>NC_057746.1:12081121-12127185 GCF_004010195.1 Chiloscyllium plagiosum | reverse complement strand
GAGAGGAAGTCGTACGAGGCTAGGTTGAGAGTTCTCGGCCTTTTCTCGTTGGAACGGCGAAGGATGAGGGGTGACTTGGTAGAGGTTTATAAGATGATCAGAGGAATAGGTAGAGTAGACAGTCAGAAACTTTTTCCCCGGGTGCCACAGAGTGTTACAAGGGGACATAAATTTACGGTGAAGGGTGGAAGGTATAGGGGAGATGTCAGGGGTGGGTTCTTTACCCAGAGAGTGGTGGGGGCATGGAATGCGCTGCCCGTGGGAGTGGTAGAGTCGGAATCATTGGCGACCTTTAAGTGGCATTTGGATAGGTACATGGATGGGTACTTAATCTAGGTTAGAAGTTCGGCACAACATCGTGCCTGTTCTGTGCTGTATTGTTCTATGTTCTATGTTCTATGTTCTAGAGTACCCAGTAGAAGCCCAGGCAGACACACAGAGAGAGAATGTGCAAACACTACACAGAGTGGAATTAAATCCAGGTCATTTTATTGATTCGTGCACTGACCAATAAAGGTCTGTATCTGAAATGCCACCTTCAACACCTGATCTCCCTGAAACTCTACTTTGCTGGAACTGTGCAGTTGTTCTGAGCCTTTGGAGGAATTGAAAGGGAGGAGGAGAAAAAGGGAACAGGGTTGAGTTGTAGATCTATAAAAACAATACTCCAGCCCACCTCTCTGTCTCTGTTCACTTCCCTCTCTGTTCCCTTTCTCTCTATTCCCCCTATTAAACAAATTCTCCCCCCGTCCCCAACTCTGTCCCACCCCCTTTTCCCCGTCCCAATCTGCCACCAACCCCCTCTGCCACCAAACTCCTCCTCTGTTCCCCTCGTGTCCCGCCCCCTCGTGTCCTGCCCCCTCACCCCATCTTCCCTCTCACCCGCCCCGCAGGGAAAAGACCTTGTCTATTTATCCTATCCATGCCTCTCCTGATTTTACAAACCTCTGTGGGGTCACCCCTCAGCCTCTGATGCTCCAGGGAAAATAGTGTATTCAGCCGTTCCCTGTAGCTCAAATTCTCCCACCCTGGTAACATCCTTGTAATTCTTTTCTGACCATTTTCAAGTTTCACAACGTTGTTTTGATAGGAGGAGACCAGAGTGGCACGGAATATTTCAATCGTAGCATAAATATTGTCCTGTGCAGCCGCAATATGACCTCCAAGCTCCTATAATCAATGCTCTGACAAATAACGGAAACCATACCAAACACCTTCCGCTCTATCCTATCTAACTGCGAGACTACTTTCAAGGAGCTATGAACCTGCATTCCAAGGTCTCTTTGTTCAGCAACACTCCTCATTACCTTAGCAGGACTTCTACACTTAATGCTAAGATTTGCTTTTCCAAAATGCACCACATTACATTTTTTTTCGAAATTGAACTCCATCTACCACTCCTCAGCCCATTCGCCCATCTGATCCAGATCCCGTTGTTTTCTTAGGTAATCTTTTTCACTGTATACTACACCTCCAATTTTGGTGTCATCTGCAAACTTACTAACAATACCTCCTATTTTCGCATCCAAATCATTTATATTAATGACGAAAAGTAGTGGATCCAGCACTGATCCTTGTGACACTCCACTGGTCACAGGCCTCCTGTCTTAAAAGCAACCCTCCACCACCACACTCTGTCTTCTACGTTTGAGCCAGGTCTGTATTCAAATGCCAAGTCCTCCCAGTATTCCATGAGATCTAACCTTGCTAACCAGTTCCCATGAGGAACATTGTCGAACGCCTTACTGAAGTCCATGTAGATCATGTTCACCGCTCTCCCCTCATCAATCCTCTTTGTTACTTCAGTAAACTCAGTCCAGATCGTGAGACATGATATCCCGTGCACAAGCTGTTATTGATATCCAGGACTTGACTCTGTACATTGGGATCTGTGACGCCCATTTATTGGAGTTACTATTCTGGATAAAGTTCATGTACACCAGCTTTGTGTTAGTGACTATGTATTGAGTCTTCCTTTGAAATGCAATCCCTATATCCCTAACCCCCCTCCCACCTGCTATGTCCCCACCATCCCCACCGTAGACAGTAAGTGGGAGGAGCTCATGGAGTTTCCATATGTGTGAGATTGAGAAATTCCTATCTCCTGGCTGTCCCTGCCTGAGTCTCCAAACAGAACCTTCCTGTAGTTTCTCTCCTGTTAGACTCTCCAATTGCTCAGTTTGTCCAGGATCCCCTCTTGCTGCTGTACTGTTCCTGTCGCTCACTGACCTGTGCATCCCCCAGTGTCCTCCACATTCATTCATTGTTTACAATCCCATTGCCACGCCCTCTCCAGCCCCGCCCCTTCACTCTATTGGGCAGCAGCTGCTGTCAGTCACCCAAGCTCATGTGTGATCTGGAGCACGTGCTGTAGGAGGGGTGACCTGTGCACGGACGCGATGCTGGCCAATTGTCTGATTATGTGCAGGGCGGGTCAGTGCCAGGACGGGAGGCTGGGGGTGTGTGGGATTATTCTGTCATTGGCAGCTCCCTTCCTCTAGGAGCAGGAGCCACAGGAATGAGCACTCTCTTGGTATCCTGGCAAGTGATCAGAGTATCAGAGGGGTCGCGTTTTGCAGAAAGATATCCAAACTCCTTTGTGAAGATACAGGATTATTATGGAAAGGGTCAAGGATGGACTTGCAATTAAATTTCTAATTTGGTTCGTTTTAGTTCAACCAGTTAAGGTTTGCCAGAGTGTGCAGGAAGGAATGTGTGCAGGATGGTTCTCATCCGAGGGTGGGGGTGGGGAAAATAAATTAGGTGGTTCCAGTTTGGGGAAAAAAATCAGTGTGGTTCTGACCAGAATGGAAGCTCTAAAAGGTGAGGGGGAGGGTGGGGAAGGGGAAAGATTCACCAACACCCAGTAGACTTCGAGTCAGACTCGTTGACTTGGTTCTTAGTCTGCAGACAAGAGCTAGGAAACAAAGAGGAGAGAAAGTGTGAAAGCTGGGTGTGGAGGAAAGAAGTGGTCTTCAGTTCACAAGAGAGAGAAATTGTGAGACTGAGATTTAAAGCTTTGGGGAAACAAGGGAACTGCAATTTAATACTATCATTGTTTGATAAAGTTCCATCCTGTATTAACAGTGGTGACTTATTTTCTCTGTAGGGTACTGAAAGGGTAGATTTACGTTTGAGAAATTCAAATTGAACTTCATATTCAGATCTGATGGTTACTGGATCGGTGCTGATCTGGATATCATTGACCTTTTCATCTGGAAGAAAAGGTGTGCATTCTGTCCTTCAGCGAATGTTTCAAATGTCAGTGCGACTGGACAAAGTACTGAGACACAGCTAAGTCTATGTTACCGTGGTGACTGTGCAGAGAGAGTTAATTGTTTTTAAAAGTCTTAAAAATCATGGCACATTTCCCAGGAAATATTAGGCCACAGGTTTGTTTTGTATGAGGACAAGTCTTTAATTAATCATGCAACCAGAAAGACACATGGATACTTGCACCATAGAAAAACTATGAAAATGGGATTGTTGTACAGGAGTTAATTCTCGATTCTGGCTTGTAATCCATTAGTGTTTTCATATTAGTTCTGGTGCCTTGGGGAAACCCTGGAAATGTGATGAATGCAGTGTAGGTTTCAGTTATTAAACTGTAAAACGTGCAGAAGAAATTTACAAGGATGTTGCCAGGGCTAAAGATTCGGAGTTACAGGTTGGACAAGAGAAGATTTCTTTGTTTAGAGCAGGGGAAACCGAGGGAGAATCTTTTCTAGAAGTGTATAAGACCATGAGAGGTATGGGCAAGGGGAATGCACTCTGTCTTTTTCCCAGGAATCAAGGACTGGAGGGCATCAGTTTAAGGTTAGTTGAGAAATTATGAAAGGGAACCTGAGAGGCAACTGTTTTACGCAGAGGGTGGTACGTATATGAAATGAGCTGCCAGTGGAAGTGGTTGAGGTGGGTACATTAACAAGATCTAAAAGACATTTGGACAAATACATGGATAGCAGAAGGTCAGAAGCATATAGGCCAAGTGCAGGGAAATGGGGTTAGCATGGATGGACATTTTGGCCGGCATGGGGCAAAGGGACTGTCTCTGCTGTAGGACACGTTCACTCCAAGTATATTTTCTATTTCTCCCGCTATCTCTGGTAGCACCCTGGGATGTATTCCATCTGAGCAAGGAGACTTGTCTACCTTTAGCTCCATTAGCTTGCCCAGCTCTAACGCTTTCATGATAATGGTTGCTTCTTGGTCCTCACCTTCCTCAGTCTCCTTACCAATTACTGGCATGTTCTTCCTATTCTCCATTGTAAAGACTGACTGCTGAGTACTCATATTCCTGAACCCTGCTGGATAGGAATAACTGGGCACAGAACTCTGAGAGGTCTTTCAGTCTTTATTGATGAGACATGGCAGTTACCTGTATGCCTGATGAAGGGCTTTTGCCGTCGATTTTACTGCTCCTTGGATGCTGCCTGAACTGCTGTGTTTTCCAGCACCATTCTAATCTAGACTCTAGTTTCCAGCATCTGCAGTCATTCTTTTTACCTAGTTATCTGGATATTGTGCATGCAAAACACTTCCAGGCAGCATCAGGTAACTCCCCGCCTGTCCGATGTACGACTCCAATTCTTATACCTTCGTAGTTTGTGGTTTTGAATGGACGCTGTCTCTCAGTATTATCTCCATGGCAATGGCAGTTAAAAAGTCGAGTGCAGCTAAGCACTTTGTGGTTAAACCACATATCCCTCACCCACGCCCCTGTGGCTCAGTCAAGTGTCTGACAGGAACTTCAGTTTCAGTCGGGCTGTCTGTCAGGATTCTGATCTGGAAGAACTGGTGTTGGACAATGTGGGCAAAGTTAAAACCACACATCATCAGGTTATACTGCAACAGGTTTATTCGGAAGTACAAGCTTTTGAAATGTGCTGTGATTTTTAACTTTATCAGGTTCAACTCTATGCTAACAGTTGAGTGCTTCAACAATTACAGAGGCCATATGTTCTCTATACAATAGCAGTGTAAACTGCTATTCTGTCCCTGGGGATTGCTACTCATCACTTTTCTCCCCCAGTCCCATCTAGCTTTCTGTTGATCTTTAAAGTTTTTTCCAATCTCTAGTTTCTCGCTGGTCTTTGCCAAGTTGTATGCCTTCTGTTTCAATTTGATAGACTCCCTTATTTCCTTAGCCACCCATGGCAGATTACTACTTTTGCTACAGTCTTTCCTTTTCACTGATATATACTTTTGCTGAGCAGTTTGAAAAATTGCATTGACATTCGTCCACTGTCCGTCAACTGTCCCACCATAAAGTCTTTGTTTCCAGACTGCATTAGCCAACTCCTGCCTCATCCTATCGTAGTCTCCTTTGTTTAAGCACAGGATCTTTGGATTGGATTTAATCTTCCTGCTTTCCATCTGTATTCTAAATTCAACCATACTTATCACACGTCTTTTGTCAGATTATAAGGTGAGGCGATGTTACCTGGGTGTTTTGGTTTTCATTATCAGAGACCTTGGCTTTGTAATAAAGTACAGGATAGATATTCTCAACAGAATATTCTGGACGGTGTAAATGTACGACACAGTCTAAAACCATAAATCACCGTCTCCCCTCAGTTTAAAATTGCAAAATCATTATCTCCTACATGCTTCTTCACATCTAAGTTTGGAACGCTAATCCACCTGACTATCCTGCTGTTTCCGAAAATCTCCTTTGGTGAAGGTGGTGAGTTTTGGATTCAGCTTTCCAGTTATTACCGTAAGAAGATAAGCACTGGGCGCAGGAGAGGCAATGCAGCCCTTCGAACCAGCTCCACCATTCAATACGACGATGATTGAGCTCACCTCGGTCTCAGCTGGATTTTCCCGCCTGCTCTCTCTCACCCTTCAACTCATTGCAAATTAAACATATGTTTCCCTTCAGTAAATTTGCTCATTGTCCTGGCATCCACCGCAATTTGAACAGGGAATTTCTCAGATTCACAGCAGATTGAGATAGGTGCATTCTTCTTCATGAAAATAGAATAGAGTCTCTGTAGTGCAGAAACAAGGTATTCATCCATTGAGTCCACACCAACATTAGATTAGATTAGATTACTTACAGTGTGGAAACAGGCCCTTCGGCCCAACAAGTCCACACCGCCCCGCCGAAGCGCCACCCACCCATACCCTTACGTTTACCCCTTACCTAACACTACGGGCAATTTAGCATGGCTAATTCACCTGACCTGCACATCTTTGGACTGTGGGAGGAAACCGGAGCACCCACGCAGACACGGGGAGAACGTGCAAACTCCACACAGTTAGTCGCCTGAGGCGGGAATTGAACCCGGGTCTCTGGCGCTGTGAGGCAGCAGTGCTAACCACTGTGCCACCGTGCCGCCCATTATGATGAGTGTCTCATTCAGACTCACCCATTCCCTGTATTTCCCATGGTGAATGGCTTAACCTGCACATGCATGGACACTGTAGGCAACTTAGCATGGCCAATCCACCTAACCTGCAAATGGAGGAAAAAAACTGGAAGACCGAACAAAACCATGCAGGCACTGAGAGAATGTGCAAAACTCCACACAGTATCCTAAGGCTGGAATCAAACCTGACGCTGTGAGGCAGCAGTGCTAATCACTGAGCCACGTCTACTTAAAATCTGCTCCTCCTTATTAACTTCTCCAACCCCACAATTGGATGAATCTATGTTCCTTATGTCAGAAATCAGGTTTTGGAAGCAGATGTCTCAGTGAAACCCAGTGACAGCCCATATGTCCACTGTGTCTGAATGGGGATCCAATACCCAAAACCCTCCAACCCGCACTTTTCATTGACTTTCCAGGGACAGCGCTCCAGTGGCTTCATGGGTACTACAACTCACACAATCCCTGAGGCAGGGACCACACATGTATGGGGAAACCCGCCACCGTAAATGTACAGAATGTGGGCGTGTTTTGGAGCATGTGCTTTGCGGTAACTAGCGGAAAGCATTTCACACTGTGATTGGTTCGAGGACGAACGTATCTACTTATAGTATTGATCTGTTGGGGAGTCAAAGTGTCACCATACCCACGTGGGATCAAGTTCCATCCCCAATTCGTCATAACGCTGGGAATCGACCAATAGGAAACAGAAGGATCTGAGCCATTCTCCCAGACAGAAGGTTCTTCTTCTGCCCAGGATCTGCCACCTCCCTTTCTGATTCCTTTTGTTTCATTCTGCTGTTATATTATTGACTTGCAGCAACTGAAGGGAAAGGAAGTGAACATAGAAAGGGTGCAGAGTCTAACCAGGGACGGGAAGTGGTGGCATGGATCTGTTTATCAGTAACACCATGAGAATGGGGAGGGTGTACATTCGGGGGTAGCAGAGTCAGAATGGTGGGAGAGAATAAGTTGGCTGGAGGGATGCAGCTTTGGGGGTGGGGGGGAGCTTTGGGGGAAGAAAAGGGAAAAATATTCCAGAGAAATTAGAATTGTCTGTTCTGAATTTCTAATCTGTACATATTCCTTTATACAGGATGCTAGATGGTGAAGATTTGCAGACTGAAATCTCAAAATCATGTACAAATCGTGATTAAGTTAACCAGCATTTGAAGAACCAAAGGTGGTGAATCATTTGGCCAAAATCCTGCAACATTCCCCCTCCCAGCATTCAGTCTATCTGCGCCAAATGGACTGCAAATGGTTCAAGACAGCAGCTCACTACCATCTTCTCAAGGGTAACTAGAGATGGGGAATAAATGCTGGCTGAGCCAGTGATGCCCATATCCTGGAAATGGTTTCTATCTCTCGTTGCTGAAACCCGGTTGATGTTACTGGGGGACGCTGAGTGCATCCTCCAGGAGGCAGAGCCATCACATTACCCCTGCCTCCACCCACTAAGTAACACAGCAATGAATCTGGAACATAAGGCAGTTAAACCAAAGAAGGACTTAGATATAGTTCTTCGAGGTAAAGTCATCAAAGGGGATTGGAGCATTGCAGGAACAGGAGACTGAGCTGGATGGTCAGCTGTTTCACATTGAATGGTGGAGCAGGATTGAAAGGCCGAATGGCCTTCTCCTGCTGCTATCTCCCAGGTATGTATACGCCATGGAGCCCGGGTAGGAAGAAGTAGGCAGGGCAGGAATTCCCCAGGAGATTGCACTTCCACATCAGGTTTCAGTGAGGGATGGTTTGATGGATTTTATTCAACAGTTGTCTTTGACACATGGTTTGTGAATTTGCTTGTTTTTAAAAAATGTAAAAGTTTACTCCACAATAGATAAAAATAAATGAAAAGAAGCTATCTGAATATAACAGCTTTTCGAATTTCAAATGCCCTTTAGAACAAAATCATGTCTATTCCCGGACACCATCACTTTCCAGTTACTCAAACTCCAGGGAAACATTCGCTCCCTGTCTGAACCTTTGGTTTGATTTAACTGCTTTTCAGTTCTCATTCTGTGAGCTGTGAAGTGTTCCCCCCATTTCTCCTACCCAGAAGTGTTATCTCACACAGCTGAGCAACCTTCCCACCATCAGAATGGATTATTCCTTTTTTTTGCTTTTTGCTCGTGTATAATCACCAGCAGTAACACACCTGTGTAACTAATTGAATGTTTATAAACAAAGCCCATTATGGGCCAAGCAAACCATTACAAGTGACAGAGTGAGAAGGGACTAAATCAAAGTAGAGTTAGGGGTGAGGGGGCAGCGGTGGAGATAAAACAGTGTATCCCCTGCGGTGCCCACCTCTATCTAAAGGAATCGAGAGCATTGATACACACCACATGCTCCTTATCCAAGGACACCCTGCTGTGTAGCCTTTATCCTCAATCATAGACTAGAATCCCTACAGTGTGGAAGGAGAGCATTGGCCCATCAAATCCCACCGACCATCTGAAGAACATCACGCCCAGAACACGCCATCCCTGTAACACTGCATTTCCCATGGCTGATCCACTTAGTCTATACCTTCCTGGACACTGTGGAAAATTTAGCACGACTGGTCCACCTAACCTGCCCATCTTTGGACTGTGGGAGGAAACCAGTGCACTTGCAGGGGATCCACACTATCATGGGGAGAATGTGGGAACTCCACATTGACCAAGGCTGGACCCCAACCTTGTACGTGGTGCTGTGAAGCAGCAGTGCTACGATCATAACTTAAATCAAAACAGATGATCATTGCTTATTGTTACATTGCTATTTGTGGAGACTTACTGCTCAGAGAGACACCCTGAGATTCAGAAAGTGGCAATATAAATTCTGTCAACTCCAGCCCAGTTCATGTGATTAACAACCACAACATTAATACTCCAATAGTGTCATCATGTACAAGGTCCTGTCCTGATGCTGATGAACAGTAACATTAGAATCAGAATCCTGCAGTGATGTGTGAACTCTACCCCACACGGAGCAGGTGGTTGACCACTTCCCTATGAGCACTCACTGGTCTCTCAGTCGTGTTGAAGACTCAGCAAATCTCTTGTCACACAGAGAGGGAAACAACTCCTACACAGTGTAAACCCGCTGCAGTCTCAGGGGACAGGATGAATAACTGAATCCTCTCTCCCACACTGAGCATCTGAATGGCCTCTCCCCTGTGTAGGCTCACTGGAGTCTCGGGGGGCAGGATGAGTCACTGAATCCCTTATCCCACACTGAGCATCTGAATGAGCTCTCCCCTGTGTGGGCTCACTGGGGTCTCAGCAATTTTTGTGAATCTCTCCCCACACTGGGAGCAAGTGAATGACCCTTCCCCAGAGTGAGCTCGCTGGTGTTTCAGCAGGTAACTGAGTGAATCCTTTCTCGCACACTGAGCAGGTGAATGGCATCTCACCGATGGGAATGCACTAATGTCTCTGCAGGAGAGAGATTTGAATGATTCCATTCCCACACACTGAGCAGGTGAATGACCACTCCCCAATGGGAATGCACTGATGTCTCCGCAGGTGAGAGATTTGAATGAATCCTTTCTCATAAATGGAGCGGGTGAAGTGTCTCAATCCGCTGTCCCCTCTCTGGTGCCTCAGCAGATTGTAAGATCGATGAAATCCCTTCTCGTACATGGGGCTGGTGAAAGGCCTTTCCCCAGTGTGACTGTGTCAGGCAGTGTCCCGCTAGAAGGGGTAAGTGAATTCCTTCCTACAGTCCCCACATTTACGCAGCCTCACCCTGGTCCAGTCACATTGGTGTCTTCGCAAATCACATGACCAGTTAAATATTCGACTGCATTAATAACATAGGAATGATTTCTCTGGGCTAGGAATACTGCTTTTCCCTTCCATATTACCAATAAGGATCAGGACCTGCGGTATTGGAAGATTCTGCAGTTGATGTGATGTTAAAGCTGAGTTTCTCAACTGGGAACTCTCTCCCTCTGTAAAACAAGGTTTTCCCTATCATTACTGCAACTCCCAACACCAGCTCTCCCTTCATTTCTCCTGAATTTCTAAATTTGGACTAATGCAATGACCTTAGTAATGTACCTTTCCCTCACTTGTTTCTGAAAGTAAATTAGGGCCATTTTGAATAACTTTATGCACTTTACCAGCAGAACTCGTACCTTCTCTGTCATTTACGATTTTTAAACCATGGGAAATTTGTTACCATCTCCGATGACAGGTATAATGCTCTGACCACTTCTCTGGAGCCAGTGTAAGTCAATTCTAACAATTTTCAATAGATTGCATCTGAACAGGAAGCCCACACAACAGTAGGAGCTCTGACACTCAATGCCCATTATTTAAGTTCTTGTTCTTAAAGCCCCTCATGAGTCTGGCAATCTGGCAATACAATTGAAGATATTTTATACAGTAACCTTATTCTCTCAATTGCCAGTTCCAGTCCATGAAGCAGCCAGTAACATGCATCAGTGAATTGAATTCTAACAATAGCATTGCCCTGGCAGAAGGAATTGAGGAGAATGAAACTGTCTTCTCTGGACTACCGAAACATGAAACACTTCAAATGAACAAAAATTTTAAAGAGATCAATATGGTAGATATAGCAAGGGTTTGCTCCCTGCCTGGTGTGTCTGGAATGAAATAATCACTAACTGTGGTATCTTTACCCAGCATCCCCTTTAGCAGCATGAGTGTTTAAGATTTATTTGCTGCGCTAATTCCATCTCCTGATCACTCCATTTGTAACTGCTGTAAAGTCTGTGGCCATGCAAATTTATAATATTTGATTCAATCCATCCCAAAGCCTTTCTGTATAAGTGTCTCACTTTTGTTCACCGAGACTCATTCAATCTGACCTCTTCTCAATCCCTGCTCTGATATTTCCTTAGAGGGCTCAGAATTAAATGTTCACAGAAGGACAAAAACAGTCTGATTGGCTGATCACCTCACTGAATGCCATTTTTTACCTTTACCCCATAAACCTTCCCATTCGTCCTCTTCCAATAACTGTTCAATTCTATTATCTTCATTGTACCTGGCTCCACCTCACTCTTTGGCAGTGCATTCCTGACTCTCCACAGATGCAGCCAGTTCTGTTGAATTTTTCCAGCAATTTCTGTTTTTGTTTCTGATTTCTCTGCATGAAAGCGTTTTGGCTCATGTCACATGTACTTCTTTTGTCAATCCCTTTACATCGGTGCCTCCTCATTATTGATTCTTTCATGAATGTGAACAGTTTCTCCCGATCAACTCTCACTAGATCCCCCTTGGAGGTATCTGTACCCACCATCCCCTGAGATTGTGAATATCATCTCTCCATGTCACAGGAGACCAGTGCGTGACCATTCAGGTGCTCTCTCTGTGGGACTGGGTTCAGTACACCATCCAGCCTCAATGTACTCCAGTGAACACATACTGGGGAGAGGCCATTCACCTGCTCTGAGTTTGTGAAAAAGTTCAATCAGATATCGAGCTTGATGAGACACCGGCGAGTTCACAAGTAACCACAGCGATTGGATTTGCTTTGTTTGTTCATGGGATCATGGCATCACTTGCTGGGCAGCATTTGTCATCCATTCTAACTGCCCAGGAGATGGTTCAGAGTCAACCACATTATTCAGGGTCTGGATTCACATGTCGGCTGGACCAGGTCAGAATTAACAGTTTTCTAGACCCAATAATATGAAGAGTTGTTTTCTGGTCTATTATTTCTGAAATGATAATGAATAATTTTTGTAGTTGAATTAAAAGTGAAAGACCAAAATGGGTTTTATTCTGATTGAGCCCGTCCTCCTGTTTCTCTCAGTTGTTATTGACAGTCTCGTTCCCCTCACACCAGAACCTGTTCCAGAGAGTGTTACAGAAAAGGCAGAATGGTCAGCTGCAGCTGGTCACCTGACCGGTCACTGGACCCAAAGGTTCACTCTCCACAGATGCAGCCAGTTCTGTTGAATTTTTCCAGCAATTTCTGTTTTTGTTTCTGATTTCCCAGCATTTGCGATGATTAGTTTTTCAATATTCATCTTGTCTGTTGCAGAGGAGTTTATTGATAAATTTAGAGGGTTTTGAAAATTGCAAGTTAGGCCACAAATCAGACATGATCATCCTGAATGGAAGAGCAGGGTTGAAGGGCTGAATGGTCTCCTTCTGTTCCAATGAAAGTTGTCCATCTGCAGCTTGTGGAAACATTTCCCCTCACTGTTCACTTCACATCCAGTTCTAAATACACTGTTACTGACTGAACAAACCTGCTAATGTTCAGTGGTTCCCTCTCCTGCCACCCGGGTTTAACTCTCATCATGGAATGCTGTCTCGTATTACTGCAGGAATGCCCAGAAAGGACTCATCCTGGAGTCTGTATCCCCTGGGATCCAAAAGCCCCATTTAGTTCCTTCTTCCTATTTCATACTGGTTTTTGAACTTTCTGTTTCAATCGAATCGCCTGTCATGCTCTTCAATATGCCCATGTGGGTGGACTAGAGGCAGCTGGGATTTAATGAAGGGAAGTGGGGATTAGGCGGAAGCACGAGGAGCGGTGACAGCAAATAAAGCTCTCATTGTAATGGCAGAGTTTGTCCGTGACCCAGTGAGTGGTGAGGCACCTGAGATTGAATCTGCCTCCACCACAATCAGGGACTTGGGAAAACACTCAGACACTGACCTGTCCATCTGATTGTTAACTCAGACAAAAAGACAGAAAGAAAGAGTCACATTTCGATAGCACCTTTGATGACCTGGGAAATGAAACATGCTTCAAACCCAATGATTGCAACCTCAAATCTCTGAAAACACAGAGACAAAGCTTCCAACTTGTACCAGTTGTCTCTAAGCTTCCTTTTTTCTTGAGAAATGAGCTTTGAGCTGTTTAGCCATTCCTGGTGTTTGTAACCTCTGTGTCCTTGTAAGATGTATGACTGAACCTTTATTTTCCTGTTCCCTGTGAGCGATATTAGCAGCAGAAACAGGTCCTGACCTGTGAGGAGTTTCGCTGGGAGTATTTGTATTTACAAATTCATTCTCACCCTCACTTACTATGTGAAATTGGTGTAAAACAGAAGGAAAGGAGTGAGTGAGCACCCACAGAAACACCAAGGCAGCGTGTGTACCTGAGCTGAATGAACCCGGCATGAGAAAAATGTGACGACAATCATAACTAGTTACAATCACAGAATCCCTTAGGCGCACAAAGAGACTATTTGGTCCATCGAGTATGCAATGACCTGCTGTCTCACCCTACCTCCATAACCGCACATTTACCATGGTTAACCCAACCCACACTACAGGCCATGTTAGTGCGGCCACTCCAGCAAACGTGCACATCTGTGGGAGGGTAATAGATTATGACTAAGTGCTCAGAGTTGTGGATGAAGGCTCACAAATACTTGACTCTGACGCAAATGCTCTGTTTTTTTTTCAAAATAAAATCTGGGGGAAACTGCAGCGAGAAAGATTTCCGATTCTCTCATGAGGAAGAGAATTCAAAACTTGTGCCACTGACCCAGGGGGCACAGTGAAGTCACAGAGGTCTGGGAACCATCAGAACTGTAATAGGTTGTGAGCAAGGTGGGGTGAGACAAGAACAAAAAGACAGTCTGTCGCACAGGCGAAGGAAGGAGAGATTAAGTAACAGAAATGGTAGTCGCTCAAGGCATTTGGGAATGGAGTTAGGACTGGGAAAGAAACAAGGAAACAAGTTGTGCAGCTGTCAAAGAAATACATTGAAAAACAGATTATAACAACATATAGGGCAGAGTTGTTGCTCTCATTGGTGAGTACAAAACGCTTTAAAGCCTGGGTCGTTCCATTACAGCCAACACATACAGGATGGACCAAGTAATCTCGATCTGTGCTGTAACTTACTGACACATTTATTCTGACATTTGGAATTCAGGTCGGATGATATTCATAAATTCTCAAATTGGACTTGAGCTTAATATTCTGGAGAAATGTCAAATAAATCGCAATGATCCCATTCTGCAGACTTTAGTCCATAGCCCTGCATGTTCCAGCATTTCAGTTACATGTCCTTTTATCCTAATGTGATATTGGCTACTGCCTTTACCACCCCATCATTGAGTTCCTGCTCCCCACCATCTTTGCGTGAAATGAATTCTCCCCTCCCCTTCTTTCTGAGAATTAGATTCAATCTAATACCTCCAGTGTCTGACCTCTCTGTTATGAATAGCTCCTTCCTATCCACTCGATCTGGATTCCTCAGCATCTTATCACTTCAATTAAATCTCAACTCTCAATCCTCAGAGGAGGCATTCTCCAATCATGGAAACACTCTGATCAATCTCCTCTGTACCCTCTCTGGTGAGAACACATCAACGTGGGGACTAGGAGTGAGTGCAGTACTTTAACCGTGGATTAACTGGTGTTCCTTACATTTCCAGTGTCACCTCCGTGTTTTTGTGGTTGTCGCTGACACAAGAAGTGTCCTGGTTTTCCCACATGGAACTGGATGTGCAATCCATGGGGTGGGATTCCCTACCATTTGTTAACTAATACAAAATTAACTTCAGATTAAAACAAGATTATCAGATACCCAACAATCAACTTCTTCCATTATTCTCAAGTCACCTTACTTTTTAAAATTATTACTATCTAAACACAACAGGCTTAAATTTGCTGAACAAGTATTCAGATGTCTTGTCTGTTACAATCACTTGAAGATTATTACCTTTAGCTACATCTGGTGAATTGACCACTGATTGTAATATATGAATATCAAATGGATTTGTGTTTGATGATAATTAATCTAGTCTGACATTCTTGTTGATTAATATCAATATAAACAGCAATGGGGTTGATTCATACCTGCCCTCTGCGCAATTAGGGATGGGAAGTAAATGCTGCCAGGCCAATGACACCCTCATCCTGTGAATGAACAAAGGAAAATAAAAGTCTCTACCCAGTGTGAATCTGTACATGTTCAACAATGCTGTGAACATTTCCAAAACTAAGTTCTCTATATTCAAAACTTTATGAACTGCCAATATCATTGTTCATTACTTGGTGTGAACAAGAGAAATTAAAAAAAAAATCAACTGTGATTATCAGTAAGTTCACTGGTGTCTCAGCAGGATGGATGCCTGAGTGAATCCCTCCACCCCCCCCCCCCCCCACACACACACACACACTCAGCAGGTGAACAGATTCTCTCCAGTGGGACAGGTTTGGCCCGTTTCCAGGTGGGATGGGTAAAGAATTACCTTCTGGCATTCCCCACATTTCCAGAGTCTGTCTATAATGTGGCTACACTAGTGTTTTGCCATTTCAGATAAATGCTGGCTGACAGTTATACACACCGTTGCACACCCCACCCCCCACCCCCCCAGAACCCAGTGTAAAGCAGTAAACATTATCACCTGCTGTGGAAGGACAGCCTGTGTTGTTCTGAGTAGGAACACTGAGCAGATTACCTCAATGACAATTTAATCGGTGACCAGAGCAAGTTAAGCAAGTACAAATAAAATGCATTATAGCTCAGAAAGAGGCCCATCAAATCAAAGCTGGCACTCTGTAGCAGAATCCCTTATTCTCATTTCCCATACGTCCCCCAAACTCTGCAATTTTATTTCCCTCAGATATAATTGGTTTTATCAATCATTCATCTTCTCTGCTTGCACCACCATAATAGGCAGCATGTTCTGTATATTTCCAGCCAATACAGTCAGCAGAAACACTTGCTCATCTTCTACTTTCTCTAAACCTTACATCTGATCTTAATTCTTGTGCCATCACTTATCTAATACAGATATTTTTTGTCTGTTATATCTAGGTCTCTTATGATCTTATACAGCTCTATCAAAAATATATTCAACTTGTTTACTTCAAAGAAAATGCAAATTTCTTCAAATCAATTCAGTGACTGCATTTTCTTCATCATTGAACCACTCCAGTAAGTCTGTACTCCACACTCTGAAGATCACTCATATCCTTCATTGTCGATGTCTATTTTGTCCCACAAATCGAGACGACGCAAGTTTTCTGCACAACAGCAGAAGCTTTATTATTGGACAGCCGGCGAGAGTTTCAAAGCGTCTCTAAAGTAGTCGAATGACTACTTGCAGAGACTCTTCTCCATGAATCTCTGCCTTATCCACAGAGACAGTATATTTAATAGGAATTAGACAAAGGCATATCAGTCACATGGGCGATTGTCATTACATAGTTTAAAGTAGGTAATTATCACTTTAAAAAGCTTGATGAATGGCGATGACCTGTGATAACGTGTGAGTGGATTACAGAAACTGGTTATCGTATTTTTCATGATAATGTGTTGATGGGAAGAGATTAAGGCAGAAGGGTTCTTCCTTCAGTAAATGGGGGATTCACTTACCTATGCTAATTTGGAGGGGAAGTAAGACAATGGGAGCGGGTGGCAGTTTAACAGGGTTGTGCCCAGGGCTCTTAGTCTTGTCTGGAAAGGGCAAATTTCTCTGTCTGGGGTTACCCACATGTGTGGCTCCAATAGGTTCTATTTCTAAGCTGCAGTCAGCCTCTCACCTAGTGAGGTGTTCTGTGTGTAATGTAAGAGTACAGGCCTTCAGGAGATACTGCATTTTGGTGGGGGAATGATTAGATTACTTACAGTGTGGAAACAGGCCCTTCATTTACAACACACCCCTACATTTATTCCTTCACCAAACACTACGGGCCATTCACCTATCCTGCACAATTTTGGACTGTGGGAGGAAACCCACGCAGACACGGGGAGAACGTGCAAACTCCACGCAGATAGTTGCCTGAGGCGGGGATTGAACCCGGGTCTCTGGCGCTGTGAGGCAGTAGTGCCACCCACTGTGCTACCATGCCGCCCATAATCCTTGAGTCCCCGATGTGTCTTGAAAGAGATGCAAAGCATGGAACTGGCCCCTCTGTGGTATTTTAACTCCCTCATCCTGATCTGGAATCTGTTGACCAGAATTGGATGCAATGATTGAATGTTACCTAACTAGAGAATTGTCAAGGGTCAGCATCTTTTCGATGAATTTGTTATCATTCCCCCTATTAACAAAGCCCAGCATCCCATATGTTTTCTGCAAAACACTTTATGTTCTCTCTCTTTTAATGATTTGTATACATTGTCCCCATTCCCGCTGTCCTGCTCTTTGTGTCTGTGCCATTCATATATATTGCTTTTCTACATTGCTTCTCTCAAAATGCATCAACTTAATGTGTGTTATAAATAAGAGACATATTCCACTCAAAATATTATCTTTCGCTCCAAATTCTACCCCTGGAAAAAATAACAGGACAGCACCGGAAAAATTGGTCCACCATGTCTGTGCGGATCATAATGCTGTTCCAAACTAATTCCACATGCCTGTCCATGATCCATATCCCTGCCAACCCTTGCCTACTTATGTGTCTGCCCAAATGCCTCAAAAACGTTGTGATTGTTTCTGCTTTCACCATCTCTCAGGCAAGTACATTCTAGTCACTGACCACCTTCTGCATAAGAAACTTGCCTGATACAATTCCCTTTAAACTTGCACAGATGTTGTTGGAAATGCCCAGCAGGTCATGCAGCATCTGTGAAGAAAAATCAGTTAATGTTTCGGGTCTGGTCACCCTTCCTCAGAAACGTTAACTCTGATTTCTCTTCACAGATGCTGCTAGACTTGCTGAGCTATTCCAGAAACTTCTGTTTTTCTTTCTGGTTTACAGCATCTGTAGTTGCTTCGGTTTTCATTTCCTTTAAACTTGCCTCCTCTCCCCTTAAATCTATGGCCTCTAGAATTTGTCATTTCCACTTTGAAAAAAGATTCAGATTATTCAATCTGTCTGGCCTTTCAGGTCACGCCGTAGCTACTGACTTTCCAGTGACAACAATCCAAGTCTTTCGAACCTTATCCAATCCAGGCAACATCCTGGTAAACACGTTTTCAACCTCTCCAAAGCCTCCACATTTTTTTTTTTTTTTTTTAGATTACTTTAGATTAGATTACTTTTTTTTTTTTAGATTACTTTACAGTGTGGAAACAGGCCCTTCGGCCCAACAAGTCCACACCGACCCGCCGAAGCGAAACCCACCCATACCCCTACATTTACCCCTTACCTAACACTACGGGCAATTTTAGTATGGCCAATTCACCTGACCCTGCACATCTTTGGACTGTGGGAGGAAACCGGAGCACCTGGAGGAAACCCACGCAGACACGGGGAGAACGTGCAAACTCCACACAGTCAGTCGCCTGAGGCGGGAATTGAACCCGGGTCTCTGGCGCTGTGAGGCAGCAGTGCTAACCACTGTGCCACCGTGCCGCCCTTATGTGGTGATACAAACAGCACACTATACTCCAAAGGTGTCCTAATGACAGATTTATAATCACTCCCCTGACAGAAGAAGGCAAGCCAGCCATCCACCTCCTTCACCACTTTCAGGGAGCTGTGAACTTGCACCTGAAGATTCCTCTGTGTATCAATGCTGCTAAGGTCCCTTCCGTTTAGTGTATAAATTCCTCTTGCAACGTGCCTCTCAAAAGGCATCACCACACAATTCACAACTTCATCAATTGTTCCATCTACAAACTTGCTAATTAAATCTTTGCATTTTCATGAAATCCTTGTGGAACAGCACTGGCCGCAGACCTCCAGCCAGCAACATGCCCCTGCACAACTGTTGCTGGGAGAAATATCAAAGAGGAGCCTGTGTTTAGCAGCACATGTGACCTTTATTCAGCGCTCCTTTCTTAAGCATGATGAGAGAGTTCCATCTCGAGAACTCTGTGGCTTCCCCTGCCAAGTACAGCTGGGTTTCCTTCATGCGTTCCGGTAATATTTTCCCCCGACCCAGTCTCCTGGGTTTGGAATGTCAGCTCGGATATTTCTGTGCTCCCTTTCCAAATTTCTGATTCCCTGTCCCTCTGCAACTTCCCCTCTCGGCTTATGCAGTTGCTTTGACAATTCTTTCAAGAATTGTTTAACCCTATCCTTGCCATTGGACATCTCGGGCACTCCCAATACCACACCCTGTGGCACCTGCATAATTCGTCCGGTCACTAATTAAAAGGGGGACTGCCCCGTTCCTTTTGCTGGGGTTGATGTCAGTTTCATTACGGAGTACTGTAACCCATCCCTGCCTGCCTCTGTCAGGGGCTTAGTCAGACTAGCTTTCAGTGTCTGCTTCATTCCTTCTGCTGTACCTGAGCTCTGGGGGTGGTATGGGAGATGCGATTTATGTTCAGTACCTAATAGGCCACAGAGCTGTTTAACTACGTTCCCTGTAACATCTGTCCTTTGCTCAGAATCTGCAGGGGAATGCTTCCACCCACTGCGTAAACCTGTTTATTAAGACCCAGCAGGATCTCCTTCCCTGGGATTGGGATGGGGGTGTACGTAAAATCCATTTGTAATTGTTCCCATGGGCCCTGGGTCCCTGCTGCACCCTCCATTTTGTCCTGATTGCTTTCCCTGGCTCACACTGTGTACAGACTACACCCCTTCGACAAACCCTTGCTGTATCTCTCTGTTCCAGGCCACCCCTGTAGTGGATCATCTGATATTGCATTGTCTCCTGCCCAATATGGGCCAGCCCATGATATGTTTTTAATAATGTTTGTCTTATACAGTGTGGTGGCACTGCTAAATCATCCAGATTCAGTCTTGTCCTATTACTGCCCCACCATTTTCCCATTCCTGTTTCTCCTGTTGTGGGACTGTTTCTGGGAATATCTTTAAACCTTCGTCTCTCACTTCTGTAGCTACGGCCACTGCCATCTCCTCAAATGTCTGCACTGTTTCAGTCAGTGTTTCACGTGTAAGAGTATTAAAGGATTTAACACTCTGGAGGCAGGAAGCATGTTTCCGCTGATGGGTGAGTCCCGAACTAGAGAACACAGTTTAAAAATAAGGGGTAGGCCACTTAGAACAGAGTTGAGGATAAACTACTTCACCCAGAGAGAGGTGGGTGTATGGAATGCTCTGCCCCAGGAGGCTGTGGAGGTCAAGTCTCTAAATACTTTTAAGAAAGAGTTGGACAGAGTTATTAACGATAGTGGAATCAAGGGTTATGGGGATAAGGCAGGAACAGGATACTGATTGAGGATGATCAGCCATAATCATAATGAATGGTGGTGCTGGCTCGAAGGGTAGAATGGCCTACTCCTGCACCTATTGTCTATTGTCTATTCACCTGCCTTACCCACATACTCACTGCCCTGTTGGTGTGGGGTTTCTACTTTCCTGTGAGCCCTAATCTTCATTACTGCTGCTTCACTGGGAAAGTTAGCTGCTTCCAAAACTCTCTGACCTGTCCTTCATGCTCGATGTGCCCCCAGACAGGGTGATGTACCCTCACCGAGCCCAGGCCATCACATGGTCATGAAGTATACCAAAGGCTGTGTACGTGTTGACTCCCTGACTCCTGTCTAATGTCAGTTCTTCTGTCAGGGCTTGTGATGGTTCTGCCATTTCTGGATAATTCTCCACAAAATTCCCACGGTAATTAAACAATCCTAAAGTTTGTCTTACCCGCTTCACAATGTGCATGTGGATAGTTTTAAAATCATGGTCTTTCGTTCCATTGGGATTGCCCCCTCTCCCTTCCTGATTTGATCTCCCTGATATGACGTCCCAGGTATGTCTCTCCCTACCTTCCCACTCTCTATGGGTTAATTTTAAGTCCAGCCTGCCTGACGTGAACCAATGTTATGTTTAATATCCGGATATGTTCTTTCTCACCAACTGATGTAACGAGGTGTTGGTAAGATTAAATCGACGAAATCCATCAGTCATGTATCGGTGGGATATACTGCAATATTATGGGATTTTTGAGGTAACTGGACCCAGGTCTATTGTTTTCCTCAGACAGTAAACACCAGCTGATTCTGCCGTTCCAGGTCCACAGGTATGGACCAGAACACATTCACAACATCAAGGGCTGTGACTGTATCCTGTTGCGATTTTAATCCATTAAATATAGCGGCAGAGTTCGCTACTGTAGGATACTCTTTAGTGGCGGATTTACTGAGGGATGTATAATCAATAGTACGGTGGGATGAGCCGTCAGGTTTCTGCGAATTAGACTGGGATACTGTCGGTCTGACTATTCCCTGCTCCTTTCAATCTGTCACTGTCACAATCATTGCCTCCTCAGCCCCAGCTTTAATGGATCCTGTTTGTGTGGGGAGTGAGAAGGCCCTCGATCTTTACAGGATCTACAGATAATAACCCACATTCCTGTTTGTGTTACCCATACTGCTCTTTGGGTCCTAGCTATAACTCCCCATATTCCCTGTCTGTTCCAGTCTCCCTGCAAGGTAACTACTCTGGAGATATCGCCTCTCCTTTGCTTCATGTCCCGGGCCTGTCCAGATTGTTCCCATATTAGAGTTTGTGTCTCTACATCAATAGTTGCTTCGAACTGTTCTAAAATGGCAAACTTCCAGAATGGTCCCTTGCTCAGTTTCACACTCCCATATCTGAATATATTTTGCCATAACCGTGATCTGCATTGGGACAGGTTTATTTCATCCAGCTTCCTCTATTCCTGCCCCGACTACTCTCATTTTAGTAATTGAGGGGTGATGGGCAAATCCATATCGGTAACTGATATAGATGCTCCTGTATTAATATTATCTTCTGCTGGTTCCCAAACACAGCATCAATGAATATTCATGTGCCTACGTGAACACAGGCACGCACACAACGTGAACATCTATCTCCCTCTCTCTGCCTACGTTCCTTGGCTATGTGCCCTTTGCTGCTTCACTTGTAACATTGTTGGTCTGATTCCCCTCCCTGTACTACAACTATTCCCCTGTGTTTCTGGGTTTGCCTCAGCTCTCATGGCCCAATTCAGAATTCAGTTAGAATTATCTCCCACTGGGAGTCCCATGTTTATAATTACAATTAAATAGGGTTCCATGTCATCTTTAAAATACATCAAACCGATTTCATCAATCCAGGTTGGGGTTTCGTTATTCTCCGTGGTCCTTACACACCTCAGGCTTTCTCTCTGTATGAACCTCGATATTACCCTTTGGTCCCTGAGTCACCAAGGTTATTTTAGACCATTCAGCCTGTCCTCTCCCCAGTGTGTCCCTGCAATATCTGTAAATACCTGGAGCCACTGATCGGCTGTGCACTGAGAGTGCACACCCTCACCCTCTCATTGCAGGGACAGGTTCTGCTGTACACCTCAGGGCACCTTGGCCTGAAAGACCTTGACCTGCACCAGCATCAGCGGGACTGTACCTCAACTAATCCATCTGTATTCTCCCAATAAGTCCCATTATTACCATTTCTCTATCAGGCTGGGTGTTCATCACTAACATCTGTCATTCAGCGGGTGAACGGTTCAAGTTTAGTTCCTGTCAGTTCCCTTTGTTGCCCCCTACTGTCTGTCTACGTTTGTGCTTTGATGCCCAGCGGTGCCATAGACACGGCCTTCAGGGCCTTACACGGTGGTGGGTCATCCCACCCATTGCTGTCGCTCTGTCCATACGTGGGCGCTTCACCATCTAACCCGTTCCAGTCAGTGTCACCATCCTCACTGCCTTCTGAGGAGAGTGGGAGACTCGGTACCTCCCCCACTGTAACTACCACCTGGCCCTTTGGATTTAAGGCATCACGTCTGAGAGCCACCACCTTCACTTGTTCCTGTTTCCCATAATAATGTAACACATTCCGTCATTCCTTGAATAAAACAGAACAAAGTGTGAATTTGGTTTGACTTGAATCATTAATAATTTGACATTCACTTTACATATCTATAGAGGTGAGAATTGTACTGTGATTATTTAAGTGAAATTAACGTGATCATACAGTGAAAATAACTGATAATCAACGACAATGAATGAACTGAATAATATGTGATTATTTGTACCAGTTCTTGCATTGAAAATTCAATTTTATTTAATGTTTGTCACCTATTACACCATGGGTATTGTTGTTAGGGATAAAGTAATGGAAGGATATCAGAGAAAATAAATAGACTTTAATTTTAGCTTCACTGCAATAAAGAACCAAAACAATATTTGGATATATGATTAAACTACATAACAAAGTTTCCAGTGTCATTATTGACATGAAAATTACTTTAGTTTGCAAGGTGTTTTGCACGAAGAATAATTGGAAATGAATTGTGATTATGAATTGACCATTTAAAATATATTTTGAAGAGAATAATCAGATATATTTTTGGAGGAAATTGGGAAAGCAAATGAATATGTATACATTGGTATTAAAAGTTTTAAAATGTTTGGAAGTTGTCTGGGATTATTTGATTGAGAGAGGCTGCATGATTATAAAGACTAATTCACCTTTTTCTTTGCATTGTTGGTTTCACTAGAATCTGTTGTGGTCTAAGCTCTTGTTGCGTGCAATGGACTGTCACTAATAGCCTAATTAACTTCGGAGTCTGTCAGTCAGTCTGTAAGTGCGCGACACACCTGCTTTTCTGAGGAGAAACAGAGATTCTTTTCAAAGGAAATAAGTCGCAGTTCTTACTGAGAATGGTGTCTATCACACACCATATGTAGGGAAGTGTTTTTCTAAAGAATTCCAATCTCTATCTATAAATCTGATGGTATCTGCGTTTGTCAGTTTGTAGCTGATTCAGCCCCTTTGTTCTGAGCTGTTTTTATCCAAGCAGTTGGTTCATTATGTCTTTGCCAAGAATGTTGTTTACTTTCCCCTTTTACTGTGATTCTGCAGGTTAGAATATTCTGAGAGTCAATAATGTTCAATAACTGAACATTGAATGATTTTGACTCTAACAGAGCAATGGCCTTGTTTTCAGCTAATTATTCACTTTCCATTTCCTGGTTGTGTTGAATGTTGCAGAAACAGGCTCT
Source organism: Chiloscyllium plagiosum (assembly GCF_004010195.1). Classification (NCBI taxonomy): domain Eukaryota; kingdom Metazoa; phylum Chordata; class Chondrichthyes; order Orectolobiformes; family Hemiscylliidae; genus Chiloscyllium; species Chiloscyllium plagiosum. The sequence goes on along the minus strand of NC_057746.1, from coordinate 12,103,035 downwards.
GAGCAATGTTTCCATTCACTTGTGTTGGAGTCACTGACAGCCACGTGGTCAGTCAGTTTCAGGCTGATGGATCAGTTTCTCTGTCCTATTAGATGGTGGTCACTTGCTCAGTTTCCGATGGCTCACCTCAGCGTCAGTCCATCAGCTGCTGAAACCCTCCATCCAGCATTTGTTCCCTCTCACCATGACTAATCCAATACAGTCCCAGCTTGTCTCCTACATTCTACCTCCATATACTCACGATCACCTCAGATTCTACTGTCTGTGTCCTGCAGCAAGTTATGTAAGACACCTATTTCAGTTTTTAACCTGATCTATATTATGTTCAGGAAGATAATTTCAAAATTTGGTTCACTGCTTTTAAATCTACCCGGGCCTTCACCCTGTCCTCCCTGCATAGTTCCACAACTCCCTGACGTATCTGCACTTATCCAATTCCAGTTGCGTGAGAGTTTCTTATTTTATTCTCCTCCCTGTTGGTGGTTTTAGTTTCAGCTGCCTTGAACCTAAACTTGGTAATTCTCTTCCCCCATTCCCTTCAATTCTCCTCAATTCTATCAGCTCTCCTTAATTTCTACCTGTTTGATCAAGGTTTTGGTTTCCACCCTTTGTAGCTCAGTAACAGCCCCGTGGTATCATTGCCGAACTGTTAATCCAGAGACCCAGGTAATATTCTGGGGACCCGGATTCGAATCCTATCACAGCAGATGTGGAATTTGAATTCAATACAAATCTAGAATTATAAGCCTATTGATGAAATTATTCTCAATTGTCAGGAAAAGCCCATCTGAGTCACTGATGCCATCCTTACTTTATCTGGCCCACATGTGACTCCTGACCCACATCAATGTGGTTGACTCTTATCTGCCCTCTGGGTAATAAATGCTGCCCATAGGTAGTGGCACATACACCCCAGTGAATGAATTTTAAACAAAGATATCATTCCTTGAATCATGTGGGAAAGAAGCAGAAAGTGACCATTCGCCCCCTCGAGACCAGGCCTGATCTGTTAGTGATTTGTGTTCCATCTTCCCCCAACGTCCCTTAACAAGAATCTGTCAACCTATGTCTGAAAAATATTCCTTGAGCCCACTTTCTGGGGCAGAGAGTTCCAAAGTTGCACAGCCCTCTGAAAGGAAACAAATCTAACCATCTCTGTCCTTAAATGGTGAACCCAATTTTGAAGCAGTTCCCTCTAGTTCAGGAACCATCCTTTCCACATCCTCCTTATCAAACCATTCAGGAGCTTAGACACTTCAGTCATGTCTCCTCTCACTCTCCAAAATTCTAGCTGAAGCAAATGCAGCCTGTCCAACCATAGAACATAGAACATAGAACATAGAACAATACAGCACAGAACAGGCCCTTCGGCCCACAATGTTGTGCCGAACATTTGTCCTAGCTTAAGCACCCATCCATGTACCTATCCAATTGCCGCTTAAAGGTCACCAAAGATTCTGACTCTACCACTCCCACAGGCAGCGCATTCCATGCCCCCACCACTCTCTGGGTAAAGAACCCACCCCTGACATCTCCCCTATACCTTCCAACCGATCCACATTTTATTTTGGTCACGCCGGGTGTGAGTGGGGTTGAAATGTTGTGTTACGTTTATGATGCAGTGAATGTGTTGCTTCACTATGTGGGGCCTAAGAGTCAACATGAGCCATACTAGTTTTCCTGTTTCACTGTATTACATACATCTTCGATAACTGTCGTATTTCCATCCCTCCCTACCTCATCGAAACAAAAGGATAGAGAGAGATCGAGAAAAGTTGTTAGAAAATTTATTGTTGCCACAAGGTACTGGGTCTGTTTTTGGAGATTGCATTGTAATTGTAGTAACCGGTTAATTAAAAGTTACTGACAAAATATATTAAGAGGAGCTGCTATTGGTGGTGGAAATGCTGTTGGTTGATATAAGAGAGGGCTGGGGCAAATACTGTACTCGGTTTTGATGAAAAACTTGAACAATGTAAGATTCTTTCATCTTTGTCAATGAGAAGAGGCAGAGATCGCAGCTAGGCCAATGTGGAGCTGTTTTGACCTTGCAGACATTCTTTTTAGCATTTATTTGATGCAATGTGGGTGTCCATGTCTGGGACCAGCATTTTTTGCCCATTCCACGTTGCCCTTGAGAGATTGGTGGTGAGCTGTCTTCCTGAACCGCTGTCTACCTGCTGTGGGTTGACCCATGATACCATTGGGATGAGGATTCCGGATTTTGACCCAGCGACAGTGAAAGAACTACGATATATTTCCAAGTCAGGATGGTTAGTATCTTGGAGTGGAATTGAAAGTTAGTTGTCTTTCCAAATAGCTTCTGCCCTAATCCTTCTGGATGGAAGCGGCCATGGGTTTGGACGGTTCTGGATCAGTGGTGCAGGAAGAGCACAGCAATTCAGGCAGCATCCAACGAGCAGCAAAATCGACGTTTCGGGCAAAAGCCCTTCATTTATTCCTGATGAAGGGCTTTTGCCCGAAACGTCGATTTTGCTGCTCGTCGGATGCTGCCTGAATTGCTGTGCTCTTCCAGCACCACTGATCCAGAATCTGGTTTCCAGCATCTGCAGTCATTGTTTTTAACTCATGGGTTTGGAAGGTGCTGGTTGGTGAATTCCTACAGTGTATCTTGTAGATAGTACACACTGCTGCGACTGAGCATCAGTGGTGTGTGTGTGTGTGTGTGTGTGTGTGGCAAAGCCAATCAAGCGGGCTGCTTTATTCCGGATGGTATCAAGTTTCTTGAGTGTGGTTAAGGCTGCACTCATCCAGGCAAGTGGAGAGTATTCCATCACACTCCTGACTTGTGTCTGGTAGCTGTTGGACAGGATTTCAGGAGCCAAGAATTGAATTACTCATGTAGCCACTGAGTTTATGTGGTGAGACCAATTCAGTTTCTGATCAATGATAATCCTCAGGATAATGTTGATAGTGGGTGTTCGGTCATGGTAACACCATCGAATGTCAAGGGATGGTGGTTCAATTATTTCTTATACGTGATGGTCATCACCTGCATTTGTGTGCCATGTATGTTACTTGTCTCTGGTAAGTCCAAGCCTCGATATTGTCAAGATCTTGTTGTACTTGGACTTGGACTGCTTCAGTACCGGAGGAGTTAGTTATTTATTAAATTTAAATAATCATGAAATTATGCAAATTCCTTTTTCTATCAAATGTCATGGACTGTATCTTGTGGTCACTCTGACATTCACTTTCATTATCTTTGTATTTTCTTCCTAATTCAGACACAAATGCTTGAACATCGATCAGAATAAAATTACATAAATTAAAAACACATGTTTCTACAAGTAAACTAATTGAATGGAATACATGACTTCTGCATTGTCTACATTTTGCGAAAAAATGATTTCTTTTCAATTGCTACTGAATGGCTCATTTATTGTCCTCAATCCATCAATCTAGGCATTACATTTCACTTTTCAGTTACCGATCTTAATGTACGTCTAATCAACATCAGAGCAAAGTGCTTTTAATATATTGAGTCAATTTATTTGTTCAGAATACAACATTTATTACGAATTCATTATCCTTACAATAATTGCAGAATAATTTGTTTGTCTTTCTATGGATTTGTAGTCAGATCCATATATTAATTTAATCCATATTTTAATTTAATCCACTGCAACAATGCTATTGTTTTCAGGTCAACTATCCCACAGTGTGACCAATAATTTTGCATCCAACATGCTTTGCAAACTGACTTTTGCTCATTTTAATAATTACAGTAATCTCAGCCTTATAACTTCAGACAACTATACTTACTTTTCTCTGCAATAATTCCTGTTCATTTCTGCACATTGCATAGTCATGTAGCATAATTAAATTTCTCCTTCTTCTAAGTTTACTAATAGATTTTCGAAAATCTAAGTGTTGCTAATATCGAATTATTGTTCAGTTCAGTAGGGGGCATAATGTGCAATAATGCCTCAGTACATGAAGTAATGTGAAGATATTGCAATGTAAAAACTCACAAACATTGTGAATATCAATTTTTATTTTAAACATGGAAACATAGTTGAATTGATTTAATTATATTTCACTTCAATGCTTACATTCATTGTATTTCTAATCACAATAAAAGCGAACTATTTCATGTCATTATTTGAAATTCATGTCACATTTTTATGGACACAAAATAGAATTTGTTCTTTACTTTACCAATCACGGTGAAGTTTGACTTGTAGGTCGATACAGCACGGAAGCAGGCCGTTCAGCCTAACTTGCCATCCCGGCCAAGTTTTCTAAACTAAACTAGTCCCATTTCCCTGTGTTTGTCCCATATCCCTCTGGACATTTTCTATCCAATAAACTGTCCAACTGTCTTTCAGATGTTATAATTGTACCAGCCACTGCCCTTCCTCTCACAGCTCATCCCAATATGTGAAATACACTGTGTGGAAAAGCTGCCCCTCAGATCCCTTTTAAATCTTTCCCCCCACCTTAAACATTATTTACACCGTAGAATCTTTAAGACCGCAAAGTTATTAAAAGTTGAGAGGTATTTAGAAGCAGTGTAATAACATTCATACTTTAATCAGTGACGTGAAGCAAATAAATTCAAGATGTTGTGATCATTATAATGAACAACACATACAAGTTGAGACAATGTTGGTTGAAAAGCAATTCAATAGACACTTAGATATTTTCTACTCAACTCTGAGGTGTTTTGACACATCTCTGTTGAAGGTGGGAATTGAACCCCTGCCTCCTGGTCTATTAGTACAGACATTACCAGAGCCCTCCCATGCAGGAAGGGCAGGACTATAATCACATGCTTACTGTGTTTATTCACAGCGATGAAAATGTGTTGTTGGAAAAGCGCAGCAGGTCAGGCAGCATCCAAGGAACAGGAGAATCGACGTTTCGGGCATAAGCCCTTCTTGAAGAAGGGCATATGCCCGAAACGTCGATTCTCCTGTTCATTGGATGCTGCCTGACCTGCTGCGCTTTTCCAGCAACACATTTTCAGCTCTGATCTCCAGCATCTGCACCCCTCCCTTTCTCTCAAAGATTTATTCACAGGGAAAACTGCTCAGATATTTATTGTTATAATTGGACTAGGATTGTATTAGACAGTTCCAGTGTGTAATGGACCGATAAAAAGAATTAGTAATTTCTAATAATGATGGAATGAAGCAACAATGATTTTAAATAAACATAATTCTCATGATAACCAAGTAAGTCAATATGTTTGAAGCAGTTATTAATCTGCATAAATTAAAATTAACTTGCTTTGTAATGCACAAGATTTGGAAATAAAGCAATGTGACTACTCAGCGAAAGGCAACTTCCCACATTTTCAAAAGTTGTGATTTCTAAGAATTGAAGATTTATTGTAAAAGCATAAAACAAACATTTGTTAATTCTGGTTTATTTACACAAGAAACACGTGAAATTTAAATAATGTTTTACATGAAAAATACTTAGCTCTTATTGTAATAATCAGGAATATAGAAATGTTAGAATACAAGACTGTAAACAAAACTGTGGATGCTGGAAATCACAAACAAAATCAGTAATTGCTGGAAAATAACTCAGCAGGTCTGGCAGCATCTATGGAGAGAAATCAATATAAATACTTTGGGTCCAGTGACCCTTCCTCAGAATGCATTTTTGCTCACAACTGAGCTTCCACATTTTAAATTATTTTTGCTAAGATTTAGAGATTGTAGAGTGCAATATTGTTTGCGTCAGTTGATATACTGAGCCATAGCTCCACATCTACAGCTGGAGATATTGGATTTTAACAATGATTACCATTTCGATATTAGCAATAATTAGTTTTAAAATGGCTGAAACGAAATTTAAGATTGATGAGAAAATCCTTATTGCAGTGTTATTGTGCAGTATATCTGAAAAAACTGAAATATTGAAGTGAAAAATAATTAGCCATCTCTTAGTTGATAAGGCTGATTAATAATCCTTCCATTAATATGAGAATTCAAAAGAAAGAGAATGAGATAGTTAGAATGAGTGTTGGGTGAGAAAACTTTTGTTGATTGCAGGTGTGTTGACCTGAAAAGAATGTTAATATTTCATTATGACACTGGCACTAAGAAATAATGGATTCAACTAAAATGTGAATCTCATGATAATGTGAGAATTGAAATGACAAATAAATAATAATTAATGTTAGAACTCAACACTTAAAATGATTCAATGTTCTCAAAGCAGTTTGTACTGGATATTCATTAAGATCAGTAAACTGAGAATTAAAATATTGGATTTATTTAAAAACAAAAATCACAACTTCAGAGATTATTCATCAGAATTGTTTTGTCATTGAAAAAAAACTCATTTATTCAAGAATTCTGCATTTCCCTCATTTTCTCTCTTTTTTCCACAGGGATCTGTACTGGAACACTTCTGTTTACGATACAAATATATAGAAGTGACATGAATTAAAATCTAATTGGGTGAGTTAATAAGTTTGCAGATGATACAAAGTTCAGTGCAGTTGTGGATATTGTAGAGGGTTGTCAAAGAATGCAGCAGGAGAAAAAGATAAACTGCAGATATGGACAGAGAAATTAAAGGTGAAGTGTGAGGTGTTTCCATGCAAGTGTGAGGTGTTTCACTTTGGGAGCTCAAATGTTAAGGGAAAGTAGATAGTTAATGTTAGGACCCTGAACAGCTTTGTTGTTCAAAGGGATCTTGGCATTCAAGACCATGGCTCCCTGAAAGTGACCATGCAAGTAGATGGGGTGGTAAGGAAGGCAAATAACATGCTTGCCTTTATTGGTCAGGGAACTTGTTACAAGAGTCAGGATGTCATGTTGTAACTTAATAATACTTTAGCTAAGGCATACTTAAAGTATTGTATTCACTTCTGTTCGCCACATTACAGAAAGGATGTGGAGGATTTGCAGAGGGTACAGAGGGCAGTTACCAGGATGCTGCCTGGATTCGGAGAGGCGAGAAAAACTCAGCTTTCTTTTTTGTGGAGTGGCGGAGGCTGGGGGATGAATTGGCGGAAGTCTGTACAACCATGAGATACATCGATAGGGTTGACAGTCAAAGTTTTGCCCTGAGTTGAAGCGTCAAAGCTATGAGTCATGCATTTAATGTTAGGGGGGAAAGTTCAAGGGGCGTGTGAGGTGCAATTTCGTTTTTACACAGGGAGTGGTAGGTGTCTGGAATGAACTTCCAGGGTTGGTGGTGGATGCAGATACATTAGGGGCTATTTAAGGTTCATTTCGATAATTTGGAAGGCAATGGATCAAGGTTAGGCGGAAGAGATGAGTTTCTTTTGCATTATGTTCAGCACAATGTTCTGGGCCAAAGGGCCCATTCCTGTGCTGCACAGATCTTTGAGAGAAAACTAACATTTAATCGAACTAATGACATTTAATCTAATCAATATTTAGCCACTGGTGTCAGAAATAGGAATAAAATAAGTAGAGAACGAACTTGACTATAATCTAAAGATATAGTCATATATACATTTACAGAGGTATTTTTAAAATATTTATTCTGAATTCTCAGATTAATAATTTTGATGAAGATGTATTGAAAATGTTTGCAGTTACTGATGTACTGAGCCAAAATTTCCCTTTTTAACTGAAGATTGTACTGGAAACGTGTTAGAAAAGTTGAAAATATTCAGTAAGGTGCGATTACATCATAATTGAATTAAGTAATTTTTAGTGCCAATACTACAAAAAAAATCAAGTCTAAACAAAAAAGACATTAATTTTCCATCCAATGCTCATTCGAAATATCTGAATGGTACTCATTTCAACAATCGAAGTACTCACAGCCTCATCGATTAAGAAGTATCTAATTAAATTTCACCAATAATTACTGTTTATTTCGACACATTGCTCCTTCAAAGAGCAATGTGAAATTTCTCATTAATATTCAGTTCACTGACAGCATATTAATAACTTAGTTATTGTTAATTTCTAAAAGATGATCAATCCAGTAAGGGATATAAAAGTGAAATTATGGCTCAGTACATCGACTGATGGAAAGAAATTGCAGTGTTCACTCTCCCAATTATTGTGAATACTGATGTGTATTTTGATTTGATATGATTGTATTTTTTCTTCAACGCGAAGATTTATTGTATTTCTGATCACAGTAAGAGTTAAATACGTCAAAGTTAAAAACCTCAAATTTGTGACTGTTTTTTATAAACAAGCAAAAAGAATTTACATGCATTTGTTATTTCCTTTATCAATTAGAGTACAATTGGAATTGTTGGAAGTTGGACATTTCTAGATGGAAGGAGAGCTGCCTGCAGCTGAATAGTCACAGTGAATAACATTTTCTTCCGATTCCGTGCTGCTGCTAAACATTCTAATTATCTTTTAATTATATGAAAAACCGCTTTAAACGTGTTCAGCAGTTGTTTTTTTTTTATGAATTTATAATAAGCGCATGATATATCTACTTATCTTTCTTTGAATTGTCATGATATTAATTTTTACACAGGAGCATATGTGCTTAGTACCATCCTTACTGGGAATTACTATTTCATTCGCAGTCCATTACACACAGAAACAGTCTCCTTAATTTCCAGTCCAATTATCGGAATGAACACTGATTAGTTTTCATTTGAGTAATCACAATTAAGTATAATCTCACCCTTCCTTGGTGGGTACATAATGAAAGGCACTTGTGGAGCTGCTCCTGTGAGTCGAGGAGATGTGGGTTCAGTTGCCATCTTCAACAGAGATGTGCCAAAGCATCTTAGAATGGTGTTTAGAAAATATATAAGCGGAATTTCAATTGCTTTTCAATCCAACTTTGGATCTCCTTCTGCCTGTTGTTCATTCCAATAATCCAAATTATTATCTTCAGTTCATTAATAAAATTATGTATCGCATTACATTGTCTCTAAATTTTAAATTTGAGGACTTTGTAGTTTTTAAAAATAACTATATGTAAGTAATGAAACTTGTATATTTTTAAAAATCAAAATACCTTACCACATCCAATTATTATCCATATGGTGTGCAACAGGATTTTGCTTCCAATTAGCTCATGAATATCCAAATATCGTTTATTCTGTGAATTTAAATCTGCAGAAGAGTTTCAATAAACATTTAGTACATCAGTATTGTGTATTTCAACACCTCTCATGCACTTATCCTTATTCTAAAAAAAGATTTCTTCTTAAGTAAAATGAAACAAATGCCATTTGCTATTGCCCCTCAGTTCTTCAGGTTGCCTTTATTACACGATAAAATATTGCAATTCATCTCAATATTGCTATGTCTTTTATTAATTTAAAATTCTACGTACTGTTCAATTGATGAACTGCCTGAGAGTTCGGTTTATTTTTCAAATGGCCTTCTCATATTGAATGCTAAGATAAAATGCTTTGAAAATGTCGGAGTGTGTTCACTTGAAAATCGATTTTGCATATATCTCACATATCACATGTGGTTTTTAAGTTTGTTTCACGAAGTTAATAATCTCACAGTGCCAGCTTATAGTCCAACAGGTTTATTTGGAAGCACTAGTTTTCCAGGCGCTGCCTGATCATCAGGTCATTTTTTTAAAAAAATGATCTTAATTAATATCTTTAACACCCAATTATTAATCCATTCCTAGATTTGTAAAATATCTCAATGTCATTGAATTCAATGCTCACAGAACACTGCACATATAACCATACAAATGTCTTCCTGGTCTCAAATTGCTGCTCAGGAGAAAAACCTGAGTACGTATCTTATTGTTCCTGAGAGCAAGAACCACAGTAAACATTTGGGTGAGCAGTTCCATCCAAAAAATGCACTTGATTTCTTAAATTTCAGTTCAGTAATTGCACATGAAAGATTTCGCTAAAACCAATGACCATACTTTTTTACAAATGGCCGAGGATACTAACAGTAACATGTGTAGCAGCTTTCCAATCAGATTTCTGGTTGAAGAATCGCAAAATAAAATAATTTAATTTTGGCTTTGAACAACTGTAAGTAAAAGCATTTTGAGCTTGTGCATTAAAAAAAAACTTTATAGAAAATACTGAAAGGTGGCACTGTAGATTTAGGTTATTTTGACTTTCATTCACAGAAATACTCGTGAACTCCTAGTTCTGATACAAATGTCGAAATATTTACCATTAAACTTTATGAATAATAAATGAATGTTCTCTGCAAGAACGATATGAAGATGTTCAATGGCCTTTAATTACTGTTGAGTAGAATTCTCTTCGTAACGGTCTGATTGTCTTGAGCCGATGTTTTTTGTGACTGGTGTTTTTTTGTGACTGGTGTTTTGTGACTGATATGTTTTCAAATCATGCGCACTGCATAAGGATTTTATTAAATGTTCAATTTGTTATAAGAAAAGAAACTGTTTTGAACATGTTGATTTCTAAACTTTTTTACACCAAAGTTGTTTCTCAATGTGCAAAACTCACAAGATTATGGAAGTTCCCTGTATCTTATGTTCAATGTAATAAACAATTTTACTATCTCCTTATTTAATTCCTATTTCTCACATGATTGTCTAAACATTGGTCATGTAGAAAGTTATATAAATTAAAAGTACGTCTCAATATGCAAATCAATGGATGGAAACATATCATTCCCGTAATCCTGCATTTTGAGCCAAAAACAATTCTGCTGAATAATCACTGAATGTATCATTGCTGTGGTTCTGTTCGCCGAGCTGGAAGGTTTTGTTGCAAACGTTTCGTCCCCTGGCTAGGTGACATCTTCAGTGCTTGGGAGCCTCCTGTGAAGCGCTTCTGTGGTGTTTCCTCCGGCATTTATAGTGACCTGTCCCTGCCGCTTTCGGTTGTCAGTTTCAGCTGTCCGCTGTAGTGGCCGGTATATTGGGTCCAGGTCTATGTGTTTGTTGATGGAGTTTGTGGATGAGTGCCATGCTTCTAGGAATTTCCTGGCTGTTCTTTGTTTGGCTTGCCCTATAATGGTAGTGTTGTCCCAGTCGAATTCATGTTGCTTGTCGTCTGCGTGTGTGGCTACTAAGGATAGCTGGTCATGTCGTTTCGTGGCTAGTTGATGTTCGTGGATGCGGATCGTTAGCTGTCTTCCTGTTTGTCCTATATAGTGTTTTGTGCAGTCCTTGCATGGTATTTTGTACATTACATTAGTTTTGCTCATGCTGTGTATCGGGTCCTTCGTTCTGGTGAGTTATTGTCTGAGTGTGGCTGTTGGTTTGTGTGCTGTTATAAGTCCGAGTGGTCGCAGTAGACTGGCTGTCAGTTCAGAGATGTTCTTGATGTATGGTAGTGTGGCTAGTCCTTTGGGTTGCGGCATGTCCTCGTTCCGTTGTCTTTCCCTTAGGCATCTGTTGATGAAATTGCCCATACATGTGCCCATGGCTACCCCTTTGGTCTGGAGGAAGTGGGAGGATTCGAAGGAGAAATTGTTAAGGGTGAGGACCAGTTCGGCCAAACGAATGAGCGTGTTGGTGGAAAGGTACTGTTGGGGATGTTGGGAGAGGAAACAACGGAGGGCTTGGAGGCCCTGGTCATGGCAGATGGAGGTGTAGAGGGATTGGATATCCATGGTGAAGATGAGGAGTTGGGGACCGGGGAAACGGAAGTCCTTGAGGAGGTGGAGGGAGTGGGTGGTGTCTCGTGCTCTTGCGAGGAGGTTGAGCAATTCATCAACTTCACATCGAGGAAGAACGCCTCATCTTCCGCCTCGGAACACTTCAACCCCAGGGCATCTATGTGGACTTCAACAGTTTCCTCATTTCCCCTTCCCTCACCTCACCCCAGTTCCAAACTTCCAGCTCAGCACTGTCCCCCTGACTTGTCCTGACTTGGCCTGACTTGGCCCAGGTTCAATTCCCGTCTCAGGCGACTGACTGTGTGGAGTTTGCACATTCTCCCCGTGTCTGTGTGGGTATCCTCCGGGTGCTCCGGTTTCTCCCACAGTCCAAAGATGTGCAGGTCAGGTGAATTGGCCATGCTAAATTGTCCGTAGTGTTTGGTAATGGGTAAATGTAGGGGTATGGGTGGTTTGCGCTTCGGCGGGTCGGTGTGGACTTGTTAGGCCATAGGGCCTGTTTCCACACTGTAAAGTAATCTAATCTAATCATTATTGCTTTGTTACATTAATACTGTAAATTACTAAGCTGTTTATTCAGTCCATTAAACACAGGAAATATATAATTAATTCCAATTCAAATTATTACAATAAACATCTGATTAGTTTTCATTTGAGTTGCCACAGTAAGGATGTGACTATGGCCCTGCCCTTCCCGGATGGGAACATTATGAAGGGTCCTTGTGGAGCTCTGACAGTGTCTCTCTGACAAAATCAGGAGGAATGATATCAAATCCCACCTTCAGCAGAGATGTGTCGGAGCAGCTCGGAAATTTCATGAGAAAATATCTGAGCATAGATTGAACTGGTTTTCAAAGCAGCAAGAGATATTCTTCGATCTGCTGTGCATTTAAAAGTCACCATATCTACTATTTATTTTCTTCAGGTCACTCATAAAATGATGCATCAAATTATTCTGATTCTACATTCCTTAGAAAAATATTTGAGAATGTCGCAGTCTTAAAGTTGGAGAGTCTAAGAAATGATACTCACTGATTCTTTTTTCTGTTTGAAAGAACCTAGTTCAAACATTTCAGGCATATAATTCCTTTTTCTCCGGTGTTATAGAGATGAGAAAATAAACAGTCGAAATTCCTCTTCAGCAAAACAACCAAATGCAACCTCATATTATTCATTGGTCAGATAATCACCCAGTAAATATTGCAACTCATCTAAATATTGATGTGTGCTTTAATTATGGAAAATAAAGAACATGAAAGCATGGGAAAGCTTAAAGCAAGAAGACCACTGGCAATCTGTGATCTGTGTAAGTCAAGATGGAATAAGAATAATGGATGCTCTTACACCAATTAGCAAAATAAGGTTAATGCTGAAACGTCATTGGCTAGATGAGATAACACAGTAATAAAGCAAGTTTCTCTGTTAAGTGATATTATGACAGGACTGGGACCATAAATATATGGGACATGACATTAAAATATCTCATTAATACTTAGTAGAGTCAGCGTGAGACAGGAGACTATTGTGATAGATGGAATAGCTAAATATCTGTCATGACAGGTTAGTCTGGAATGGGAGATCATTGTCCCAGAGTTAGCAATAAATATCTAACCGTGACATTAGAATAACATTAAGTCGAATGTGCAACTAAAGAGATAATGGGAACTAACATCATTGATTTATTGTGTAACTAGAGTGAGGTACTTTGATTAATAAAGTTGAACATACTGATGAGCTAACAAAACCATGATAAAAATATAAAAAAATCCACGGACCCTGAGGTTCGTGGGCATTCAAGAATCTGCTTTCTCAATGTCACGGTTTTTGTTTGCAAATAAAAGACCTACTTCTTCATGAACTTTCTGTGTCTCCTGGTGATTCTTTATATTTTCTCCACAACCTGATAAAATGAAATTTCTAATTATTATTCGTTCATGAATTGTCAGAAATTTCCTTTTATTTTCCATTCACCTATTCACATTGAACGTAAGATGGATATGCTTTGAAAGGATCAGCATGTGATCATTTGAACATTTAATTTATCTCTCGCTCACTTATCTCACTTTGGGCATGATAGCTTCAATGCATTTTTCAAAGCACTTCTATTAAATTTAAAGATTTTATTGATTTCGAATAGTTTCTTTAGCACTCACTTATCAATCTCTTCCTAAGTCATAGAATCATCGAGTCATAGAATCCCTACAATGTTGAAACAGGCCCTTTGGCCCAACAAGTCCAAACCGAACCTCCGAAGAGTAACCCACCCAGACACTTTCACTTGCTCTATTTCTCGACATTTCCCCTGACTAAAGCACCTAACCTACACATCCATGAACATTGTGGGCAATTTAGCATGGCCAACTCACCTAACCTGCACACTTGTATACTATCACAATGTTATTGAAATCACTGCTCACACAAAACAGCACACATAAAGCAAGACAATGTTCTTCATGACCATTTAATTACTGTACTCCGGAATAATCTGAGTAATTGTCTTATTGTTCCTGAGATCAATCCTCATTGTAAACTCTCGTTATCATTCCCTCCAATAAATACAATGGGTGTCCTCTGAAATTTCTGTTCAGTATGGGCGACACATTGGCAGAGTGGTTAACACTGCTGTCACACAGTGCCAGAGACCCAGGTTTAATTCCCGCCTCAGGCGACTCTCTGTGTGGAGTTTGCACATTCTCCCCGTGACTGCGTAGGTTTCCTCCCACAATCCAAAAATGAACGGATTAGGTGGATTGGCCACGCTAAATTGCCCATAGGTGAAGGGGTAAATGTCGGGGAATGGGTTTGGTGGGTTGTGCTTCGGCGGGTCGGTATGGACCTGTTGGGCCGAAGGGCCTGTTTGCACTCTGTAAGTCATCTAATCTAATTATCCATGATACTTATTGCTCAAAGCAATGTTTATTCTTCATTACGAGAGGCCAATGATTCTAACAGCAATTGATCTTGCAATAACCACAGTAAATATCTGGTTATCATTCTTGCCAATAAATACAAGAGCTATGCTCTTACTTTTCATTTCAGTAATTACACATGATACTTGTTGCTTAAAGTAGTATTTATTATTTATTACGATTGGCTAAGGACACTAACATGTTGAGAGTCCTAATTTGTTCATGTTTTCAAACAGGTTTTCAGTCCATGTATTTCAAAAAAAAGAGTAATTTGACTAAGTTTAAAGTTAGATGTAAACATTTTTAGATTGTTTCCATTCAATGTAATTATTTGCTTATTCAGACAAAACTTGAATTTTGCCTCCGTAATTTGAATTTATTGTGCGTTTCATTCATGGAAGTACTCGTTAATTGGTCCTTATTTTCATCTTAAATCTAATGCAAATCTGAAATAGTGATTACAGTGAAAATTATATGAATTATAAATGAGTGGTCTCGAAAAGAAAACCATGGAAGGCGAGATAGAATTCTTGAACAGACTGTATATGTGAATCACAAAATAGCCTTCCAAAAAACAAAGTTAAAAATCACACAAGGCCAGGTTATAGTCCAACAGGTTTATTTGGATGCACCAGCTTTTGGAGCACTGCTCCTTTAACCCGATGAAGGAGCAGCGCTCTGAAAGCTAGTGCTTCCAAATAAAACTGTTGGTTAATAACCTGGTGGTGCATAATTTTCTTAACTTTGTACCTCCTAATCCAATACTGGCACCTCAAAATCATTCCAAAATCCTCTGTAAGTCTGTGTTTTAACAATTCAACAATCCTGTAACTAGATTATTATTCTCTGTTTATCTATCTTAATAAATATCTCATCAACGTCAGTGTAAATTGCTGAAAATTTAGTTTCAGCAACAAACTTTAGTTGTCAATTCATTGCTTTCACAATAGGTGAATTATATTTTAACTCTTCACTAACGTGAAGGGACCCTTGGACAGAAATTGGACGTTGTAAATTCACCTACAGGCAGAGAAATCTAGACAAATACAAAATTAATCAAACTCAATCAAACAGCAGCTAGAATCAATCAGCTCCAGGATGAACCCGATTTTCTTACACCTTGACCTCCAGGCAGTTCCTTAGCATTATACACCTCGCTTGCAAATGTCAACAATGAAGGGTTTTCGCACCAACACATTGGATGCTTTGGTCGCCTCACTTTAGGAAAGATGTGGAAGCTTTGGAGAGGGTGCAGAGAAGATTTACCAGGATGTTGCCTGGAATGGAGAATAGGTGGTACGAGGATAGGTTGAGAGTGCTAGGCCTTTTCTCGTTGGAACGGCGAAGGATGAGGGGTGACTTGATAGAGGTTTATAAGATGATCAGAGGAATAGATAGAGTAGACAGTCAGAAACTTTTTCCCCGGGTACAACAGAGTGTTACAAGGGGACATAAATTTAAGGTGAAGGGTGGAAGGTATAGGGGAGATGTCAGGGGTGGGTTCTTTACCCAGAGAGTGGTGGGGGCATGGAATGCAATGCCTGTGGGAGTGGTAGAGTCAGAATCTTTGGTGACCTTTAAGCGGCAATTGGATAGGTACATGGATGGGTGCTCAAGCTAGGACAAATGTTCGGCACAACATCGTGGGCCGAAGGCCCTGGTCTGTGCTGTATTGTTCTATGTTCTATGTTCTGTGCTTTGAATGCAGCTGATGGCCACATGTGGACGTTGTCACAAAATTATTAATCATTTTCCAAATCATGGAAAATATCTCAAAGATCTTGAAATCAACATAATCACTGCACATAAAGCGACACGATGGGCCTCAAGGCCATTTAATTACTGTTCTGTGAAACACCTTTTGGCAGCATTGTTTTTTCTCAGGATGAATAACCACAGCAAACATCACACTTTGTCACCATTCTAAAGATCTGCAAGAGATACCTTCTTATAATTTACGCAGTTCATCTTTCCCACACCAGTAATCACACTTCACTATTTACGATTAAGGATGCTGATACTAACATGCATTGAGATGAAAGAATTCCTAAATATAGGCGAGTTTTCTCATAGCTTCGCCCCTAGTCATCATGATAATAATGTAATTGTGGCTCAGTACATTGTGAACACTTCTCCATTAAACTTTTTGAAGTGTTTACTCAGAGACAATGTTTAAAGATTTCCTCTATAAATACTATTGACTATACTTTGTTATGATAGTCATGTTCCTTATCGACTTATTTCCTTTGTAATGCTGTCGCAAATGTCTGAATATTGATGACATTAAACGTTGTATGGATTGCATGTTGTATTTCTGCAGAAGAAAAGCCGAGACAGCAAGTGACGAATTCAGGACTATCTGAGAATGTTGAATGACAAAACAGTTCTGATCGATAATCACCGCATATCGAATGCATTTTCCAAACCATCATGCCAGCGTTCTAATGCTACGTTCACCGATACTAATTATTATGTAATCAATGCCAGAGCAAACTCGTTTGGAAATATTGAATCACTTAATGTGTCAGCATTTTAAAGTAGAATTCATTGTTATTCCAACAATCACACAGATATTCAGTTTAGGATTTGTAACAAATAACGTGAGATTCACATTTCAATTTAAACCATTATTTCTTAGTGCCAATTTTACAAAGAAAAATAGATCTTCTGTTACAGGTCAACACAACCATGAACCAAGCAATGATTCCTCATCCAACACTCACAGGAAATATCTGATACTTTCTTATCTGAATGTTCACAGAAATGATTGGTTTAATATTCAGCCTTACGAATAAAAATACGTCTAATTATTTGATAATTAATATTCATTTCTACATATTACAACAGGAGAGTTTTAAATATTTTAAGTGTGCAGTGACCTGTGCTAAGAGTAATTATTCCTTATTGGATGAGAGGCCAGAGAGGCCTCTTACTGGGTGAGAGGCCAGAGGGAGTGCAACAATTAACATTGTAATCTGAAGGAATAAGATGCATAGAGAGATCCCAATGCCTGCGGATTATAACACCGGTTCAACACCATGAGACAACAGAAAGCTGGGGCTATCCATAATGATGTCCATCTGAGATTAGGTGTTCTACAGGATTGGGTGTCCGTATAAGGAGGGAAAGACTGTAATGTGGACATGTGGACATTGTAAAACAGAAAGTGTGTAAAAATACTGATTTTTACTGTACACGTTACAGTGTGTCATGGACCTCCCTTCCGAGACTGGCCTGGGGGGTGATCCCTGCATTAAATGGTTGCTACATGAGGAAGCAACTTCCACATGCCTGAGTTCACCCTGCCTCCTGAGTCCTCATTCCCTGTCAGAAGAAAAAACTCCGACAGCTATGACGACATTTCAATTCAATACAAATATTTATTATGTGTGAAATTACTACTTTCAGAGCGACATCATTTTCATGTTAAAATTGTTTTACTTTTTTGTATGCAAGAAAACAATGTAGGCACATCCATTTGTTATTTAATTCAACTAACAACTAAATTATTGAAAATACTACACTGGGGGGAAAAGAACGATTCTTCAACTCAAATGTCACATTAAATGGCTGTCTCCTTTTTTCAACTCATGTGACCTCCATTTCAATTTCATGAGAAGGAAAAAAAACCGCTTTGGAAATGTTGTGATAGTTTATTTTTCTTCCAACATTAGCTGTCAATGAACAACACCCACACAATCATCAGTCATTTGGTACAAAATGACTTCCTGTACCAATTGTCACGAACTCGACCTTTTTGTTCACAATCATACTCACTTTCCTGGCCTAATTATTTTCGTGCCAATTCTGACATAAATATCTAAACATTTATCGCGGTAAATGTTACATTAATAATATAGACATGACTTGACAAAAAAAAAAAAAGTTGAACTGTGTTCAATTGTTGCTGAGTGCTTTTTACTTATTAAAGCAACCTTTTAGATTTTAATTTTCAGCTTAATAATATTAATTAATATGCAATCGACATCAGAACAAAGTGCATTAAAAAATGAGGTCAATTTATCTATCAGGATTCTAGAAACAGCTATCAATTACAATAATGCCACAACACTTTAACTTAGACTTTGCAACAAGCACAATGTGTTTTTAATATCTTCCAAATTTCTTAGTGTGAATGCTACAAGATAAAAACCTGTTTGGTCAGGCCAATACACCCACATAAAGACCAGTAATTTCCCTTGCAATATCCTTTGTAAAAATCTGACTTTTTCTCAATTGAAAGATCACATTCATCTCAGCCATTGAATTTCAGAGAACACCAATTACTTTATGCTGCAATATTTCTCTTAATTTCTGCACATTACTCAGTAGAATAGGAAGATGAGATACCTCATTATTATTAAATTCACTAATATAAGTTTTAAAATCGATTTGTTGCTAATACCTAGTTTCGAATAATTATTCAATTCAGTAAGGGGTGTAAATGTGGAATTATGGTTCCGTATAATAATTAATGCAAGGACATTGCGATGTATAATCTCTCAATCATCGTGAATATTGCTTTTCATTTTAAACTTGAAAACACTGATGATTTGAATTGATTGTAATTCACTTCAATGTTAACATTTATAATGTTTCTAATGACAATAACAGTTAAATATTTTTCATGTGCAAAATTATTTAAATGCACATGAATCTTTTTGAAGTACACAAAAAAGGATTGACAACACCCTTGTTCCGTTAAACAATCAAAGGAAATGGTGACTTCTTAGAAATCATACATTTTCAGAAAGAAAGAAGGTGCCTTCATTGACTGACCAGTTCATCATTTTGTTCCAATTTAATATATAATAAAAACATTTTACTTTGCATTTCATAAATTGAGAAACTATTTTGAACATATAAAATGATTGTATTCATTTTTATTTATCAATGTGCAGTAACTACATAATTCTGTCAAGTTGTTGTAAATTATCATCAAAATCATGTTTAATTAAGACATTTGTTAACTCCTATCATTATTGCAAATTCCTACTAAAGTTTCAGTACATTACAACGTCCAACTATTTAATTCCAATCAGTTATCACAATAAACATCCGATTAGATTTCAGCCCTGCCCAGCCTGGTAGGGAAGAATATGAAGGAATCTTGTTCAGATCTAGCAGTGTCTCTGCTACCAGACCACGTGGCACAGTTTCAATTCCAAATTGCGCAGAGTTGTGACAGAGCAGCTCTGAATTTTGATTCGAAAATATCTAAGAATCGATTGCATTGGTTTTCAATTCAATGTTAGATACGCTTCCATCTGTTGTTCATTCCAATAATCACAGTATTTGCTATTTATTTTCTTCAGACAACTAATAACAGAATGTATCTAATTCCGCTCAAGCAATATTCCTTGGAAAATATTTGAGAATGTTGCAGTTATAAAGATTAAATATACAAAGTAATGATATTCATTGATTTTCTTTTGTTCTGAAGAGCTGAGTTCAAACAACACATAAAACCTGATGCACCAGTGCTATAAATATGAGACACAAAAATCAAGTTCTTCTTCAGTAAAATAAACAAATGCCACTTGCTTTTATTTATCAATTTTTAGTTATTGACCTGTTTATGAATTGTGAGAAGTTTGCTTTTATTTTTCCATACCTGTTTACATTGAATGTAATAATGAAATGCTGTGAAAATATCCAAGTGCATTCTTTGAAAATTGACTTTGCAAATTTCTCACTTATCTCATTTATTGCATGATTTCTTTAGTGTGTTTTGCTCAACAATTCTAGTAAATATTAATAATTGTCTAATCTTAAATAAGATCTTTCAGACTCAATTATCAATCTATTCCTAATTCATGTAACTATCTCAATATTATTGAAATCAATGTTCACACAAAATAGTGCACATAAAGTGACACAAAGGTATTCATCATTAGCTGATTGCTGTTCAGTGGAATAACCTGAGTAAGTATCTTATTGTTCTTGAGACTAATGACAACAGTAAGCATTTGTTTACTATTCCATGCAATAAGTGCAATTGATATCTTATATTTCAGTTCTGTCGTTAATGACAATTTACGTTGTATAAACAAATAATTTTACTATATCATGGATATTGACTGTAATACAATAACATTGGAAACAAAGTTTTGTCATTCTAAGAATCTTTATGCTCCTTTTTTGTTGGGTGTGTGCAAGAGACAATTCCAATTATAACCATTTTGTTGTGAGTTCAACAAACTCTACATTTTGAAATTGTGAAATTCCTACATTTTTGCAAAAAGGTTAGTCTTCACTATACAGTATATTTCGCATGAAAAGACTGCTTTTTCAAATCATGCGTGTGACAAAATAATTATTGCTTTCATTTCATTGTAAGAAAAGAACTGCTTTGTTCACGTTGATTTTTTGTCATTTCCATTACAACATTATTCATCACTGTACAATAACTCAGTTACAAATCTCAAAACTCTGGGCGCAATGAAAGCGATATGAATCATAAATTAGTATCTGGACAAGAGAACCAATGAACAGCTACATAGACCTCTGGAACAGCCGAGATATTTGAATGAAAAAGCAATGCCTTCCAAAAAAATCTCTGCACGTCTGTATCCTTTTTCAATTCAATAATCCTGCAATGACTTATAATTGTCAGTTGATCTCTCTTAATGAATATCTAATCAATATCACCGTAAACCGAAGAAAAAATTGAAACATTTTATTTGTTAAAATATAAAGATTCATTCTCAATTCGTTATTACAACAATAAGGGAACCATATTTTATCTGCTCACTGAGGTCAAGTGACCTGACGCCCATAATTGAACATTCTAAATATTCCTACAGCTGGGGAAGTCAGATCTAAAAAAGTCAAACTAAAGCAAACATCAGACAAAATAAGCAAAATAACCAGAACCATAAAACAGTGGAAAGCCCAGTCAAAGAGGTCACAAAGGTTCGGGAGATCCAGTCACAAGCCCGAGAGTTGTGTATTGGAGAGGTTGAAGCAGACTTCCTGGCACCTTGACTTGCAGCCAGTGCATGAGCGTTATACACCTCGCTTGAGAATGACGACAAGTGAAGGGTGTTTGCACGAAACCCATTGAATGCTTAGAATCCAGAATTTTGGTAAAATGTTGTGAAACATTTCCCAGATCATGGAAATCAGCTCAACATTATTGAAATTAAAGTAGTCATAATTATCTTCAAGGAGAAAGTGAGGTCTGCAGATGCTGGAGATCAAAGTTGAAACTTTATTGCTGGAACAGCACAGCAGGTCAGGCAGCATCCAGGGAACAGGAGATTCGACGTTTCGGGCACAGGCCCTTCTTCAGATCCCTTTTAGGGGCATCTGTTTCATCAAGGCTGTTTCCATCAGTCTTTGGGTGAGCCCTCGTATACAGGGTATGACGCAACAGCCAATGCCCACCAATACCCTGACTACTACTATCAGGGAAGTAAGGATAGAAACCACCACCCCCTTTTTCTGCTAAAATCATATCAAGGGCTATTCTGTTTTCCCATGCCAT
>NC_057746.1:12069512-12077542 GCF_004010195.1 Chiloscyllium plagiosum | reverse complement strand
TTCTGGAATGGTTGAGGAATCCGGAGTTTGGGGGTAAGTGCATGAAAGTTTTTGGTACTTACTGCCTTTAATTTCCGATATGGCTAGAAAGAACTGTTTGTTCAGTCTATGGATTCTTCTGTAAATGAAGAACAGTAGAGGAAGGCCACCTAATTACTGTTCAGTGAAAAACACTTTGTCCGTGCCTTATTGTTCTCAGGATGAATAATCACAGCAAAAATCACGCTCTTACCAGATCCAAAGATATGAAAAAGAGATACCTTATTATAATTTACACACTACATCTTTCCCAGAGAAATGATGACACCTTGTTACTTAAGACTGAGGATACAATTCGTAACATGTATTGAGATGAAGCAAGTCCTGAATATAGGGTTTTTTTCTGATAGATTTCTAGTCCAAAAATTGTGATAGAATTGTAATTGTAGCTCATTACAATATCAACAGATCCCCATTAAACATATTTATCTGTTTATTTAGAGACAATATTGAAACAAATACAATGTAGAATTTGTTCTTATTATATATTATAGTTCTCCAGAAGAAAAGCTAAGAAAACAATTATAGAAATCTTGAAGATCTGAGAATTTTGAATGACAAACCATTTCTGATTAACGTTCACTGAATGTCTAATGTCTTTCCACATCATCAGGCCAGTATTTGCATTCTCAGCTGATAGGCTAAGAAATATCTAATCAACATCAGAACAAACCTGTTTGGAAATATTGAATCACTTACTTTGCCATAGTTCTAAAATTAATTATCAATTCATTTTCATTCCAAAAATCTCATAGTAATTCAGGTTAGGTTTTTTTTTAACAAACATCGTCAAATTCACATTTTAATTTAATCCATTATTTCTTAGTGTCAATATTAAAAAGGAATAATAGTTCTCTTATTCCAGGTCATCGCAAACACAAACTAACTAATGATTCCCTTTCCAACACTCACAGATAATATCTGTTTCTTTCTAATTTGAATGTTCACAGAAATCATTGGATTAATATTCGGTTTTACAGATTAATAGACGTCTTGATTATTTTACACTCCAATAAATGCTGTTCCTTTTTACCTATGACGGCAGCTGTATGTGATTTCTAAACAGAAGAGTTCGTTTGTCAGAAATAGTTATTATTTTAAAGTTACTCAGAGTATTAAACAAATGTTCTAATTATAGATTCTTGAGAATCATAGGGGTAATTAGCAACATTAGTTAGATACATGTAACTAATGACTATTAAAAACATTATAGAAAAGCATTTAGACTTAGATGTGAAGATTAGCTAGTTGTAGGAATTAACTTCAAGATATAATGTTGACTGCCCATTAATTATAAAGTTCTGACAGGAAGAGTAGCTGTATAATTTTACACAATATCATGAACTTTATAACACAAGTCATATTACTAATCTTATAGCAAGTAAGTTAAAACTAACTGTCTTTTGTATTTCTTTGTACAAATGTAATTAGGGCATATGAGGAGTAATTGACTTTGATAAAATAAAATATAATGAATAGTGGAATTCAAAATGTCCAAACTGATAAAGCATCCTCAGAGGCCCGAGGGAGTGCAGGAATAACTTTGGAATCTGAATTGATAAGATGCGTGGAAAAATCCTGCGGCCTGAAGATTATAGTACCTGTTAAACAACATGAGATGAAAGGAATCTGGGGATGTCCATTAGAATGCCCATCTGCGATTATGTGTTTGGATTGGGTGTCTGGATAAGGAGGCGATGGCTGTAACCACATTGCATGTGGCCATTGTCATGCAGAAACTGCATAGAAATGTTGCTTTTTATTGTACATGTTACAGTGTGTCATCGATCTCCCTTCCGAGATTGGCCTCGGGGGATGATCCCTTCATTAACTCATTGCTGCATGAGTAAACATCTTCCACATGTCTGAGCTCAGCCTGCCTCCTGAGTCTTCATTCCCTGTCAGGTGAAAACACTTCTACAGCTATGATGACATTTCAATTCAATACGGACATTTATTGTGTGTGAAATGATTACATTCAGAGCGATATAATTTTCATGGTAAAATTGCTTTACATTTGCTTTTTTTTGGTGTGCAAGCAAACAATTTGATAATATCCATTTGTTCTTTAGTTTAACCAACACTAAGTTTTAAATTATTGTGAAGACAATGGGGGAAACGGGAACTAGTCTTCAGCTCAAATGTCACGTGATGTGATTGTTTCTTTTTTTTCAAACCATGTGCCTTCCAAAATGATTTTCATTTTCATTTCATTATAAGAAAAAATGTTGCTTGGAAATGTTGACATTTTTCCTTTTCCTTCCAAGTTAGTTGTCAGTGAACAATAATCACACAATGATGAGAATTCCTTTCCATATCAAATGCCATTGACTCTATCTTTTGTTCACAATAATAGTCACTGCCATGGCCTAAGTCTTTTCCTCCTAATTCTGACATAAATATCAAAACATTTATTGTTCGAAAAATTACATTAACAAAATTGACATGACTCTTCAAGAAAACTATTGGAAGCATATAACTCTTGCATTGCCTGCATTTTTGAACAAAATCATTTTTTAATTGTTGCCGAATGACTTTTTTTACATCATACAGCGAAGTTTAATGATTTAATTTTCAGTTTATTAATCTTAATGAATATACAATCAACTTCAGAGCAAAGTGCTTTCAAAATATTAAGTCAATTTATCTGTCAGGATTCCAATAATTACACAGCAATTTAACTGAGACTTCGTAAAAATGCAGTGTTTTTAAAATTTCATTCATTATTTCTTATTGTCAATGCTACTATATTAATACTTATTTGTTCAGGCCAATGTAAATACAAAACGACCAATAATATCGCTTTCAAAATTCTTTGTAAATATCTGATTTTTGCTCATTTGAAATATAAAAATTATCTCAGCCTCTGAAATTCAGAGAGCTCCAATTACTTTTCCCTGCAATATTACTCTTCATTTCCACATATTACTCAGTGTAATATGAAGATGAGAAATCTCATTATTCTCAAATTCACGAATATGATTTTTTAAAATCCCTTTGTTGCCAATATATCTGATATATAATAATTGTGCAATCCAGTAAGGAATATAAGTGGGGAATTATGCTTCCGTACAATAAATACTGCAAGGACATTGCAATGTGCAATCTCTCAATCATTATGAATATTGTATTTATTTTTAACTTGGAAACATTTTTGAATTGATTTGATTATAATTTACTTCGATGCCGACATTTACTGTATATCCAATCACAATAGCAGTAGATTATATGGAGTTATCATTGTCCATTTCAATAACCACAGTATCTGCTGTATACTTTCTTCTGGTCATGAATAGCAAGATGTATCTAATTCCACTCAATCAATATTCCTCGGAAAATATTTGAGAACGTTGCAGTCATAAAGCTGAAATATACAAAGTCATGATAGTCATTGGTTTTCACTTGTTCTGCAGATCTTAGTTAAAACAATACATAGAATTTTATGTTCCAGTGCTATAAATGTGAGAAAAGATCAATTACTTCTTCAGTAAAAGAAACAAATGTCACGTGATATTATTTATCAATTTTTAATTACTGGTCAGTTTATGAATTGTGTGAGATTTGTTTATAGCTTTCCAGTCATCTATTTATTTTGAATGTGACATTGAAATGTTGTAAAAATGTCAGGATGTATTCATTTGTAAGTTAAATTTGCATATCTCTCACTTTTCCCATTGATTGTATGATGGTTTAAGAACGTTTCACTCAGCAATCCTAATAAATATCAGATTTTAACCTTAATGAATATACAATCAACTTCAGATTTTAAATCAGATCATTCGCACCTAATTATCAACCTGTTCCTAATTCATGTAAGTATCTCAATTTTATCGAAACCAATGTTCACACTAAACATTACACGGAGAGCTACACAAAGACTTTCATCACCATCTGATTATTGTTCAGGAGAATAACCTAGTAAGAACCTTATTGCTTCTGAAACCAATGACAACATTAAGCATTTGTTTACTATTCCATGCAACAAGTGCAATTGATATCTTCTATTTCAGTTCACTTAAAGATGATTTATGTTAAAGGTGATTTATGTTGCTTAAAACAATGCTTCTACTTTATCACGGATATTGAGTGTAATAAAATCATGCAAACAAACGTTTTGTCATTCTAAAAATCTTTAAGTTTACTTATTTTAAATTTGTGTGCAAGAGATATTTCAAATTACTACCATTTTTGTTGTATAATTCAGCAAACCTAAATTTTGAAATTGTGGATGTCTCCATTTTTTTTGCAAAATGGAAGTAGTCTTCAGTTTATGTAACACATTAAATGACTGTATTTTTTTCAAATCACATGCTCTGCAAAATGATTATTGGTTTAATTTCATTGTAAGAAAAGAACTGCTTTGAACATGTTGTTTTTTTTGTCTTTTCTATTCCAACATTATTCATCATTGTACAATAATGACACAATTATTATAATTCCTTTATGAACCAAATGTCATTGACTGCATCATTTGTTCACTTTCATGCTCACTTTCATTTTTCTTCCAAATTCTGACATAAATGTCTGAACATTGAACATAATATTAATCATTTAAATTAAAATAACATGTCTCTATGAAGAAACCATTTGATGGAAATTATTATTTCTTGTGTTACCTGTATTTTTGAGTAAAGAAAGAAAATTTGTTCTATAATCACTGAATGGCTCACTTTTGCTTCAATTCATAAAGCTAGTTACTATATTTTATTCCACAATTTACCAATTTTAATAAATATTCAATCAACATCACAGCAAAGTGCTTTTGAAATGTTGAATCATTTTAATTGCTCATATTACAGCATTGATTATTGAGTCATTGCCATGATAACAATTGCACAATTATTTAAGAAAGTGTTTTGAACAAGTAAAGTGAGATTCATATTTTATTTTAAACAATTGTTTCTGAGTACCAACATGCAATGTGAAACTGTTTTTTTTTCAGGTCAAGTATCCCACAATGGATCCAAGGACTTCCCATCCAACATTAATTGTAAATGTCCAATGTTTGCTTATCGGAATGATCACCGTAATCACAGACATAAATTCACAGGCCTGCAATTACTTTTCACTACAATAATTCTTGTTTGTTTCCACATATTCCTCAGTCACATAGCAAAACAAGATTTCTCATTATCTCTAAATTCATTGATCGAATTTTATAATTCAGTTGTTGCTCATATCTAATAATTATTCAATCCAGTACGTGCCGTAAATGTGGAATCCAGACTCTTTACATGAATAACTAATATATTGTAGTGTACAATCTCTCGATCATTGTTAATATTAATTCTTATTTCACCCACGGAAACATAGTTGAATTCATTTCAATATATTTCACATTTACTGTATTTATAATTACACTAAGATTTAAGTATTTTTCATGCAACAAAATTATGTAAGATTCCTGAGTTTTGTTAAGTCAAATGGAAAAGTATTAACATCTATGTATTGTTTCATTGAAAAATGACAATTCATTTTGAATTTTTCGAAGTTGAGCATTTTTGCAAAGAAGGAATGTTGTCTTCAGCTGCCTAATTGCATTGAATGTCTAATTCACAGAATCTGCTGTTTATTCTCTTCGAGTTCCCAAGAAACCAAATTAACTAATTCTGCTGGTTCTAAATTCCTGGAAAATATTTGAGAATTTTGCAGTCTTAAAGATGAAGAAGGCTATGTGATCGTACTGACTTTTTTTAATTGGAAGGAGCTTAATTCAAACATTTTAGGCACATAAATCGCTATTCTGCAGTACTAAAAAGATGAAAACCAAGTCAGTTTCTTCATCAATAAAATAAAGAAGTGTCACTTCCCGTTATTCATTAGTTAGCTAATTCCCAAATTTGTTGTTAAACAATGCAATTCACCTGAATATTGTTGTGTCCTTTGATCATATTAATTTTCTAATTATTGTTCATTCATGATTTGTCAGGGAGTTTTTTTTGTTTTCCATTCACCTATTCATATTGAATGTAAGATTGATGTGCTTTGGCAATATCACAGAGTGCTCATTTAAAATTTGACTTTGCACGATTCTCACTGATCTCACTTCTTGCATGGTGGCTCGGCGCTGAGAACAGTGAATCAGTGGTTAGCACTCCTGTCTTACAGTGTTATATACTGGAGTTCACTTTCATCCTCGGCCACATGTCCGTGTGGAGTTTGCATGTTCTGGTTTTCTCTCACAAACCAAAGATGTGTAGTTTAGGCAAATTGGCCATGCTGAGCTGCACATTCTGTTCAGGAATGTGTAGGTTAAGTGCATTCGTCAGGGGTAAATCTGACTAATTTCAGAGCAGAATGGTTCTGATTGGATTATTCTTTGGAAGGTCAGTGTAGACTTGTTGGGCCAAATGACTTCTTTCCACACAGTAGGGATTCCGTAAACTTAGAATTGTGTTTCGCTAAACAAAACTGACATTTTTTTTAAAAACGTTGCCTTTAAAACTTAATTTAATTTACTGTTTAATTCTATTCCCTGAAGTTCTCATGTTAATTGCTCCTCGTTTTCTTCTTAAATCTGATACAAATCTCAAAATACAGTAAAATTCACATGAATAATAAATTTGCATTCTCGACAAAAAAAACCAATGGAAGGCCTCATAGAATTCTTGAACAGCTTACACATTTGAATGAAAAAGCAATTCCTTTCAAAATGTGTTTGCACGTCTGTATCTTTCTTTCAATTCAACAATCCTGCAAATAGTTTATAATTGTCAGTTGATCTAATCAATATCAATGTAAACAGTTGAAAAATTAACAACTGATTAATAACTGGGTGTTAAATATGTTTTTTGAGGTCAATAAATGTTTGGAATTTACTAGAATTCCACCAGGAAACATTCTTGGATCATAATGCAAGAAGTGAGATATGTGAGAGATGAGCAAACCTTGTTTTTAAATGAACACACTCCAATATTGTCAAAGCATTTCAACCTTACGGTCAAAATGAACAGGTGAGTGGAAAAATAAAAACAATTGTCTGACAATTCATAAATTGAACAACAATTACAAAATCACTTTGATCAAAGAACAGAGTAATATTTAGATGAATCGCATTTAGTTGCAAAGTAGGTAACCAGCTGACTGACAAGTAATAGGTGGTAGCATTTGTTAGTTTACTGAAGAAGATATCAACTTTATGTCAAATTAATTGCACGAGAGAATAATGTTTAATGTGTTTCAATTGTTTGGACTTGCCCCTTTGCAACAAAAAAATCAATCTCATTACTTAGAGATCGTAATCTTTAATTCTGCAACATTTTCAAATATTCTCCAGGAACTTATAAGCAACAGAATTAGATACAGGTATCCCCACTATCCGAAAGTACAGCGTTATTATGAAACCTTTCATAACCTGAAAATGCGTAAATCGAAGAAGTATTAATTTATATGGGAAACAGCTCCTTTTTCCGTAAAAGTGAAAATCTTCTTCAGATTTCGTTCAGTTAGAGAAACAGGGACAACTATAAGTCTTTTGTAAAAGCAAAGTGGCTAAAGCGAATTTTCCAAAAATAGGGGATATTTCTTGGTAACCTGTCACAAATATTTATCAGATTTTGTGATTATTGATATAATAGATAGAAGCAGATCTTATGTTGGATTGAAAAGCAATTCAATCTGTGTTTAGGTACTCTCTAATCAACATTCAGAGCAGCTCTTGATATATTTCTGTTGAAGGTGTGATTTGAAACCTTCCCTCGGGTCGAGTAATACAGACACTACCACAGCTACACAAGCTCATTTCATAATAGAACATAGAACATAGAAGAATACAGCGCAGTACAGGCCCTTTGGCCCTCGATGTTGCGCCGATCCAAGCCCACCTAACCTATACTAACCCACTATCCTCCATATACCTATCCAATGCCCGCTTAAATGCCCATAAAGAGGGAGAGTCCACCACTGCTACTGGCAGGGCATTCCATGAACTTACGACTCGCTGAGTGAAGAACCTACCCCTAACTTCAGTCCTATATCTAACCCCCCTTAAT
>NC_057746.1:12026633-12069161 GCF_004010195.1 Chiloscyllium plagiosum | reverse complement strand
TCATCCGCAAACTTGCTTACCCAACCTTCTAACCCCTCTTCCAGGTCATTTATAAAAATGACAAACAGCAATGGTCCCAAAACAGATCCTTGCGGAACACCGCTAGTGACGGCACTCCATGAAGACACTTTGCCATCAACTACTACCCTCTGTCTTCTTCCATCCAGCCAATTCCTAATCCAAACCTCCAACTCACCCTCAATGCCATATCTCCGTATTTTCTGCAGTAGCCTACCATGGGGAACCTTATCAAACGCCTTACTAAAATCCATATATACCACATCTACCGCTTTCCCCTCATCAACCTCTTTCGTCACCTTTTCAAAGAATTCAATAAGGTTTGTGAGGCACGACCTGCCCTTCACAAAACCATGCTGACTATAATGTTCCCACTCAGGACGGCAGGACTGTAATATTATTTTTAATGTGGTTACTCAAATCAAAACTAATCAAAACAAAGCTGTTTATTGTAGCAATTTAAATGGGAACTAATTAGGTAGTTTCTGTGTGTAATGGACTGGAAATTAAACTATTTTACAATAACAATAGAATAAAAGAATGATGCTCTTCAATAAACAGGAATCTCATGACAATTCTTTGAAATGCAAATTGACAAAACTGCGTGATCATTGTACTTTGATTTTAAAAATGCACCAGTCATTCAATGTGAATATTCAGCTGAAGACAATTTCTCTTCCTTTCAAGAATGCACAACTTCCACAAATTCAAAATGAACAGTCATTGAAAAAAGAAGTAACAAACAGATGTCAATTCTATTTTCTGTACATAAACGTGCAGTGAAGTTTCAGTAAGTTATATATGTGTAAAAAGGAAACTCTTATTGTGGTTCGAAATACAATAAGTGTTGGCATGACGTGAAATATAATCAAATTGATTCAACTGTGTTTTCTCAGTTAGAATACAGCCAATATTCAAAGTAATCGAGTGTTGTACACTGCAATATCTTTACATTAATTCAGTGCTGAGACATAATTCCACATTTATACCCCTTATAGTGAAGCAAACATGCCAGGAGTCAGAGGAGGTAGGGGAGGTCCTAAATGAGTACTTTGCTTCAGTATTCATGAGTGAGTGGGAACTTGTCCTTTGTGAGGACAGTGTGAAATAGACTGATATGCTCGAACAGGTTGATGTTAAGACGGAGAATGTGCTGATCATATTGAAAAATTACGGGGATCGACAAGTCTCCTCGGCCAGAATGGATATAACTAAGATTGTTATGGGAATCGAGGGAAGGGATTATTGTGTTTAAGCGATGACCTTTGTATCCTCACTGTCCACTGGAGTCATACCAGATGATTGGAGAGTGGCAAATGTTATTCCCTTATTCAAGAAAGGCAAGCAAGATAATCATAGGAATCATCGATGAGTCAGTCTTACATCAGTTGTGGGCAAATTATTGGATATGATTCAGAGAGACAGGATTTATGATTATTTGGAAAAGCATAGATTGATTAGAGATGGTCAGCATGGCTTTGTGAGTGGCAGGTTATGCCTTACCAACCTTATTGAATTATTTGAGGGTGTGACAAACACATTGGTGAGGACAGAGCAATGGATGTGGTGGATATAGATTTTAGCCATGTGTTTGACAAGGTTCCCCATGGAAGGCTTATTCAGAAAGTAATGCGGCACGGGATACGGGGTTATCCTGATATCATGATTCAATGTTGAGACATTTGTGTCAGAGACTACAACGGAGTGAGTGAGAGAGAAAGAAATAAAAATAAAGAAAGGAAAGGAA
Organism: Chiloscyllium plagiosum; assembly: GCF_004010195.1. Classification (NCBI taxonomy): domain Eukaryota; kingdom Metazoa; phylum Chordata; class Chondrichthyes; order Orectolobiformes; family Hemiscylliidae; genus Chiloscyllium; species Chiloscyllium plagiosum. The sequence goes on along the minus strand of NC_057746.1, from coordinate 12,067,396 downwards.
CTGGTGAGCAGAGGAGCTCAAACTAGTTTCTCACCCTGCCAACATCGTATTGGGTGAGCTGGAACACAGACTAGTCAAGCAATGGCCTGACACAGTTACACGCGCAGAATCATACCTTACAATGTCCCAGACACCACCATGACCATCCTTTGTATATCCTATCCCACCAGCAGGACATGGATGCAACAGAAATGCTGGAACATGCAGGGCTATGGACTAAGGTCTGCAGAATAGAATCAATGTGATTTATTTGACATTGACAGATGTGCAGCTTCGCTGGATTGACCATGTTAACATGGCCTGTAGTGTGCAGGTTCGGCGGGTTGGGTTTGCCATGATAAATATGGCGTTATGGGGGTATGGTGGGAGAGCAGGTCATTGCAGACTCGATGGGCCAAATAGCCTCTTTCTGCCCCTACGGGATTCTGTTATTCTAACTAGTTCTGATTGTCGTCATGTTTTCCTCATGCCAGGTTCATTCAGCTCAGGTACACACGCTGCCTTTGTTTTTCTGTGGGTGTTCACTCACTCCTTTCCTTCAATTTTACAGCAATTTCACACTGTACGTGAGGGTGAGAATGAATTTATAAATACAAATACTCCAACCGAACACCGTACAGGTCAGGAACTGATTCTGCTGCTGATGTCGCTCACAGGGAACAGGAAAATAAAGGTTCATCATACATATTACAAGGTTACAATCAACAGGAATGGCTAAACAGCTTAAAACTCTTTTCTCAAGAGGAAACTGAGAGACAACCTGATACAAGCAGGAAGCTTTGTGCCCGTGTTTTCAGAGAGTTGAAGTTGAAATAATTGGTTTGGAAGCATGTTTCATTGCCCCAGGACATCAAAGGTGCTATCTAAATATGCATATTTATTTCTGTCTATCTGTCTGAGTTAACAATCAGATGGACAGGTCAGTATCTGAGTGTCTTCCCAAATCCCCGATTGAATCTGCCTCCCCCATAAACTCAGATGCCTCACCACTCCCTTGGTCACAGGGGAGAGGCCATTCAGATGCTCAGCGTGTGAGAAGGGATTCAGTGATTTATCCCACCTGCTGAGACACCAGCGGGTTCACATTGGGTAGGAGCTGTTTCTCTCTCTGTTTGACAAGGGATTTACTGAGTCTTCAACACGACTGAGAGCCCAGTGAGTGCACACAGGGAAGTGGTGATCCACTTGCTCCGTGTCGGGTAGAGTTCACACACCACAGCAGGACTCTGATTCTGGAGTTACTGTTCATCAGAGTCAGGACTCGACCTTGTTCATGATGACACTCTTGGAGTATTGATTTTGTTGTTGTTAATCACATTAACTGGGCTGGAGTTGACTGAATTTATATTGCCACTTTCTGAACCTCAGGATGTCTCTCTGAGCACAAGGCTCCACAATAAGCAATGCGACAATGAGCAGGGATCGTCTGTTTTGATTTAAATTGTGATTGTAGAACTGCTGCTTCACAGCATCAGGTAAAAGATTGGAGTCCAGCCTTGGTCAACGGCCTGTGTGGAGTTCCCACATTCTCCCCATGATAGTGTGTATCCTCTCCAGGTGCTCTGGTTTCCTCCCACAGTCCAAAGATGTGCAGGTTAGGTGGATCAGTCGTGCTAAATGGCCCACGGTTTCCAGGAATGTGCAGACTATGTGGATCAGCCATGGGAAATGCAGTGTTACAGGGATGGAGTGCACTGGTTGGCATGTTCTTCAGATGGTCGGTGGGATTTGATGGGTCAATGCTCTCCTTCCACACTGTTGGGATTCTATTCTATGATTGAGGGTAAAGGCTTTAAAGCCGAGTGTCCTTGGAGAAGGAGCATGTGGTGTGTATCTATGCTTTCGATGCCTTTAGATAGAGGTGGGCACCACAGGGGATACAGTGCTTTATCTCCACCGCTGCCCCCTCCTCCCCCCAAATCTACTTTGATTTAGTCCCTTCTCACTCTTTCACTTGTAATGGTTTGCTTTGCCCAAAATGGGCTTTGTTTATAAATATTCAATTGGTTACACAAATGGTTTACTGCTGATGATTATAGGTTAACAAAAAGCAAAATGATGATTTTGATGGTGGGAAGGTTGCTCAGCTGTGTGTGATAACACGTCTGCATCGGAGAAATGGGGGAAACGAACACTTCACAGCTCACAGAATGAGAACTGAAAAGCTGTTAAATCAAACCAAAGGTTCAGACAGGGAGGGAATATTTCCCTGGAGCTTGAGTAACTGGAAAGTGATGGTGTCCGGGAATAGACAGGATTTTGTTCTAAAGGGCATTTGAAATTCTAAAAGCTGTTATATTCATATAGTTTCAATTCTTTTACTTCTATTTATTGTGGAGTAAACTTTAACATAAGTTTAGCAAATTTGTTTTTTTTTAATGAAAAAGACAAATGTTAAATAAAATCCATCAAACCATCCCTCACTGAAAACTGATGTGGTGGTGCAATCTCCTGGAGAATCCCTGCCCTACCTACTTCTTCCTACCCAGGCTCCATGGCTATATATGCACCTAGAAGATAGCAGCAGGAGGCGGCCATTCGGCCTTTCGATCGTACTCTACCATTCAATTGGGAAACAGCTGACCATCCAGCTCAGTCTTCTGTTCCTGTTGTGCTCTAATACCCTTTGATGACTTTACCTCGAAGAACTATATCAAAGTCCTCCTTTGGCTTCACTGCCTTTTATTCCAGTGACGTTGTTGTGTTACTGTGTAGGTGTAGGCAGGGGTAATGTGATGGTACTGCCTCCTTGACGAGGCAGTCAGTGTCCCTCATCATCCTGCAGTAACATCAACTGGGTTTCAGCAACTAGAGATAGAAACCATTTCCAGAATACGGACATCACTGGCTCAGCCAGCAGTTATTCCCCATCTCTAGGTACCCTTAAGAAGTTGGTAGTGAGCTGCCGTCTTGAACCAATCGCAGTCCATTTGGCGTAGATAGACCGACAATACTGGGAGGGAGAGTGTTGCAGGACTTTGGCCGAGTAATTCCCCATCTTTGGTTTGTCAAATTCTGGATAACTCAATCACGATTGGCACATGATTTTGAGATTTCAGTCTGTAAATCTTCACCGTCTAGTACCCTGTATAAATGAATATGTACAGATTAGAAATTCAGAACAGACAATTCTAGTTTCTCTGGAATATTTTTCCCCTTTGTTCCCCCAAATTTGTAACCCTCTAGCCCACTTACTCTCCCCCATCATTCTGACTCTGCTACCCCCGAATGTACACCCTCCCCATTCTCATGGAGTTACTGATAGAAATCCATACCACCACTTCCCGTCCGTGGTTAGACTCTGCACCCTTTCTGGATTCATTTCCTTCGCCTTCAGTTGCTTCAAGACAATAATGTAACAGCAGAATCAAACAAAAGGAAATAGAAAGGGAGGTGGCAGATCCTCGACAGAAGAGGAACCTTCAGTCTGGGAGAATGCGTCAGATTCTACCTTGTTTCCCATTGGTCGATTCCCAGTATTATGACAACTTGGCCCATATGCTTCTGACCCTTTCCTATCCATTTATTTGTCTAAATGTCTTTTACATGTTGTTAATGTACCCACCTCAACCACTTCCACTGGCAGCTCATTCAATATACATACCACCCTTTGTGTAGAAGAGTTGCCCCTCATGTTCCCTTATATTCTTTCTCTTCTAACTTTAACATGATGCCCTTCAGTCCTTGAGTCCCTGCGAAAAAGACTGAGTGCATTCACCTTACCCATGCCTCTCATGGTCTTATACACTTCGATAAAATATTCCTCCTTGGTTTCCTCTGGTCTTAACAGAAAAAGTCCTCGCTTGTCCAACCTCTCCCTGTAACTCAGACCCCGGAGATCTGGCAACATCCTTGTAAGTTTCTTCTGCTCCTTTCCAGTTGAATAACTGAAACCGACGTTGCATTCATCACATTTCCTGTGTTTCCCCACGGCGCTGGAACCGACGTGACAACGCCAATGGATTACAATCAATGTACGATAATTCACTCCATTACAACAATCCCATTTTCATAGCTTCTTCCATAATGCAGGAATCATTTTCTCTTTTTAGTTTCATGGTTATTTGTCCTCATACAAAACCAATCTGTGGCTTAACTGTTCCTGGGAAATGTGCCATGATTTTTTAGACTTTCAAAAACCAATGACATCTCTCTCCACTGTCACCACGCTAACATGGACTTCGTTGTCTCAGTAATTTATTCCAGTCACACTGACATTTGAAATGTTCGCCCATGGACAGAATGCACAACTTTCCTTCCACATGAAAAGGTCAATGATATTCTGATCGGCACGGATCAAGTAACTTTCAAAACTGAACATGAAGTTCGATTTGAAATTCTCAACGGCAAATCCCCCTTTCAGTACTCTACAACATAGAAAACAGAAAGTGCTGGAGATCCTCAGCAGATCTGGCAGCATCTGAAATGGTAACAGATGCAGGAAACATTGCAGCCTTGAAGAAGTGTTTAGATGATCACACCAGGCATATGTGCTTGATGGCCATTATGGATAAGATGGGGGCATTGCGTTCAACAGTTTTCTACCAGTGACTCTGACCCCATTTTATTCTGTATTTCTCTGTGATTCCCTCTTTTCTGAAGCAGGCAGGAGTGGGAAGCAGTGGAGAATGTAAATGATGTGTTACCTTCCTAGTGAGAGGATTCAAGTACAGGAGCAGAGATCTATTTCTGGAAGGGCCTTGTTGAGACCACACCTGGAGTACTGTATACACCTTTGTTCCCCTTTCCCAAGGAAAACTATCCTGGTTACTGAGAGAGAGTAAAGGAGGGTCCTGGGATGTGAAGATAGTTAAGGACTGCAGATACTGGAAGTCAGAGTCTATACAATGTGGATCTGGGGAAGTGCAGCAGGTCAGGCAGCATCAGAGCAGCAGGAAGGTTTTGGATCAGGTCCCTTTGTCAGTCCTGATAAATAGCCCTGACCCGAAACGTCAACTTTCCAGCCCCAGCGTATTCATGCTGATCATCAAGCACCTATTTATTCTAGTCCCACGATCTGGCACTCAGCGTCGAACCGATATTGTAGTGCTTGGTGTGATCATCTCAACACTTCTTCAAGGCTGCAATGTTTCCTGCATCTGTCACCATTTCAGTTGCTGACAGACCTGATGAAGATCTCTAGCACTTTTTGTTTTTATTGCAGATTTCCACCATTTTGCTGAAGCACTTAGGGTCAGAGAGTTGTACAGCTACATATTTTGTTGACTCCAAATCCTGGGATGTCAGGATTGATGGATGAAGAGGGACTCAATCCTCGTTTAATCCTCCGTTCCTTTGGCTTTCTGAGCGGCTGAATATATCACTAATATTCTACCTCACATTCCCTGTCCTGAATATGACCCATCTAAACTACACTTTCGCTCCTATTTCCCTGCCAGATTAGTGCAAACCTCACCAATGGAACTGAAAAAGCCCCCACCAGATTTGTATCAGCTCTGCCCAGCGGTAAGCTGTCACCCACCTAACCCGAAACAGGCCCAAAGCTTGAAGAATCTAAACCCTTTTCTGGTACACCATTTCCCCAGCCATACATCCAGCTGATCTACCCTCTTATTTCTGCTCTCAGTAGCACATGGTACTGGGAGAAATTCTCCCAGTACATTTCAGGAAGTACATTTTACTGTATCCCTGATATGCCTATATCCAGCTTTCAGGCCCTGATCCCTTTGTTTAGCCATGTCGTTGGTATCTATGTGTTCCACGGCCACGGGCTGTTCACCATCCAGCCCCAGAATGTCCTGCCCGCCGCTCCATGATATCACGGATCCTGGAGGTAACACACCATCCTGGATTCATATCCTTGGCTACAGAAGTGCCCGCCCTAGGCCTGACCATTGAATCCCCTGTCACTATAGCTCTGTTTCCTCTCTTTCCTCCCGTTATGTGCAGCAGAGCTCTCTGTGGTGTCATGTACCTGCTGTTGCTGATTTCCCACGAGAGGCCACCCCACGCATTAGATTAGATTAGATTAGATTACTTACAGTGTGGAAACAGGCCCTTCGGCCCAACAAGTCCACACCGACCCGCCGAAGCGTAACCCACCCATACCCCTACATTTACCCCTTTACCTAACACTACGGGCAATTTAGCATGGCCAATTCACCTGACTTGCACATCTTTGGACTGTGGGAGGAAACCGGAGCCCCCGGAGGAAACCCACGCAGACAGGGGGAGAACGTGCAAACTCCACACAGTCAGTCGCCTGAGTCGGGAATTGAACCCGGGTCTCTGGCGCTGCGAGGCAGCAGTGCTAACCACTGTGCCACCGTGCCGCCCATCCTGCCACCGCATTCACCCCCATCAGAATCCCAAGTGGTATATCTGTTTCTGTTTGAGAAGGGATAACCACTGAGGACTCCTGCACTCTCTTCGTGAGCCTTTTACTTGATCTGATGGTCACCCATTCCCTTTCTGCCTGTGTAACCCTCACCTGCAGTGTGACTAACTCACTGTCCATATCATTCTCAGTATTGCAGATGCTCTACAGTGAGTCCACTCACAGCTCCAGTTCTGAAATGCAGTTTCCCAGTAGCTGCAGATGGACACCCTTCCTGCACACATAGCCGTCAGGGACACTGGAAGCGTCCCTTAAATCCCACATTGTACAAGAGGAGTACACCACGGGTCTGAGGTCTCCTGTCACAACATCTCTCTACATTCATCTCGTTACTCCCATTAAGAGAATTTAAATGAGCTAGCAACCTTCCTTCTCACAAACATTTCCATTATAATCAAAAGCACCAATCTTTACTTAAGCTGTTATGATATACTTTGTTGAAACTTTATTGCTGGAACAGCACAGCAGGTCAGGCAGCATCCAGGGAACAGGAGATTCGACGTTTCGGGCACAGGCCCTTCTTCAGGAGTCATACTTTAAAAACTGTTAAGAAATACTCCGCGGGTATCACTTAAAAACTGGCTGTTCCCATTGGGACCATGTGAATTTCTGAATGGCCTGAACTAAACCTGAGTTTCAGCTTCACCTTCTCCCTGTCTCACCTCACTCTGTTTACACCCAACTCCAAACCTACTCATTGAGCCAAGCAGCACTCTCAGCGCAGCCCTGTCATTCTCATTGTCTGCTGACACCTACACTGCCCTCAGCCTCCTGTACTGTTTCAATGCATCTCAATGGGAGCTCAGGAACGACATCTAATCTTTCAGTTCAGCCCTTTGTAATCTTCGAGTCAACATAGGCTTCAGCAGTTTCTGAATGAACAGACAATTGTCAGAATCTGGAACGTTCCACCTGAAATGGTGCTGCAATATGAGTCCATAAGCATATTTAATGGGAAGTTTGCAAGAAATTGGAAGTCGAGAGTGTGCAGGTTAACATCACTGAGTGGATGATTGGGACTAAATCTGGCAGTTCCTGCAAAGAGAGGAGGTGTAATTTGGATAAATCTGTGCTCTCTCTCAAGCCAATACCTCCTTCCACAGCTGCAGGACCAAGAATTGAGCACATACCCCAAGGGTGATCCAATCATGAACTTGAACATCTTTCTGCTTTTTGCTGGACAAAAATATTGGAGATATTTTCCCACAGACAGAACAGACAAAGCTTTCTCCTTCCACAGTTTAATGCCAATGATATTCAGATCCTGATGACTCCGCTGACTGTAGAAACTTGTTTTTGAAATCCCAGTCTCAATTATTCTCAATTAATATCATATAAAAGAAATTCACAAAACAAAGCTCACAGTCAGTGCAAGATGAATAGTGAAGGCAAATACTTCTCTTGGTATGCGTTTGATGTGTGTAAATGCTCCTCTTCAAATCCCCCCTCCTCCATCCAGGAACAGGACACGTGCATGCGCCTTGCTGTACCTTGTCCAAAATGAAGATGGCGGCCATAACCCAGGACCTCTCACTGCCTGAGGCCCAACAATCTTCCCCTTTGCTGCAAACGTGGGACCAAGAGTTTCTAGTTCAGACTAACGACCTGCACAGAGTGTAATTAAACCCTCCCAGTCTACACTGATACATTTCATCCGGTTTCTGCTGCCACTCTCCCCTTTCCCATTTCCGCCTCCTGCAAACACTAAGGGTCATCACGGCTCCCGTGACCCTTCCTCAGTACTGATGACAGCTGGGAAAAGTAGAATCCCTACAGCGTGGAAACAGGCCCAACAATTCCACACCCACCCTCCGAAGTTCATCCCACCCAGTCCCATTCCCCGACCCTATTACTCTCCATTTCCCCGGATTAATGCACATCCCTGAACACTACGGGAAATTTATCTGGACCAATTCACCGAACCTGCACATCTTTGAACTACAGGAGATATGGGTTAAAGAGTAGATAATCGGTGGGGACAGAGCCCAAAGAGAGACAGAAACATTTGGAAAGACAAAGGAGTGGATAACGATCCCGCTGTGAGGGTGGAAAGCTGTTAATGGAGGAGACAGGGACCTGTTAGCATCTCAGCAGAGGTGGTGGAAATGGTGGCTGATGAGCTACATTTTGCCTGCAAAAAAGAACCTGAGCTTCCAGTTGCCTGTCACTTTAACACACAAAACTGTTCCCTGGCCAACATCTGTCTCATGCTTACTGCAGTGTTCCAGTGAAGCTTGATGCAAGCTGGCAGAACACTCCAAAACATACCAAATGGTCTCCATTTCAAGGACTGCAATTTCCCCTCCCATGTAGTCAACAATGCCCTTCAGTGCATCTTCTCCACTTCCCAGACCTCTGCGCTTGACCCCCACCCCTCCAACCGCAACAAGGATGGAATCGCCCTAATTCTCACATTCTACCCGGATACAACACATCATCCTCTGCCATTTCCACCACCTACGTTCAAACCCCACCATCAGAGATAGATTTTCCTCCCCACTCCTTTCAGAATTCCACAGAGACCATCCCCTCTGTGACTTCCTTGTTAGATCTATGCTCCCCACCAACCCACCCTCCACTCCCAGCACCTTCGCTTGCCAATGCAAGGGGTGTAAAACCTGTGCCCACACCTTCCGCCTCACCGCCATCCAAGGCATCACGGATCCTCCCACATCCAGCAGGGTAAGGATCTGGCAGATGGGGTATAATGATGGGAAACTTGAGGCGATTCATTTTGGTCAGACTACAGCAAACTGGATGTTTAAAATATTGAAAACTTGCAGCATGCTGCTGTGCAGAGGGAGCTGGGTGTCCTTTTGCATGAATCGCAGGAAGTTGGTTTGCATGTGCAGCAGGTAATTAAGGCAGTGAAGGGAATATGGCCCTTCATTGTTAGAGGGATCGTTATTCTGCAGCGTACAGGGTGCTGGCGAAGCCACACCTGGAGTACTGTGTACAGGTTTGGTCTCCTTACTCCAGGAAGGATGTACTGGCACAGGAGAGGTGTAGAGAAGGTTCAATAGTTCGAGTCTGGAGTTCAGATGGTTGTCGTATGTGGAGGGAATGAGTAGACTGGGACTATACTCTTTAGAATTTAGAAGAATGGGAGGTTGGACAGAAAAAATAAAATTATGAAAAGAATAGACAAGATAGAAGCAGGAAGGTTATTTCCAGTGGGGACAGGTGAAACTAGAGGGCATAGCGACAAAATAAGGAGGAGCAGAGTTAGGACTGGGTTCAGGAGGGACTTCTTCAGCTAAAGGGTTGTGAATCTATGGAATTCCCTGCTGAGTGAAGCAGTTGGGCTTTCATCTTGAATGTCTTTGAGGCAAAAGGTAGATTTGCGAACAGGAAAGGAATTAAGGGTTATGGTGAAAGAGCAGGAAAGTGGAGCTAAGGCCATGAAAAGATCAGCCCTGATCGTATTTAATGGTTGAGCAGACTTGAGGGGCCAAATGGCCTACACCTGCTCCTCTTCCTTATGTTCTTATTTTCCCACTTCCCAGCCGTCCCTTTATCTGAGAATAACCTCCTGCAAACATATTTTGAAAGTTCTTGCCTTGTGCCATTAAAATTGGTCTTTGTCCAATTTAGAACATCAACTTTTACATCCGGCCTATTCTTTTCTAGAACTATTTTAAAACGAGTAGAATTGTCAGATAATCCATTCGACCCATCACATCGACACTGACCCTCAGAGCCTCTTACCCTCCCCCTGTAACATTGCATTTCCCATGGCCAATCCACCTAACCTGCACATCCCAGAACACTACGGGCAATTCAGCCTGGATAATCCACCCAACTTGCTCATCCCAGAACACTACGGGCAATTCAGCCTGGATAATCCACCCAACCTACACATCCCTGAACACTACGGGCAATTCAGTCTGGATAATCCACCCAACCTGCACATCCCTGAACACAATGTGCAATTCAGCCTGAATAATATACCCAACCTGCTCTCCCTGAACACTATGGGAAATTCAGCCTGGATAACCACCAAACCTGCACATCCCTGAACACTATGGGCAATTTAACCTGGATAATCCACCCAACCTGCACATCCCTGAACACAATGTGCAATTCAGCCTGGATAATCCATCCAACCTGCACATCTTTGGACAATGGGAGGAAACCAGGGCACCCGGAGGAAACCCACGCAGGCAACCCCAATAAGGTGATCATCCCTCTCTTGTCTCAGTTCCACCCAAACAACTTCACTGGACGTACTCCCAGGAATATCCTCCCTAAGCACAACCATAATGTTATGCCTAAACAAAAACTCCACTCCTCCCCCTCTCTTGTTCCCCGTTCTATCCTTCCTATATCATCTATACCCTGGAACATTAAGCTGCCAGTCATATCCATCCCTGAGACACATTTCTGTAATACCCACGATATCCCAGTCCCATGTTCAAAACCACACCCTGAGCCCATCTGCCTTCCCTGTCAGGCCTCTTGCATTGAAGTAAATGCCGTGTAACTGCTCAGTCCCACCACGTTCTGTGCCTTGCCCTTGCCTGCCTTGACTGTCTTGAACTGTACCAGCCTCTTGAACTGTACCTCTTTCCTCACTGTCTATTTCGGTTTACATCCACTCCCTCACTGGTTTAATGCCTCCCGAGTATCAATAGCATGTCTCCCTGCCTAGATATTAGACACCTTCGATTTCAGGGGCAATCCATCCTTATGCAGGTCAACTCTGCCCCAGAGGAGATTACAATGATCCAAAATGTGAATCCTTCTCCCCTGTACAAGCTCCTTAGCCACTCATCCAGCACCACCTCCTCTGTAATATGGACATTTTCCAAGATGTCACCATCTATTTCCCCACATTCTATATCTCCCATGTCCTTCTCCATAGTTAACACTATTGGAAAATACTCATTTAGTATCTCCCCCATCTCCTGCAGCTCCACACATAGGCTGCCTTGCTGATCTTTGAGTTACCGTATTCTCTCTCTGGATAGCCTTTTGTTCTGAACGTAATTACAAAAGCCCTTTGGATTATCTTTAACCCTACTTGCCAAATCTATCTCCTGTCCCCTTTTCGCCCTCCTGATTTCGCTCTTAAGTATACTCCTACTGCCTTCAGAAGAGATTTACCAGGATGGTGATGGGAATGGAAGGATTGTGTAATAAGGAGATGCTGGATAAGCTGGGACTTTTTCCACTACAGCGTAGGAGGTTGAGGGGTGACTTATTAGAGGTTTATAAATTCATGAAGAGTGTGGATAAGGTAAATGGCTGGGGGAGAGCGGAATTCAAGACTCGGGTGCATACATTTTGAGAAGAGATGAGAAAGGTTTAAAAAATACATTAGGGATGTTTTAACTTTTATCCATGTGGAATGAACTTCCAGAGGAAGTGGGAGCTGCGAATATAATTGTAATATTTAAAAGACATTTGGCTAAGTACATAAATAGGAAATATTTGGATGGATGTGGACCAAGCAGAGGCAGGTGCGATTAATTTAGTTTGGAATTATGGTCAACATGGATTGGTTAGACCACAGGGTCTGTTTCCTCGCTGTATAACTTTATGACTCTAACTCTCGCTATCTCTGTGAATGCCGCCATCCTCACAACTCTCCCGATCACTGTCACCTCATCCAGCCTCACAACATTTCCTTCTCTCTATAATTCCTCTCCATCTGCAGAACGCTCCCTATCTTTAATCTCCTCGAGTGTCTCAAATCTCTGCTATACATACCTTTCCTTAATTCCAGCCTTGAGGATACCCTCATTCACTCTGATTGGTTGGAGGACAAACTGGCATTGCCTGGTCCTCTTTGCCCTATTGGCCTGCGCTGACACCAATCACCCGAGGGCCATTCTCTGCTTGAGAGAGGGCTCTCCTGAAGAAGGGCTTATGCCCGAAACGTCGATTCTCCTGTTCCCTGGATGATGCCTGACCTGCTGCGCTTTTCCAGCAACACATTTTCAGCTCTGATCTCCAGCATCTGCAGACCTCACTTTCTCCTCAGAGAGTGTTCATTCCTGTTTCTCCCAATGTCAGACAATAACAACAACACATTGACAAATCTCCTAAAGTGCTTCACAAATGACGGAAACGTTGATTCAACAGATCTATTTTAAGATACAAATTGAAGGAGGACAGAGGGGGTTAGGGAGGATATTCCAGAGACTTGTGTCCTCTGCAGCTCCAATCGTGGAGTGATGTAGGTGGGGAACAGCTTATAATTGACACAGTTAGTGGCTAACTATAGATTATCAACCTCATGTCTTATCCCCCCTACCCCACACACCAGGCCTTGTTCTCACAGCCTGTCATTACACACTACCTATGCTTAGCCACTAACAGTCCCAATTAACAGCTATTCACATTCCCAGCCAAATAGTTATCTACTCCTTTATCCAACTGTTCTTCTTGCTCTGTCCCCACCTATCCTTTACTCCTTACATCCTCCCCCCACCCTACCTTCTGTATATAAACAGACTTTTTTTTCTCGGTAACATCAGTTCTGAGGAATAGTCACCGGATCTGAAACATTAATTCTGATTTCTCTTCACAGATGCTATTAGGCCTGCTGACATTTTCACGACCCTCCTGGTTGTTGTTTCTGATTTACAGCATCCGCAGTTCTTTTGGTTTTAATTTACCAGGATGTTGTAATTCAGGTCTCGCACCCTCTCTCCCACTCACTGAGCCCCCCTCCCCCTGCACAGCTCATGGTCATGTTTCGTTTTGCCGGCCACGCCTGTTATTCACTCCCATTGTCTGGAGGACCACACCAACTCACCTCCTATTGGTCAGTGAACTGCCAACTATTAGCTGGGCCCCATTGTGAGGTGAGTGGTTGGCTCCTCCCTCTCTCTGCCCTGGGATGAGCTTCATCATTCACAGTGAATGGGGCAGTATCACAGAGCATAGGGGCTGGGGGCTATTAGCCCATTGAAGCTGTACTCTCTCCCTCTGGAGATGCTGCAAATCTGTCCCAACTCCCCTCACATTTGCCCACAACCTCCCAAGACTTTCCTTGCAAATCCGTTTGAGAATAACTGCTGAATCTGTGTCCACCTGATGTTCAGACTGTTCCAGATTCTCAGCATGTACTGAGTAAAGTATAGGTCACATATTCACCTTACGTTATTTGCCAATTAACTTAAAGAAGTTGCTAAAATTGTGACATTGTTAAAAATTTCCCTCTCTCTTCAAATTGAATATCTTGGAAACAAATCTACACCTGGTAGAAATCACTGCTTAACCTTCTCAGATCCAAGGAAAATTATCTGTGCTGAGATGTACAGCACAGAAACAATGGTCCAATTCTCCCACGCCAACTAGGAATCCTAAACTAACGGAGTCCCACTTGCCAGCTATTGGTCTGAATTCCTCAAAACCCTTCCTATTCATGTACCCAATTGGATGCCTTTAAATATTGTAAATGTATCAGCCTCCACTACTTCATCTGGCAGCTCATTCCATCCACACATCACACACAACTTGAAAACGTTGCCGCTTAGATCCCTTTAAATGTTTGCCCTCGCAACTTAAACCCACGTGGTCTTGTTTTGGACCCACCTAATCAGGGGGAAAAAAGGACCCTGGCTGTTCACTGTATCCATGTCCCTCATGATTTTATAAATCTCCCAAAAGTCACCTCTCAGTCTTTGACTCTCCATGGAAAATAGCCCCAGCCTATTCAGCCTCTCCCTGCAGCCTAAATCCTCCAACCCTAGCAAAGTCTTTGTAAATCTTGTCTGAACCATTTCAAGTTTCACAACATCCTTCGCCAGAACAGGGAAATTCGAACTGACAACAGAATTCCTGAAATGGCTTAATCAATGTCCTTTCCAGCCACAATATGACGTCCCAGCTTCTGTATTCAATGCATTGACCAATAAATATAAGTCTACCAAACACTACCTTCACTACCCTGTCTACCTGTGACTCTACTTTCAAGGAACAATGAACCTGCACTCCAAGGTCGCTTTGTCCAGCAACACTCCCCAGGACCTTCCCATTAAGTGCATTAAGTCCTGCCCTGATTTGCCTTTCCAAAATGCAGCAGCTCACATTTGTCTAAATTGAACTCCGTCTGCCATTCATCGCTCCAATGGCCCATCTGATCAAGATCCTGTTGTATTCTGAACTAACCTTCTTCACTGTCGCTTACACCTCCAATTTTGTTGTTTTATATAAAACTACCTCATATATTCACATCCAAGTCAATTATTTAAGGATCCAAATATCCATTCCCGCAGCATGCTGCTTCTCACAGGCTTCCAGTCCAGAAATAAACCCTCCATCACCACCCTCTGTCTCCTACCTACAAGCCAGTTTTGTATCCAAATGGCTAGTTCTCCCTGCATTCCATGTTATCTAACCTTGCTAACCAGTCTGCTTTGTGGAACCTTGTTCAATGCCCATACAGACAACGTCCATACTCTGTCTTCATCAATCTTCCGATCACTTCTTCAAAATAAAACTCAATCAAGTTAGAGAGAGCCAATTTCCTATGCGCAAAGCCATGTTGACAATCCTTAATAATTCCTTGTCTTTCCAAATACATGTAAATCCTGTACCTCAGAATCCCTTCCAACAACTTGCCTGCCACTGATTTCAGGCTGACTGTCCTCTTGCTCCCTGACCTTTCCTCACCACCTTTTAAAAGAATGGCACCCGTCTTCCAGTACTTCATCTGTCACAAACGACTATATAAATACCTCAGGGAGGGACACTACCATCACTTCCCGAGCTTTCCACAAATTGCTGGAATACACCTGATCAGGTCGCAGGGATTTATCCACCTTGATGCAATTTGAGCCATCCAGTACTACCTCCACTGTAACATGGACACTTTTCAAGTTATCACTTTTTATTTCTCCAAACTCTCTAGTTTCCATATCCTTCTCCAGTAAAAAAAAACATGAAATACTAGAATAGTATAGTATCTCTCCCACCTCCTGTTGTTCCATCGATGGCCTTGTTGATCTTTAAAGGGTCCTATTCTCTGTCTGGTTATTCTTTTATCCTTGATGTATTTCTTTGGAATCTCCTTAAACCATTTCCTGAAACTTTTCATGTCTCTTTTTTGCCCTCCTGATTTCTCTCGAGTATAGTCCAGTAAAAACATGATTCTGTACTCCCAATTCCTCCGCCTCTGCCATATCTGCTCCCAAGAGAAGCAATTGCACTCCAGAACATCCCAGAAAGTTTTCCTGTTTCAAGAACCGCAATTTCCCTCACACTTGATCAGCAATGCCCTCCAATTCATATCCTCCACTTCCCGTCCCTTCGCCTTTATACCATCCCTCCCAACTACAATAAGAATATAATCCCCCGGTCCCCACCTGCCACCCCATCCAGATACAGCACATTAATCACTGCCATTTCCGCTACTTAGTCAGACCCCACCACCAGGGTCATACTTCCATCCCCAGCCTTATCTGTGTTCCGCAGAGACCATTCCCTGCCGTGATGCCCTCGTTAGGTCTACGCCCACCCCCCACCAACCATGCACCCGCATTTCCCCACCTCACCTCCGTCCAAAGCCCCAAAGGATCTTTTCACACCAGACAGTGATTTTCCTGCACATCCGAACACCTCGCCTACTGCATCTGGATACCATGGGCAAATTAACATGGGTCAAGCAGCGAATATGCACATGTTTGGATTGTGGGAGGAAACCTACGCAGACACTGGGAGAATGTGCAAATTCCACACAAACGGTCGCCTAAGGCTGGAATCAAACCCAGGTCCCTGGTGCTGAGGCAGCAGTGCTAACCACTGAGCCACAATACATGGGATCTTTGGTGCTGATGTGCTGCTCCACTGATACCTCAGTCACTCATCTTGCCTCATTTCCCAAGAGAAGAGGCGGTGATGGCCTGGTGATATAATCGCAAGCTAGTGAATCCAAAGACCCAGATAACCATCGGGGGACCTGGGCTTGAATCCAGTCACGGCAGATAGTGGAATGTGAATTCAATAAAAATCTGGAATTAGGAATCTAGTGGTGACAATGAATCGACTGTCAATTGTTGGAAATCGAACCCCCCCCCCCCCCCCCCTCCCCCGGATCGCTAATGTCCTTTAGGGAAGGAATCTGCCATCCTTACGTGGTCTGGCCGACAGGTGAATCCAGACCCACAGCAATGTGGTTGTCTCTTAACTGCCCTCTGGGCCCAGCCAGTGACACCCTCATCCTGTGAATGAACATAGGCAAAAAACGTCAAGTCTTGTATACAACCATCCTCTTCTTACAGAGAACAGTGATCTGTTGGGAAATTTGCTTCTCAATTGCCCGCAGATTATTGGGGAAGGCGCGGGGTTGGGGGAGGGGGGTGGGTTTGTCGGTAGTACAATCCCCATAAGGTGATCATTAATGTCTAATTTCTCAGTTCCCTGGATATACTCCCAGGAATACCCTCAAAAACCCTAATGTTATCTCTAATCAAAAACACCTCTCCCCCTGCTCTGTTGCCCCCTTTCTATCATTGCTGTAGCATCTATACCCTGGAACATTAAGCTGCTAGTCTATCCATCCCTGAGTGATGCCTCTGTAATTGCTATAATGTCCCAGAGCTATGTTCAAACCCATACCCTGAGCTCATCTGCCTGACCTGTCGGGCCTCTTGCATTGAAGTAAATGCAGTGTAATTGCTCAGTCCGACCTCATTCTGTGCCTTGCCCTTGCCTGTCTTGACTGTTTGACTTCTGAACTGTACCAACCTCAGACTTAGCTCTTTCCTCACATTCACTTTGGGTTTACCTCCCACTCCTTCACTGGTTTAATGCCTCCCGAGTAGCACTAACAAATTTTCCCTTCCAGTGCAGGTACGATCCATCCTTGTTATGGAGATCAATACTGCCCAACAAGAGATCTAATGACCCAAAATGTGAATCCTTCTCCCCTACACCAGATCCTTCGCCACGCATTTATCTGCTCTATCTTGCTAGTCCTATTCTCACTAGCACGTGGCACCGAGAGTAATCCAGATATTACTATCCTCGAGGACGAACGTTTTACCCTCCAGCCTAATTTCCCGTATTCTCTCATCAGGACCTCATCCTTTTCTATTCCTATCTCATTGGTACCAATTTAAAACGGCGTCCTCTCACAGGGTTATTCTCCCCTTTAAGAATATTCTGCACCCTCTGAGATATCCTTTACTCTGCTACCAGGGAGGTTTCACCCCATTCTGATGTCTCACGGTCAGCTGCAGAAGCTGTAGTCTTTGCCCCTGACTAGAGAGTCCCCTATCACCATCAATCGCTTGGAACTGGATATACCTCGCATTACGTTAGAGCACCAATAACTTGGCTGCAACTGCTACATTCCTGAGTGTCTGTGACCCCCTACATTTTCCAAAGCAGTACACTTGTTTGAGAGTGGGATAGACAGAGGAGACTCCTGCACTCCCTGCCTCCTTCTCCTATCTTTCCTGGAGGTAACCCATCTACCTGACTGTATCTGCAGTTTTTCTGCCTGAAACTGCCACTGATCCCTCTTCCTTGCTCCTGTAAATTGCTCACTGCCTTTAACTGTCACTCCAACAGATCGATGCGATCGATAGGATTTGCAACCACACTTCGTGCAGACATCATCATCAAGATCATTGAAATTCTCCCTAATCTGCCACACCTGACAGGAAGGGCACATCACTCAAAGAATGGCTATCTCTGCAACGTAACATTTTACAGACCCAGAAAAAGGTACAGTCTTACTGCTCTACAAAATACTGCCCAAGAATAACTTAATATCTATATTTTATATTTTCAAATATTAATAAAGAGACCGTAAGACATATTAACATGAAGCCCTCACCTTACTCACTATTGTAGATTTATGAAAATAAAATAGACAAAAATTGATCTTTTAAGAGACTAAAACACACTGAGCTGATCCCCAGCTGTGAGTCATTCGAGAGTGAGGTGTCTCCGAGGGCAGCTGCAAATGTCACTGTTTGTTTCTCTTTATTGCCCGCTTGATTACCAGGATGGTTTATAACTTCACAACCAGTCAGCTGGGAGAGTTCATTGCTCCGTGTTATTCACTGGGATTTGCCTCCAGCCTCACAAACCTCCCTATCGAGTTTTGAGAAGATTGGTAGCTGAGGTTGAGGTTTTGGATGTAGGTTTGCTCGCTGAGCTGGAAGGTTCATGTTCAGACATGTCGTCACTATACTAGGTAAAATCTTGAATAAGCCTCCGGACAAAGCTATCTCGGTAATCCCCCTCCAGCCTCAGAAATTATATGTCCGTGGTATAAGATTTATTATTTAATTCATTTGTTGTTCATTTATGTTGATGTTGAAAAACAACTTCAAAAAAGCATGATTTGTTTCTCCCAAACAGATTTCTGCTATCTAGCCTTTTGAAGAAGGCACTTTCGAATGACTCACTGCTGGGGGGCAGCTCAGTGGGTTTCAGTCTCTTAAAAGTTAAATCTTAGTCTGGTTTATTTTCAAGAAGTCTTGATGTCTCAGGTCATTTCCTCAAATTATAAGCATAGAAGGACAGCTTTCATTTTTAACATCACTATAAGGGGAGTGATCACCGATGAGGTATTGTCACTGGAGTAGTAATCTGGAGGTAATGTTCTGGGACCAGGACTTAAATCCCACCATGACAAAGGTGGAAATTGAATTCAATAAAATCTGGAATGAAAACTCTAATGATGGCCATGCAACCATTGTCGATTGTTAGGAAAAACCCATCTGGTTCACTAATGTCCTTTAGGCAAGGAAACTGCCATCCTTACCTGGTCTGGCCTATACATGACTCCAGACCCACAGCAATGTGGTTCACTCTCACTGCCCTCTGGTTAATTAGGGATGAGCAATGAATGCTGGCCTGGCCAGTGATACCCACATGCTCTAGATGAATACAAACAAGGAAAACTGAAATTGGGGAGAACAGCTTTTTTTTAAAGTTGCGCTGACAGAGGTTTTCAAATAAACAAAAAGGTCACCTTGTTCGATAGCACTATAGATGCTGCAATAGTCAGAGAGAACTTGAGGAACAATGTACAGAGAGATCTCAGGTAAATGGCAGAATAAGAAGGTTGTAATAGTCTGGAATTAAATTTTCTGAACATTGACTGGGATTACTATAGTGTGAAAGATTTAGTTGGTGACGGATTTGTTAAACATCCATATGTAAATGTTCCTATGAGCAGGAGCAAAACCTGACAGGGCATGTAACTGAAGTGATAGCGGGGGAACACTTTGGGTGGGACGAAATTGTCGGCTCGTTGTGGAAATATTTGTATAATCAGTAATGACGGGTGGGGTATCTGATGACTGAAGTTTGGCTAATGTTGTACCTTTGTCTGTGGAGGAGAAGCCTGGGAATGACAGGTCTGTGAGTCTGACTGCAGTGATGGTTAAATTTAGATTAGATTACAGTGTGGAAACAGGCCCTTCGGGCCAACAAGTCCACACCGACCCGCCGAAGCGAAACCCACCCATACCCCTAATTTACCCCTTACCTAACACTACAGGCAATTTAGTATGGCCAATTCACCTGACCCTGCACATCTTTGTGACTTTGGAAACCGGACCACCCACGCAGACACGGGGAGAACGTGCAAACTCGACACAGTCAGTCGCCTGAGGCGGGAATTGAACCCGGGTTTCTGGCGCTGTGAGGCAGCAGTGCTAACCACTGTGCCACCGTTGCTGCTGGTGATTCTGAAGGATAGGATTTACATGTATTTGGAGAGATATGGAATGATTAGTGATCGTCAGCATTGAAACAGTAGGCGAGAGAGTAATAGTGGAGGGTTGTTTTTCAGACTGAAGGCCTGTGACCAGCGGTGTTCCCCAGGGATCAGTGTTGGCTCCACTTTTATTTGCCATTTATATGAACGATTTCGATGAGAATATGGAAAGTTTGGTTTGTAAGTTTGTGGGTGACAAGAAAAATTGTGTTAAGGTGGAAAACAACAAAGGTTATTCACGATTCCAAAGAGACCTTGATCAATTGGGTGAATGGCTGAAGAGTGGCAGATGGAGTTTAATCTGAATAAATGCAAGATATTACATTTTCATAAAACAGACAAGGGCAGGACTTGCACTCATTAAAAGTCAGGCCTTGAGAAGTGTTATAGAACAAAGAGATGCAGGGGTTCAGGTCTTTGAAATTTGTGTCACATGTAGACAGGTTGGTTAAGAAGGTGTTTAACACATTTGCCTTCATTGCTCAAACCTTTGAGTATCAGAGTTGGGACGTTATGGTGAGAGTGTCCAGGATGTTGGCGAGGCCATTTCTGGAATACTGTGCTCAGTTCTGGTTGTGATGTTATAGGAAGGATATTATTAAATTGGAGCGGGTTCAGAAGAGATTTATCAGGATGGTGGTGGCAATGGACATTTCAGTTATACGGAAGGCTGGGACTTATTTTCACTGGACTATAGGAGGTTGAGGCGTGACCTTATTTTATAAAATAATGAAGCGTCTAGGTAATGTGAATAGCAGGTGCACTTTCCAGGAGGGGTGCAATTCAAGAATGGGCTTCATAATTTTACAGGTGAGGGGAGAAAAAACTTTAAAAAGACCTTGGAGATTTTTCTCTTTATTTACATTGACTTGGTTAATGTGTTGAATGACCTTCCAGAGGAGTGGTAACTATGAATACAATTACAACTGCTGGGGAGCACGGTGGCTCATAGCACCAGGGATTCGGGCTAACTTTCGGCCTCCAGCGACCGTCTGTGTGGACCTTTGCACATTCTCCTCATGTCTGTGTGCGTTTCCTCCCACTAGTAAACTGGCCATGCTAAATTGCCCATACTGTTCAGAGATGTGGATGTTGGGTGCATTAGTGTGGGGTAAACGTAGTGGAGTGGGTCTTGGTGGATTTGTTGGGCCAATGGCCAGTTTCCACACTGTAGGGATTCTACGAGAAAGTCATTCGACAGGTACCTAATAGGAAATGTTTGGATGCATGTAGACCAAAGGGAGGCAGGTTAGATTAGGTCAGTTTGGAAATATGGTTGAGATGGATTGGTTAGACCACAGGGTCTTTTTCCGTGCTATATAACATTACATCTCTAATTCTTGCTATGTCTACATTCCACCCTCTTCACAACTCTCCCTATCACTGTCACCTTATCCAGCCTCACAACTCTTCCTAATCTCTAATAATTCCTCTCTAGCCTCAGAACCCTCCTTAACTCTAATCCCCTCCAGTCTCTCAAAACTCTGCTACGTGTGCCTTTCTTTGATTCCAGCCTTCAGAATACCCCACGTTTTATTTCTCACTTGATGACGGTCCTTTCAAATTCCTGCACCGAGCTCCAGAGTTTCCTCCTTAACCTCTCCGTCTCACTTTCCTTCCAAACATATTGACCAATAATGTGTATTCTATTTTAATATCACCTTTTCTGACCTGGTTTCAAATGTGACCTATCATATCCCTATATTAAGTGTGTAGAGGTTTACAGCACAGAAAAAAAGGCTCTGAGGTCCATTGAGTCTGTGACAGTAAAGAAAACTACCACTAAACTATCCTAATCCATTTTCCAATACTTCGTCCATCGCGTTATCTGTCTTGGCATCGTAAGCATGTCCCAAAATATGTCTTAAATGCTATTGGGAATTCTGTGTCTCCCACCCTCACAGACAGTGAGGATTGGTGCAACTGTTGCTTCATGATGACATGAAGCAGAACAGCTGGGTCTGTGCAAACCAGAGGTCGCCCACACATTGGGAAGGATGTGATCCCTGAGAGGGGGCAAAGGAGATTTACCAGGATGGTTCAAGGAATGGAGGATTTTAGTAGCGTGTTTTGGATATTCATTATTCATTGGTATGATATCGGTGTTGCTGATACATACAGAATATCGATCTATAATAGATGGACTCTCCTTCCCAACCTCTCCCCTTGCCTGGGCTGTGGTAACCTTCAGGTTAAAGCACCACCAGCCATCTCTCCCTAATGAGAGCGCAGTCCTACGGTCTGGTCGGACAATGCTGACTTTACATTTTACACAGTGATGACACTGTTCCTCGGGGGTGGGGAGAGGGAATGCTGAAGGTGGTGCATGGGGCACCACTCAGGCACAGTGCTTTGTCCTGGAGGATGTTCACTTTCTTTAATATTGTTGGGGGCTGCACCGATACAGACAAGTGGACACTGTTCCAACACAAGCCTGATGTGTTCCTTATCGACAGCAAACAGACATTGGGGAATCAGGGGTTTGGAAAAACTGAGATTGTTCTCCTTGCAGCAAAGGAAATTGAGGGGAGCTGTGAAAGAGGGGTTTACAAAAGTTACACATTATAATTATAAACCTTACACCCATCAGTTCATTATACAAGGATTACAGGACATATTGAAGGTTTGGGGAGATCTATTGAGGGAATGGGGTGATTCAAAGGAGAACCTTTATGCAGCAAATGGGATTGAGCTGGAACACATACTCACACACAATGTGAATATCCAAGTCCTGATGAATTGAGTAATTCTGTCGGAGTTTGGCGTTACAATTACTGAGATTACCATCTGAATGCCCACCTGTAAATTCCAGTAATACAAGTTTATAAAAACCGTCACTGTCAGTTCAGGTTAGAAACTCTCACCATCCCCTCCTCCTGGCCCAGAATCACTGTACACATTACCCCTTGTGGAGGTCTGCAGTTAGTTCAGGGGGAAATCTATGTGGGTTTCTATGAGATTCCACCTTTGGACTTCATGTGACTAAACAGGGCAGATCGTTGATACATGGGACAAAATGTTCCAAGAGTCAGTGAGATGTGGAGAACAGGATTTGCTTCCTTTTCTTTCCATCCGTGCTGCCGCTGCGCCTCATCAATAAGACATGGGAGGTGAAAGGCTCATGCAGTTTGATGGGCAAGTTGCCTCAATTCTGACCAATGGGCAGCGAGCTCCTCGCAGTCATTCCAATGTGCATCCGTAAAAGGATAGCAACTATGCCCGCCTTCCACTGCCCCGGACTCCCAGTAATGGTTTAGAAGAATTGGGGGGGGGGGGGGAGTGGAATCTGTCAGAAAAGGCATAACTGTAAAGTTCTAAGAGGATTGTGAAGAGAGAGAGATGCACAGGAGAAGGGGGCAACAAGTTGCCAGATGGAGTATAATTTGGGAAAATGGGATGTTGGTCATTTTGGGGGCGATAATAAAAGAAGAGTGCTATTTTAATGGTGGAAACTGTAGAAAGCTGCACCACAAAGGGACCGGGGTAATTGTGCAGGAAACGCAGAAAGATAGCAGATTCTGGGTCAGTCACGGAATCAGGGGTTCTGCTTCAGATTCACCAAGTTTAAGGCAACACCAACGCGGGTAAGGGGTTTCAGTAGCAATGGACCTGGGGTGAGGGGGAGACAAGCAACATTTTAGAGATTGGAATTCTGGTGTTTGTGATTGTGTAGATGTCTGATCAGAAGGTCACCTTGGGGTCGGATATGACAGCAGTATTTTGAAGAGTGTGGTTCTGCCTCAGGCATTTCCCAGTGAGAGGGACGGGCTCAGCAGTAAGGAAAAGGTATTTGTAATAGCAACTGAAGACATTGGGTTTACCCAATTCAGTGTTTCATTGGAGGAAATTGCAGCTAATCGAGTGGTGGGAGCATGGTTAGCAATTTGATTACTGACTAACAGTGGAGCAATGGAGAGGGATGATGCCGAGGTAGAACTGCGCATTGTCAATGTACATGTGAAACCTAACACAGTGCTTTTGGACAATGTCACTCCCTGGCAGTATGTAGGTGAGATATAGGAGGGACCAAGGATAGATCCTTAGATTCCCTACAGTGTGGATACAGGCCCTTCGGCCCAACAAGTCCACACCGACCCTCCGAAGATGAACGCACACAGGCCCATTTCCCCTACATTTACCCCTGATTAATGCACCTCACACTACAGGAAATTTCGCACGGCCATTTCATCTAACCTGCACATCTTTGGACTGTAGGAAGAAACCGGAACACCTGCAGGAAACCCACACAGACATGGGGAGAATGTGCAAACTCCGCAAAGACAGTCGCCCGAGGCTGGAATCGAACCTGGGTCCCTGGTGCAGTGAAGCAGCAGTGCTCACCACTGAGCCACCGTGCTGCCCAACCCTTGAGGGACACCATATACAAAGAATTCAGAAAGGAAATCAGAGAGGGCAGCAGAACTACAGAAGTTACCATTGTCGAGGAGAGTCTGCCTACTCAGTCAGTATGGGTGGAAATTAGGAACATATAGGGAGCAGTCACCTCATTAGGGGTTTATTACAGGCCCCCCAATAGCAGCAGGGCGAATGAAGAAAGCATAGTTCGGCAGATTCTGGAAAAGTGTGAATGGAGTAGGGTAGTTGTAATGGGTGACTTTAACTTTCCCAATATTGATTGGAACCTCCTTTGGGCAGATGATTTGGAATGACCTGCTTTTGTAAGGTGTATTCAGGAGGATTTCCGAACTCATTACGTTGACAGGCCGACGAGGGGAGAGGCCATTTTGGATTTGGTGCTCGGCAATGAGCAGGTGTCAGATCTTGCGGTAGGAGAGCATTTTGGTGATAGTGAACACAACTGCCTCAGATTCTACATAGCCATGGGGAAGGAGAGAAGCAGGCACAATGGGAGGATATTTAATTGGGGAATAGGAAACTATGATACTATCAGACGTGAGTTGGGAAGCATGGCCTGGGAGCAATTGTTCCATGGAAAGGGTACTATAGACATATGGAGACTGTTTAAGGAACAGTTGTTGCGAGTGATGCATAAATGTGTTCCTCTGAGACAGGCAAGAAGAGGTAAGATAAAGGAAACTTGGATGACGAGAGCGGAGGAGCTTCTCGTCAAAAGAAAGAAGACAGCTTATGTAAGGTGGAGGAAGCAAGGGTCTTGCTCAGCTCTAGAGGATTGCAGGCAGGCAAGCAAGGAGCTCAAAGATGGTCTGAGGAGAGCCAGGAGAGGGCAGGAAAAAGGCTTGTCAGGAAGTAATAGGGAGAATCAAAAGGCGTTTTACACATATGTGAGGAATAAAAGAATGATCAAGAAAGGTTAGGGCCGATCAGGGATAGCATAAGGAACTTGTGTATAGAGTCTGAGGAGGTAAGAGAAGCCCTAAATTAGCTTTTTTGCTTCTGTCTTTACTAAAGAAAAGGACCTTGTAGTGAATGAAACTATTGAGGAGCTGATAAGCATGCTGGAATGTATAGAGAATGAGGAAACCGATGTGCTGAAAATTTCTGAAGAAGGGCTTATGCCCGAAACGTCAATTCTCCTGCTCCTTTGGTGCTGCCAGACCTGCTGCGCTTTTCCAGCGACACATTTTGAGTTCTGATCCCCAGCATCTGCAGTCCTCACTTTCGCCTTTGTGCTGAAAAATTTGACAAGCATTAAGATTGACAAGTCCCCAGGGCCAGAACAGATTTGTCATCAGCTGCTTTGGGAAGCGAGAAATGTGATCGCTTCGCTGCTTGCGAAGATCTTTGCATCTCGCTCTCCACCGGAGTTGTACCTGACGACTGGAGGGAGGCAAATATAATTCCTCTCTTCAAGAAAGGAAATAGGTAAATTCCCGGCAATTACAGACCAGTCAGTCTCACGTCTGTCGTCTGCAAGATTAGAGAAAGGATTCTGAGGGCTAGGATTTATGACCATCTGGAAGAGCATGGCTTGATTAAAGGCAGTCAGCACGGCTTTGTGAGGGGCAGGTCATGCCTCACAAACCTTATCGAGTTCTTTGAGGATGTTAATAGACAAGGTGATGAGGGTCGAGTGGCGGATGTGGTGTATCTGGACTTCACCAAGGCATTTGATAAGGTTCCCCGTGGTAGGCTCGTTCAGAAGGTCAGGAGGAATGGGATACAGGGAAATGTAGCTGACTGGATACATAATTGACTGGTCGACAGAAGACAGCGAGTAGACAGAGAGTCAGTGCTGAGTGGTGTTCCACAGGGCTCTGTTCTTGGGCCTCTACTCTTTGTAATTTTTATTAATGACTTGGATGAGGAGATTGAAGAATGGGTTAGCAAGTTTTCAGATGATACAAAGATTGCGGGTGTCATTGACAGTATAGGGAGCTGTTGTAGGCTGCAGCGTGACATTGACAGGATGAAGAGATGGGCTGAGAGGTGGCAGATGGAGTTCAACCTGGTTAAATGCGAAGTGATTCATTTTGGAAGATCGAACTTGAAAGTTGAGTACAAGATTAAAGATAGGATTCCGGGCAGTGTGGAGGAACAGCGGGAGCTTGGTGTGCAGGTACATAGATCCCTTAAAATGGCCACACAATTGGACAGGGTTGTTAAGAAAGCATATGGTGTTTTAGCTTTCATTAACAGGGGATTGAGTTTAAGAGCCGTGAGATCTTGTTGCAGCTCTATAAAACTTTGGTTAGACCGCGCTTGGAATACTGCGTCCAGTTCTGATCGCCCTATTATAGGAAAGATGTGGATGCTTTCGAGAGGGTTCAGAGGAGATTTACCACGATGCTGCCTGGAATGGAGGGCTTATCTAACGAAGAGAGGTTGACTGAACTCGGACTCTTTTCATTGGAATAAAGAAGGAAAAGAGGGGACCTAATTGAGGTGTACAAGATAATGAAGGCATAGATGGAGTTGATAGCCAGAGACTTTTTCCCAGGGCAGAAATTGTTAACACGAGGGGTCATAGTTTTAAACTGTTTGGCGGAAAATATAGAGGGGATGTCAGAAGCGCGTTGTTGTGAGAGTATGGAATGCGTTGCCAGCAGCAGGTGTGGAAGCGAGGTCATTGGGATATTTAAGAGACTGCTGGACATGTATATAGTCACAGACATTTGAGGGTTCGTATATTAGGATTACCTTACATGAGGATCAATGATCGCCACAACATCATGGGCTGAAGGGCCTGTTCTGTGCTGTTCTGTTCTATGTTCTATGTTCTATGAAGTGTATCTTTCTGTACAGGGTGCAGAAGGTGGAAATGGTACAGTACCTCAGAAAGCACTTCCTCAGTATGTTTATCCCCAAAGCACCTCGACAGAACATTCATGCCCTCAACACCTCAGGAAACAAACCTGTTGCCCCCTTGGACCGTATTCATCCCAAACCTGTTCTCACTGCGATGACCCACAGCCACCCCCAAGATTGGATCCCAGGGCGCAGAACATTATTTGGGTCCCTGGATTGATCATAAAATCCCTAAGATGTGGAAGCAGGCCATTGGGCCTATCAGGTTCACACTGACCCTCGGCAGAGCGTTCCATCACCCCCACCCCCTCTATCATTGCATCCCTTCGTTTCCTCTGGCTAATCCACCTAGCCTGCACATCTTTGGACAGTGGGAGTGAACTGGAGCACCCGGAAGCTGACACGGGGAGAATGTGCAAACTCCACACAGACAGTCGCCCGAGGCTGGAATCGAACCCGGGTGGGGTGAGGCAACACTGAGCCCACCGTGACAATCCCACCATCTCCTCCACGTTTATGACTGTTTGATTTTTATTCCCGGAGAGCATCTAACTTGTCTAGCGTTTATTTAAGAACGATTAGGGAAAAGGGCATTGCCTCCACAAACTCATGATGCTTGATCCCCCTCGAAAAAATATTTGCATCAATTTCAAAAAAAGACTTTATTCACAAACAAACTTTACGTACAAACATAGTCACTAAACTTCGATTCTGTACAGTCTTTACAGCAAGTCTTTGTCATGACAAATATACTCCCCTTGGCTGATTAACTGAAATGTTAGATCTGAACTGTTCCTTCTGAAATTAACATCACAAAGTTAAATTGATAAGGATCTTTGTGAAGTGCCTGTGTCCTGTATCTGTTCTCCCATGTACCCCGCCCTCCGAATACAATACTTTACACAGCCTTAAACCGGTTTGTTAACTTTCAACAGAAGCAGCCTAAGGGTATTGAACACAGACTGAATTACTCAGTGACGCTTGAATCTTTATTCCTGATGAAGGGCTTTTGCCCGAAACGTCGATTTCGGAGCTCCTTGGATGCTGCCTGAACTGCTGTGCTCTTCCAGCACCACTAATCCAAAGACGCTTGAATCAGGTCAGATCAAATTCTCAAGCAAACAGATGGCTGGGGAAATTCAGCAGATGAGGCAGCAACGGTGAAGAGAGAGAGGAACAATTCCCATTTCAAGTGACCCTTCCTCAAAACGGTTTGTACCGAAGAAACGTTCCCGCAGAAATCACTGGAGTGAAAGGTGAACTCTCTCTCTGTCTCTTTCTCCCTCTCCCTTTTAAGATGCTGCCGGACATACTTAGCTTCTTCAGCAATCTCTGTATTGATGTTTCAGGTCTCCAGCGCGTCCGTACAAGTTGATTTTAGTGTTGAGTTCTCAAGCTTGCTCTATTAAACGGATAGAATTCCTCCGCCCTAAAGGGGGGTCATTTAACACAGTTAACAGGTTCGTGGTGCCATCATTGTTGGCTCAATCTCTATCATGTCTGAAATTACCATGAAGGCCCCAGCTTCTCAACCTCGCCCCTCACCTGAGATGTGTGACCCACCAGTCCTCTCTCTCTGACAAGACTGCAGCTCTCGGGTCCACCTGGTCTATATCAACTTCTCAACTTAAAAGGACACTCCAGTAAGAGAGCTCTTTACATGGTTCAGGTCAAAATCCTGGAGCTCCCTTCCTAACATCACTGTTGGACACCCAAGGACTGCAGCGGGAGAGTACAGCTCATCCCCACCTTCCAGGCAACTATTAGAGAGTGCGGTGATCACATGCAAGCCAAATTTGAAAATAAGTTTTATTACAGGATCACATTGGATAGTCCCTAAGACTGTTTCTTTACCTGTGTTGAAATCAGCATAATGAAGAAGCAAAGGGTGGGTTGAAAATGACAATGATAGCATTTCGTAGGTTGGTGTTTATTAGAGTTTGTATTGACAGTATGAATGTTTGAGCACTTATTCAAGGGCATGCAGGTAGCTGCCAGAGGAAGTGATAGGGGCTGGTACAATTGCGACATTTAAAAGGCATCAGGATGAGTATGTGAATAGGAAGGATTTAGAGGGATATCAGCCAACTGCTAGCAAATGGAATAAAATGAGATGAGAATACCTGGTTGGTATGGACGAGTTGGACTGGAGGGTCTGTTTCCAAGCTGTTCATCTCTGTGAGTCTGTGCCTCTGAATAATCTATTGCAGAAAGTTTCAGACAGGGCTTGGTTTGTGTGTCTCTCTCATGCTTCCTCAGAATCTGCAAACCCTATGTCTCCAAATTTCCACAAGACTCTAAGAAATAATAAAAAGAGGGTCAGTACTGAGGGAGTGCTTCACTGTCAGAGGGTCAGTACTGAGGGAGTGCTGCACTGTCAGAGGGTCAGTACTGAGGGAGCGGTGCATTCTCAGAGGATTAGTACTGAGGGAGCGCTGCACTGTAGGAATGTCAGAACTAAAGGAGTGCTGCACTGTCAAAGAGCTGCACTGTCAGAGGGTCAGTACTGAGGGTGCACCACACTTTCACACGGTCGGTATGGGGGCAGTGCCGCACTGTCAGAGAGTCAGTACTGAGGGAGTACCGCACTTTGTGAGCGTCAGTACTGAGGGAGTGCCGCACTGTCAGAGGGTGAGTACTGAGGGACTGCTGTATTGCCAGAGGGTCAGTACTGAGGGATCGCCGCACTGTCGGACGGTCAGTAGTGAGGGACTGCTCCATTACCAGAGGGCCATCTCTGGGGAGTACTACACTGTCAAAGTGTCAGTACTGAGGGAGCACCACACTGTCAGAGATTCAGTCCAGAGGGAATTCCACATTGTCAGAGGTTCTGTACTAAGAGAGCACTGCACCATCAGAGGGTCAGTACTGAGCGAGCACTACACTGTCAGAGGGTCAGCACTGAGGGAGCGCACACGATCAAAATATCAGTACTGAGGGAGCGCTACACAGTGAGAGTGTCAGTTCTGAGGGAGTGTTATTTCAGAGGATCAGTGCAGAGAGAGAACTGCACTGTCAGAGGGTCAGTACTGTGGAAGTGCTGCACTGTCAGAGGGTCAGTACTGAGGGAGTGCTGCACTATTAGAGTCAGTATTGAGATAACACCACACTGTCGGAGGTTCAGTCCAGAGGGCAAGCCGCACTCTTAGTGGATCTGCACTGAGAGAGCACTGCACCATCAGAGGGTCAATACTGAGGGAGTGCCTCACTGCCAGAGGGTCAGTACTGAGGAAGTGCTGCACTGTCAGAGGGTCAGTACAGATAGAGTGCTACACTCTCAGATGGTCAGTACTGAGGCACTGCTGGACTGTCAGAGGTGCAGGACCGAGGCAGAGGGTCAGTACTGAGGGAGTGCTACACTGTCAATGGGTCAGTACTGAGGGAGTGCTACACTGTCTGAGTCAGTACTGAGGGAGTGCTGTACTGTCAGAGTGTCAATTCTGACGGAGTGCTGTACTGTCAGAGGTTTTGTCCTGAGATTGGGCCACACTGTCAGAGGGCCAGTACTGAGGGTACGCTGCAATGTTGAAAGGTCAGTACTGAGGGATCGCCACACTATCGGAAGGTCAGGATAGGGCCACTTCTACACTGTCAGAGGGTCAGTACCTAGGGACTGCATCACTATCAGAGGATCAGTGTGGAGGGAGTTGTGCATTGTCAGAGGATCAGTATGGAGGGAGTGCTGCATTGTCAGAGGATCAGTATGGAGGGAGTGCAGTATTGACAGAGGATCAGTATGGAGGGAGTGCAGTATTGACAGAGGATCAGTATGGAGGGAGTGCTGCACTGTCAGAGAGTCAGGATGGAGGGATTGCTGTGCACTGAGAGGGTCAGTAATGATGAAGTGCGCACTCTCTGAGGGTCAGTATTAATGGATGGTCATACTGTCAGTGTGTCCCACCGTAAAAGGGTTAGAACTGAGGGAGGACCGCATTCTGAGGGGTTTAGTACTGAGGGATCACCGCACTGAGAGGGGGTCAGTACTGAGGGAGCGCCACCTATGTGTCGGATAGTCAGTACTGTGGGAGTGATGAACTGTCAAAGGTTCAGTACTGAAGGAGTGCTGCACTGTCAAAAGGTCAGTGCTGAGGGAGAGCTACATGGTCAGTGTGTCAGTTCTGAGGGAGTGTTGTTTCAGATGGTCAGGACTGAGGGAGTGCTGCAGTGCCAAAAGGTCAGTAGTGAGGGAGTGCTACACTGCCAAAGGGTCAGTACTGAGGCATTGCTGGACTATCAGAAGTGTAGGAATGAGGCAGTGCCGCACTGTCAGAGTGTCAGTACTGAGGGAGTGCTACACTGTCAGAGGGTCAGTACAGACGGAGTGCCGCACTATCGGAGGGTCTGTACCAAGGGAGTGCTGCCTTGTTAGAGCATCTGTATTGAGGGAGTGCCACATTGTTGGAGAGTCAGTACTGACTGAATGCCACACTGTATGAGTGTCAGTACTGAGGGAATGCTGCACTGTAGAAATGTCAGTAAAAAGTGAGTGCTGCAGAGTCAGAGGGTCGGTACGGAGGGAATGCTGTTGTGTCAGAACGTCATTTTTGAGGGAGTGCTGCAGTGTCAAAGGATCAGTGCTGAGGGAGAGCTGCACTGTCAGAGGATCAGTGCTGAGGGTGTGCTGCACTGTCAGAGGGTCAGTACTGAGGGAGTGCTGCAGTGTCAGAGGGTCAGTACTGACGGAGTACTGAACGATCAGAGGATGTGCTGCACTGTCTGAAAGTAATTTTGAAGGTGCGCTACACTGTTGGACGGGGTCAGTATACGTGCAATGCCACACTGTCAGAGTGGCAGTACTGAGGGAGTGCTGCAGTGTCAAAGGAACAGTACTGAATAGTGTCAAACTGTCAGAGGGCCAGTACTGAGGAAGTGCTGCACTGCCAGAGGGCCAGTACTGAGGGAGTGCTGCACTGTCAGAGGGTCAGTACTGAGGGAGTGCTGCACTGTCAGAGGGTCAGTATTGAGGGAGTGCTGCACTGTCAGAGGGTCAGTACTGAGGGAGTGCTGCACTGTCAGAGGGTCAGTACTGAGGGAGTACTGAACGATCACAGGATGTGCCGCACTGTATGAAAGTCAGTATGAAGGTGCACTACACTGTGGGAGGGTCAGTATACGTGCAATGCCACACTGTCAGAGTGGCAGTACTGAGGGAGTGCTGCAGTGTCATAGGAACAGTACTGAGGGAGTGTCAAACTGTCAGAGTGCCAGCACCTAGGAAGTGCTGCACTGTCAGAGGGTCAGTACGGAGGGAGTGCTGCACTGTCAGCATGTCAGTACTGAAGGAGTGCTGCACTGTCAGAGGGTCAGAACGGAGGGTGTGCTGCACTGTCAGAGGGTCAGTACTGAGGGAGTGCTGCACTGTCAGAGGGTCAGTACTGAGGGAGAGCTGCACTGTCGGAGTGTCAGTACCACGGGAGTGCTGTGCAGTGAGATGGTCAGAGTGAGGAAGTGCTCACTCTCTGAGGGTCAGTACTAATGAATCAGCATGCTGTCAGTTTGCCGCACTGTGAGAGGTTTAGTATTGTGGAAGTGCCACGGTGTGTGTCGGACAGTCAGTACTGAGGGAGCACTGCGCTGTGTGTTACGGTCAGTCGTGAGGGCACACCGTGCTGTGAGGGGGTTAGTACTGAGGAAGCACCGCGCTGTGTGTCAGATGGTCAGTATTGAGGGCTTGCTGCATTGCCAGTGTCAGTACTGAGGGAGTGCTACCCTGTCAAAGGGTCAACACTGAGGGAGCAGTGCCCCCTCAGAGGATCAGTATTGAGAGAACACTACCCTGTCAGAGGGTCAATACCGAGGCATTGCTGCACTATCAGAGGTACAGGATCGAGACAGTTCCACACTGTCAGAGGATCAGCACTGAGGGAGTTCTAAGTTGAAACTTTATTGCTGGAACAGCACAGCAGGTCAGGCAGCATCCAGGGAACAGGAGATTCGACGTTTCGGGCACAGGCCCTTCTTCATTCCTGAAGAAGGGCCTGTGCCCGAAACGTCGAATCTCCTGTTCCCTGGACTCATTCCTGAAGAAGGGCCTGTGCCCGAAACGTCGAATCTCCGGTTTCCTGGATGCTGCCTGACCTGCTGTGCTGTTCCAGCAATAAAGTTTCAACTTTGATCTCCAGCATCTGCAGACCTCACTTTCTCCCTGAGGGAGTTCTGCTCTATCGGATGGTCAGTACTGAGGGGATGCTGCAGTATCAGAGGGTCAGTACTAAGGGAGTGCTGCGTTGTCGGAGGGGCAGGTCCGAGGGAATGCAGCCCCGTCAGAGGGTCAGGGAAGTGCCACATTGTCGGAGCGTCAGTACTGAGGGAGTGCTGCACTGTCAGAGGGTCAGTACTGAGGGATCACTGCACTGTCAGAGGATCAGTACTCAGTGAGTGCTATACTGTGAGAGGGTCAGTACTGAGGAAGTGCTGCACTGTCAGAGGGTCACTACTGAGGGAGTGCTACACTGTTGGTCAGTCAGTATTGAGGACCTGCTGCATTGCCAGAATACCTTTACTGAGGACCGCTATGCTGTCAAAGGTTTCGTACTGAGGGAGTGCTGCATTGTCAGAGGGTCAGTACTGAGGGATCGCCGCACTGTCAGAGGGTCAGTTCTGAGGAAGTGCTGCACTGTCAGTGGATCAGATTAGATTAGATTAGATTATCTTACAGTGTGGAAACAGGCCCTTCTGCCCAACAAGTCCACACCGACCCGCCGAATTACCCCTTACCTAACACTACGGGCAATTTAGCATGGCCAATTCACCTGGCCCTGCACATCTTGGAAACCCACGCAGACACGGGGAGAATGTGCAAACTCCACACAGTCAGTCGCCTGAGCCGGGAAATGAACCCGGGTGTCTGGCGCTGTGAGACAGCAGGGCTAACCACTGTGCCAGCGTGCCTCAGTTTGGAGGGAGTGCAGCATTGTCTGAGGGTCAGTGCTAAGGGAGTGTTGCACTGTCAGATGGTTAGTACAGAGTGAGTACTGCACTGTCAGAGCGTCAGTACTGAGGGAGTGCTGCGCTGTCAGATGGTCAGTACTGAGGGAGTGCTGCACTGTCAGAGGGTCAGTACTGAGTGAGTGCTGCACTCTCAGAGGGTCAATACTGGGGGATGCTTCACTGTCGGGGGTCAGTACTGAGGGAGTGCTGCATTGTCAGAGTATCAGTACGGAGGAAATGCTCATTCTTGGAGGTTCACTACTAAGAGATCGCCATGTTGTCAGACAATCAGTACTGAGGGAGTGCTGCACTGTTGGTCAGTCAGTATTGAGAACCTGTTGCATTGCCAGAATATCTGTACTGAGGAGTGCTACGCTGTCAAAGGTTTTATACTGAGGTTGTGCTGCACTGTCAGAGGGTCAGCACTGAGGGACTGCTGCACTGTCAGAGGGTCAATATTGAGGGAGTACCGCACTGTCGGAGGGTCAGTGCTGAGGGATCACTGTACTGCTAGAGGGTCAGCACTGAGGGAACACTACACTATCAGAGGCTCTGTTCTGAGGGATCACCGCACTGTCAGATGGTCAGTAGTGAGGGAATGCCGCACTGTCAGAGGGTCAGCACTGAGTGTGTGGTGCTCTGTCAGACGGTGAGTACAGAATAAGTGCCACACTGTCAGATGGTCAGTTCTTAGGGAGTGCTACACTGTCAGAAACACAGTTCTGAGGAAGTGCTGAACTGTCAGTGGATCAGTTTGGAGGGAGTGCAGCATTGTCTGAGGGTCAGTACTGAGAGAGTGTTGCACTGTCAGAGGGTCAGGACAGAGTAAGTGCTGCACTGTCAGAAGGTCAGTACTGACGGAGTGCTGCATTGTCAGAGGGTCAGTCCTGAGGGAGTGCTGCACTGTCAGTGTGTCAGTACTGAGGTAGTGTCGTACTGTCAGAGGGACAGTTTTGAGGGAGTGCTAGACTGTCACAGGGTCAGTTTGAGGGAGCGCAGAACTGTCAGAGGGTCACTACTGACGGAGTGCTGCGCTGTCGGGTGTCGGTAATGAGGTATTACTGCAATGTCTGGGTCAATATGGGGGCAGTGCTGCACTGTCAGAAGGTCAGTACTGAGGGAGTGCCACACTGCCAGACTAAAATTTGGCCCTTGAAGACAGAAACAGGGGAATATATTACGGGGAACAAATAAATGGCAGAAGAATTGAATTGGTATTTCAGATCTGTGTTCACTGGGGAAGACATAGGCAATCTCCCTGAGGTAACAGTGGCTGAAGGACCTGCACTGAAGGGAATTTATATTTGCCAGGAATTGCTGTTGGAGAGACTGTTAGGTCTGATGGTTGATAAGTCCCCGCGGCCTGATGGTCTACATCCCAGGGTACTGAAGGAGGTGGCTTGAGAAATCGTGGATGCCTTGGTGATTATTTTCCAGAGTTCGATAGATTCGGGACCAGTTCCTGCGGATTGGAGGGTGGCTAATGTTGTACCTTTTAAGAAATGTGGGACAGAGAAAGCAGGAAATTATAGACCAGTTAGTCTGACTTCAGTGGTGGGAAAGGTGCTGGAGTCTATTATAAAGGATGAAATTGCGACACA
The DNA here is from genome assembly GCF_004010195.1 of Chiloscyllium plagiosum. Classification (NCBI taxonomy): domain Eukaryota; kingdom Metazoa; phylum Chordata; class Chondrichthyes; order Orectolobiformes; family Hemiscylliidae; genus Chiloscyllium; species Chiloscyllium plagiosum. Next base: position 12,031,629 of record NC_057746.1, on the reverse strand, counting down.
TCCGGATAGTAGTAACAGGATAGGTCAGATTCAGCATGGATTTATGAGGGGGAAGTCATGCTGGAATTTTTTGAGGATGTAACTCTGAAGATGGACGAGGCATTTCCAGTAGAAATAGTGTACCTGGACTTTCAGAAAGCTTTTGATAAAGTCCCACATAGGAGGTTAGTGAGCAAAGTTAGGGCGCATGTTATTGGGCGCAAAGTACTAACTTGGATTGAAAGTTGGTTGGCTGACAGGAAATAATGAGTAGTGATAAATGGCTCCATTTCGGAATGGCAGGCAGTGACCAGTTGGGTACCGCAGGGATCAGTGCTGGGACCGCAGCTTTTTACAATATACATTAATGATATAGAAGATGGTGTTAATAATAACATTAGCAAATTTGCTGATGATACTAAGCTGGGTGGCAGGGTGAAATGTGAGGAAGATGTTAGGAGATTACAGGGTGATCTGGACAGGTTAGGTGAGTGGTCAGATGCATGGCAGATGCAGGTTAATGTGGATAAATGGTTATCCACTTTGGTGGCAAGAACAGGAAGGCAGATTACTGGCTAAGTGGAATCAATTTAGGTAAAGGGGCAGTACAAAGAGACCTGGATGTTCTTGTACACCACTCAATGAAGGTAATCATGCAGGTACAGCAGGTAGTGAAGAAGGCTAATAGCATGCTGGCCTTCATAACAAGAGGGATTGAGTATAGAAGCAAAGAGGTTCTTCTACGCTGTTCAGGGCCCTGGTGAGACCACACCTGGAGTATTGTGTGCAGTTCTGGTCTGCAAATTTGAGGAAATACATTCTGGCTATTGAGGGGGTACAACATAGGTTCACGAGGTCAATTCCTGGAATGGTGGGACTACCTTACGCTGAAAGACTGGAGCGACTGGGCTTGTATACCCTTGAATTTAGAAGACTGAGAGGGGATCTGATTGAGATATATAAGATTATTAAAGGATTAGACACTCTGGAGGCAGGAAACATGTTTCTGCTGATGGGTGAGTGCCGAAACAGAGGACACAGCTTAAAAATACGGGGTAGACCATTTAGGACAGAGATGAGGAGAAACTTCACCCAGAGAGTGGGGGCTGTGTGGAATGCTCTGCCCCAGAGGGCAGTGGAGGCCCAGTCTCTGGATTCATTTAAGAAAGAGTTGGATAGAGCTCTCAAGGATAGTGGAATCAAGGGTTATGGAGATAAGGCTGGAACAGAAGACTGATTAATGATGATCAGCCATGATCATATTGAATGGTGGTGCAGGCTCGAAGGGCAGAATGGCCTACTCCAGCACCTATTGTCTATTGTCTATTGTCAGCGGATCATTACTGTCAGCGCATCAGTCTGGGGAATACCTGCATTGTAAGAGAGTCAGTACTGAGTGAGTGCCACACTATCGGATGGGCTGAATGGCCTAATCTCTGCTCCCATGCCTTGTAGTCGAAAGAAAAATCTGAAAATTTTCAGTACATTTCTGCCTCTGCGTTCTTCATACCCTGCTCAGCAATGATTCCCACGTCCAGATTCCAGAGACTGTGTTCAAACAGACCGTCTTCATTTGGTTATTGAACCTGAAGAGGTTTCACCCTCTTTTCCCAGGGTTGGAGTTTTCGTTTCGCATGACTGACCTGTCAGCTCAAAGGGATATTTTCATGCTGCAGGGCTGAGGTTTATTCCTCAGCTTCCGTGCGGTCATGCCGAATGAATCCCACTACCCTGCACTCAGCACAGTCGTGTGTTCATTATTTCTGAGCTTCCCTATGTTAATCCACATCCATAATGACGTCCCACACCCCTCCAAATCGCATTACAGGCTAATTGCCTGGCAGAGAGGAGTGCTAAGAGGGGAAATAGAAATCTGAAAGTACTTTACAGTGACATTAAGGGTGAATTGATAATGAGAGAAAGAATGGGTTGTGGAACACAGTGAGAACTTGTGCATGGACCCAGACGCTATTGTGAATGGATGCATTATGTCAGTGCTCATTGGGACAGGGTTGATATGAAATCGTGGAGATGCTCTGTGATACAATTAAATGAATTAGCATATGTAGAGAGAGATGGTTCTGAGTGGTCTGGCCTTCTTAAAACCCGATAAATCTCTAAAGACGGTGGAAATGTATCTCAGTTTACCGAATGAGGTGATGGAGGAAGTAGCAGGTACACTTGCAAACATTTTCAAATCCTCTCTGGCCACAGGAAAGGTGTCGTCGGACTGACCATGTGGTACCGTTATTCAAAAAGGAGCATGTGATATACCAGGCAGCTACAGGCCAGTCAGGCTAATATCGTGGATAGCAATTTTGGGAGATAGAATTAATAAGCATTTAAAGAGACGAGAGTTCCTGAAGAACAGTCAGAATGGTCCTGTTAAGGGGAGGTCAGTTCTGACCAATAGGATTGCACGTTTTAAGGAGGTGACCAGGTGTGTAAGTAAGGGCAATACTTTCCTGTCGTCTGCTTGGAGGTCAGTAAGGCTTTTATCAGGATCCATACTGGAAACTGATAGTGAACATAAAAACTCAAAATCCAAGGAATTTGACGCAGAATGCTGAGTGGCAGGAAGCAGACAGTGATGGCCCAATTAGAAATCTCTGTCCATTCTTGTCTCACAGAAGTTACTGTTGGGGTCTTGTTGGTGTGGCTGATAGAAAAGATTTAGATTTAAATGGTGGATGGTTAATCAGTGGGTTCATGAATGATGTGAAGATTGATGGAGTGATTAAAACTGAGGAGGATAGCCTTAGTTTACAGAAGGATGGAGATGGCCTTGTCAGGTGGACCGATCAGTGGCAACGGGCGAGGTGTCTGAAGGCTGGAGGGTGATTAATGATGTGCCATTATTGAAGTAAGGCTGCAAGGAACAGCCATAGATCTATGGAGCTGTGAGTCTGAGGTCAGTGGTGGGTAAGCTGTTGGAGGGCATTCAGAGAGACAATTTACATGCATTTAGAAAAGCAATAATTAATTAGGCATGGTCAGCATGGCTTGTGGAAACGGTGTGTCCAACTTGTTAGAGCTTTTGAACGGTTGACCGAGAAGACAGATGAGAATGTTTCACAAGGGAGACTGCTTAGTAAAAGGTGAGATAACATGACATCTTGGGAGAGAGGTCAGCACGGTGCCTCAGTGGTTAGCACTGCTTCCTCACAGCACCAAGGATGCAATTTTGATTCAAGCTCCCGGCGACTGCCAATGTGGAGTTTACACATTCTTCCTGTATCTGTGGGTTTCCTCCGGGTGCTCGCAATCCAAAGATGTGCAGGTTAGGTGGGGTAGCTATGGGAAATGCAAAATTACAGGGATAGAATAGGGAATGTGAATGTAGGTGAATTTAGGTAAAGGGGCAGTACAAATAGACATTTCCATCTCTGATCTCCAGCATCTGCAGACCTCATTTTCTCTTCCAGTTTAATAACATCCTTCCTATAGCAAGGTGGGCAAAACTGAACACAATACTCGAAGTGCGGCCTCACCAACATTCTGCACAACTACAACATAACTTCCCAACTTCGATATTCCATGCTCTGACTGATGAAGGGCCCAGTGTGCCAAAAGCCTTCTTCACTGCCCTGTCTACCTGTGACTCCACTCTCATAGAACCGTGCACCTGGAACCCAACATCCCGCTGTTCCACTAAACTCTTTCAGGCCCTACCATTCACCATGAAACCCCGTCTTGATTTGACTTTCCAAAATGCAAGATCTACCACTTGTCTGTGTTAAACTCCATTTGCCATTTCTCACCCAATTTCCCTGTTACAATTGCTGAGAACTTTCCTCACTTATTATAGTGTAATCTGAAAACTTTCTAATCATGCCTTAAACATCCTAGTCCAAATCATTGATATAGATATCAAACAGCAATGGACCTAGCACTGACCAGCTCAGCGGCACAATGGCTCTGTGGTTAGCAATGCTGCCTCACAGCACCGTGGACCTGGGTTCAATTCCAACCTCCCATGATGGTCTGTGAGGGTTAGATCCTGTTGGGTTAGATTTCCTACAGTATGGAAACAGGTCATTAGGCCCAACAAGTCCACACCGACCTCCCGAAGAGTAACCCACCCAGAGCCATTCTCCCTACCCAATATTTACCCTTGACAAATGCACCTAGCACTATAGGCAATGTAGCATGGCCATTTCGTCAGACATGCACATTTTTGGATTGTGGGAGGAAACTGGAGCACCCGGAGGTAACCCACGCAGACACAGGGAGAATGTGCAAACTCCACGCAGACAGTCACCCGAGGATGGGTTCGAAACCGGGTCCCTGACGCTGTGAGGCAGCAGTGCCAACCACTGAGCCACCATGCCACACCAACTGGGTTTGTACATTCTCCCCGTGTCTGCGTGGGTTTCCCATGGGTGCTCCGGTTTCCTCCCACAATCCAAAGATGTGCAGGTCAGGTAAATTGGCCATGCTCAATTGCCTACAGTGTTCATGGATGTGTAAGTAAGCTGCATTAGTAAGGGGTAAATGTAGAGTAATAAAGTCGGGGAATGGGTTTGGGTGGAATAATCTTCAGAGGGCCGGTGGACTTGTGGGGATGAAGGGCCTGCTTCCACAGAGAAGGGATTGCATGATTCTATGACCGCTGAGGCACACCACTAGTCACAGGACTTCAGCCTGACTGTTACCCTCTGCTTCCTACCATCAAGCCAAATATGTACTCAGTTTGCCAACGCTGGATTCAATGCGATCTAATCTTCCAGGGGTGGGTAGGTGAGTGCAGTGTTTTGTAGTATCACTAAGGAAGGGGGTGATTTCAGTGCTGGGTAGGGATCAGTCAGGAAAGGGGTGATTACTTTATTGTGTCGAGATCAATCATGGAGTGGTTGATTCAGCGATGTGTCGGGACCAGTCAGTAAGGTGGTGAATGTAGTGTGGGGTAGGGATCAGTCAGGGAGGGGCTGAGATTGCAATGTTGGGGAGGGATCAGTCAGGGAGGGGGTGAATGTAGTGTGGGGTTGGTATCAGTCAGGGAGTGGGGATTGCAGTG
>NC_057746.1:11996734-12026205 GCF_004010195.1 Chiloscyllium plagiosum | reverse complement strand
AGTGGAGATTGCAGTGTTGGGTAGGGATCAGTCAGGGAGGGGGAGATTGCAGTGTCGGGTAGGGATTTGTCAAGGAAGGGAAGATTGCAGTGTTGGGTAGGGATCAATCAGGGATGGGGTGATTGCAGTGTTGGGTAGGCATCAGTCAGGGAGGAGGAGATTGCAGTGTTGGGTCGGGGATTAGTCAGGGAAGGGGTGGTTGCAGTGTTGAGTAGGGAAAAGGCAGCGAGCCAGTTGTTGCAGTGTTGGTGCATCTGTTTTTTCTGGAGACAGTACATAAGAATGTACAGTCTGTGTCTGGAAATATAACCAACGAATCTATATTGTTCCAAAGTCAACAGAGTGTACGTTCACTGCAAGATAGAAAGTGCTTTTTGAATTTCCAGTTGCCAGCAACGGTTGCCAGCTGAGGGAGGAGCTGATCCAAAATAGATACATGTTCCAATTACCTGAGGTTTGGCTGCTGTTTTGACGACAATTCTAATTTACCCAATTAGTTTAACTTATGCACAGAATACCAGAAACCATTTAGTTTGATTTCTTTTGACACTTTGAAACTGATTATAAGAGTTTAATGAGTCATGTGTGTTATATAAACCCGGTATTTTGAAAGTATGAGGGAGAGCAAGTGCCATCGAATAGCGAGCAACTGCTGTCGAGCCCGAGAGCTAAATGCCCATCTCGCATCTTCCTCTCAAAGAAATTAGAAAATAATTTCTACCAAAAGTACCTTTTCAGGTAAAACCTTCTCACAGTGAAAAAAGGAAGCAAGACGGCCCAGCGAGATCAGTATTCAGAGGATTAAAAACAGAGGAACCTGTTTGGTCTTGAGATTAAGTTAATGTAATGCTTAATAAGTGTCTAGTTTAATTATTGGAACAGTGTATTTTTGAGCAGTTGGAGTCAGATACTAAGTAGTTGAAAAAGGGGACTTGGATTTGTGAACAGTTGTTGTTTAGTGTTCCCTATTAGAGTTAGAAAATAACAATTAGAAAATAATTGTTATTTTCCTTAAATAATGGTATTTTGGAGTTCTCTGTGCCTCATATTTTAACAGATTACAGAGTGAACCAAGAATATCTTGGCGTTTGGTTTAATTACCAGAGAGGTTTGATCTCTGCGTCGTAACCAACGGCAGCAAATTTCTGATGAGACTGCAATGGATAAACAGCCCAAAGAAACTGGAAGCTTGATGTTGAAAAATAGAGGCCAGCCATTTGTTTGGTGAGTGGGTTCTGATAATATCATGTAAATCACCTGCCACAATTTCTCACTTCAAAACAGTGGCTGTACAGGACATTGGTTAGGCCACTGTTGGAATATTGCGTGGAATTCTGGTCTCCTTCCTTTTGGAAAGATGCTGTCAAACTTGAAAGGGTTCAGAAAAGATTTACAAGGATGTTGCCAGGGTTGGAGGATTTCAGCTATAGGGAGAGGCTGAACAGGCTGGGGCTGTTTTCCCTGGAGTGTCAGAGGCTGAGGGGTGACCTGATAGAGGTTTACAAAGTTATGAGGGGAATGGATAGTGTAAATAGGCAAAGTCTTTTCCCTGGGGTCGGGGAGTCCAGAACTAGAGGGCATAGTTTTCGGTTGAGTGTGGTACGTGTATGTAATGAACTGGCAGGGGAAATCGTGGAGGCTGGTACAATTGCAACATTTAAGAGGCATTTAGATGTGTATATGAATAGGAAGAGTTTGGAGGGATAGGGACCGGTTGCTGGCAGGTGGGACTAGATTGGGTTGGGATATCTAGTCGGCATGGACGGGTTGGACCGAAGGGTCTTTTTCCATGCTGTACATCTCTATGATCCTACTGATCTTCACTCTGAACCGAGATAATGTTGCTACGTAAATAAATTTGTTTGTGCACCAACTTAAGGTCTGCAGCATATATAACCAAGTTATGTGAAGTTATTCAGGAAAGGCGAATAATCTTCAGGATAGACTCCTTGAATAACATAATGTAAGAAACTTAAAACATAGATGAACAATAGAAGGATGAAGGTACCAGAGATGGTTTAGATTAGATTACTTACAGTGTGGAAACAGGCCCTTCGGCCCAACAAGTCGACACCGACCCGCCGAAGCGCAACCCACCCATACCCCTACATTTACCCCTTACCGAACACTACGGGCAATTTAGCGTGGCCAATGCACCTGACCTGCAAATCTTTGGACTGTGGGAGGAAACTGGAGCACCCGGAGAGAATGTGCAAAACTCCACACAGTCAGTCGCCTGAGGCAGGAATTCAACCCGAGTCTTTGGCACTGTCAGGTAGCAGCGCTAACCACTGTGCCACCGTACCGCCCACTTGGTGAAGAGCAAAATCACTGGCTTCCTTCTGCTCTCCATCTCTGGGTCCCTGTGCTGTAGATACTGCACACAATGCAGTTTTGTTGCTCACCATCATTACTGCTGGGACACCCTGTGCAGTATCTGCAGGAACAGGATGAGGGAGGAGTTCGGACAGACCAGCAAAGGGAAAGCCCCATAGCAAATTTGTGACATGTAGAGTAAACATTTGTTCCAGGAGAAGACTCACATCAATATCAGTGTCAGTTTAAATTACATTCCTTACAATATGGAAACAGGCTCTTCAGCCCAACAAGTCCACACCGACTCTCCGAAGAGTAATCCACTCAGACCCATTCCCCTACCCTATATTTACCCCTGACAATGCACCTGACTCTATGGACAATTTAGAGTGGCCAATTCACCTAACTTGCACATCTTTGGCCTGTGTGCAGACACGGGGAGAATGTGCAATCTCCACACAGTCATCCAAGGCTGGAAATGAACTCGTGTCCCTGGTGCTGTGACTCAGTAATTCTGACCACTGACCCACCGTTCACACCAATTACAGCAGCTCACCAAGGTCTGATTTAATGGCAACTGCAAGGACACTCTCAATTATCCCAAGTGACAAAGTTAGGATGACATCCAAATTAATAGAATTATATATAAAAAAGTATTTAGATGGCTTATCATATCTTCCTCCCACATTCTGTGGAGATAGAGGGGACATTGACAGGGACCACTCTTAAGTAAATGTGAAGGAACAGGCCATACCATCACATGCCCATGGCCTGTCATCCATGAATTCGGCTCCTCTCACATCAAGCTGTGGTCCTAACTGCACTCACCTTGATATATCCTGGGATACCGGTGGTTATGATTGTAGTTTGGAAAAGGCACATATCCCAACACATGGGTATGATCCCGATGAATACAGACCAGGGGCTATAAGATAGATGGAACTCCCAGTGTTATCACTTTATTCTTATCCATTGATGGGATGTGGGCATCACTGGCTGAGCCAGTGTTTATTACTCGTTCCTAGTTGCCCTTTGGGAAGGATGGAGAATGACAATAAGAGTGACATCAGTGATACCTCCATTGTCGGAAGCCCATCTTGTTCACTCAGTCCCCTTACTCCGGGAAAGCTCTTCATGTGCCTCCAGAACCTGGTAAATTAGGGGTGAGGAATAAATACTGACCTCGGCAGTAATGCACACATTTAGTCTGTAAGAAGAATCACATTTCCATCAGTGAGTGAAATGCTCTTGTTTGAAGAGGGCCGCTCCTACTCTAGCGAACAGAAGAACAGCTCTGAGATATATTTTCACACATGGAATAAACTGGCTCGATGCAGTATTGGTTGAAATCATTTGTGATGTCGTGATGGGGTTCACGGTATTTGAGTGTGCAGCATTATTGCTGGGAGATTCCAGATTCTGTTTCTGTTATTTCATTATGATGTACTAAACAGCAACGCTCCTTCATAATTGGGATTAAATTTGTTATTGTAATTAGTTTGTTCATTGTCAGAGTTTTGACACAAAACTGAGCAATGCTGTCGTGTCAATCTCCAAAAGGAGCTTTCAAACAGTATAAGGCAGCATCTCTGGGAATGCATCAGCCCAGAGTTTCAAACAAGGAGCTTGTCAACTGCCTGAAGGGACAGAACACCTCATATGGAAAAATGCATCATCCAACTCAGCAGGTGAGTTGCTTTTATTGGTGTTCTTGGTGTGGCATAAAGACATTTGGACTTGGTTTAATCTGCTGCTCATCTGCTCTCTGGTTTTCCCTTTTGAACAACAACGTCACCATCTCATTGACGGGTCAGCCATATCCAGACCCCAGAACAGTGAAAACAATCCAGTGAGCAGCATTCTTGGTACAATTTTCCATTGGCAGAGACTCCCAAAGTCACTGCTGCTGCAGAAAGTCCTGACTTTGGTATTCTGTGATCTGTTCTGGTTTCATATTATCTGAAGGTATGAGGAGAGATCATGCAACTTAGTTCTGAAGAAGGGTTTCCGGACTTAAAACATTAATCCTGTTTTCTCTCTCATAGATGCTTGCCAGACCTGCTGAACAATTTCTGTTTTCTTTATGTACAAATGAAGCCTGTGTTCACAAGAATCCTGAAGTTTAAGGGATGATCTGGGTGAAGTCCTCCAAGACATTAACAGAAAAAGATAAATGATTTCCATTGGCTGGCAAATCTCTAACGAGGGGGCACAGTCTGAGAATGAGAGCCAGAGCGTTCAGGTGGAATGTTAGGAAGAACTTCTGCACACACAGAATGGGAGAGGTTTGGAACTCTATTCCACAAATGCCAGTGGATACTGGAACTGTTATTCAGTTTAAATTAGAAAGATTTTTTTAAACAAAGGAACTGAAGGATACACGTATTTTGATTTGTAAAGCTACATTCATCTACCATGCCTCCCAGAAATGTTCTCGTTCTCACAGTCTCTGGTTAGAGAATTCAAGTCTTGACCGATTGCCCTCCTGGTGTCTGTACGTTGAGATGTTTGTCATGTATAGATGTGTAGATTTACAGTGCAAATATCACCACAGTGCAAACACTCACCTGTTGTCACTAAGGGAGCCCTGCATGCTCTGTTATACTGCGCTTAGTCATAGACATGTGCAGCATGGAATCAGCTCCTTCAATCCAACTCATTCATGTCAACCAGATATCCTAACCTAATCTAGTCCCATTTGCCAGCACTTGGCCCATAACACTCTAAACCATACCAATCAGATGCCTTTTAGATTCTGTAATTGTACCAGCCTCCACCACTTTCTCTGGCAGCTCATACTATACAGGTACCACCCTCTGGGTGAAAAACATTGTCTCCTTAGGTCCATTTTATGTCTTTACCCCTCACCCTAAGCTTATGCCCTCCAATTCGGGACTCCACCACCCCAGGGAAAAGATTTTGTCCCGATCCATGCCCCTTGTGATTTTATGAAACTTGAGAAGGTTACCCTTCAGCCTCCGACGCTCCAGGGAAAACAGCCCCAGCCTATTTCAGTCTCTCCCTGTAGCTCAAATCCTCCACCTTGGCAACATCCTTGTAAACCTTTTCGGAACCATTTCAAGTTTCACAACATTCTTCCGATAGGAAGGAGACCAGAATTGCACACAATACTCCAAACGTGGCCTAACCAATGTCCTTAACAGCCGCAACATGACCTCTCATTCCTATATTCAATAATCTGACCAATAAAGGAAAGCATACCAAATTCCTTCTTCACTATCTTATATGTCTGCAACTCTACTTGCAAAGAACTATGAACCTGCACTCCAATGTCTCTTTATTCAGCAACACACCCTTACCATTAAGTGGATATGTCCTGCTCTGATTTGCTTTTCCAAAATGCAGCAGCTCGCATTTATCTAAATTAAACTCGAACTGCCACTCCTCAGCCTATTGGCCCATCTGATCAAGATCCCATTGTAATCTGAGGTAACCTTCTTCACTGTCCACTGCACCTTCAATTTTGTTGCCACCTGCAAACTTACTAACTATACCTCCTACGTTTACATCCAAATCATTTATATAAATGATGAAAAGCAGTGAATTCAACACTGATCCTTGTAGCACACCACTGGTCATAGGCCTCCAGTCTGGAAAGCAAGCTTACACCACCACCTCTTGCCTTCGAACCAATTCAAATGGCTAATTCTCCCTGTATTCCATATGATTTAACCGTGCTAACCACTATCCCATGGGGAACCTTGTCAAACACCAGTATATACTAAATTCTGTGTTCCATGATCTTGCCCCACTAGCTTCCCGATGAAGCTCCCAAAAGCTCGTGCTTCCAAATAAACCTGTTAGATTATAACCAGATATTGTGTGATTTTAACTTTGGCCAACCCAGTCGAACACTGACACATCTATCTTCTCATAGAATCCCTACAGTGTGGAAACAGGCCGTTTGGCCCAATAAGTACACACCAAATGAATCTGATTGATTCATTCATTGGTTAGAGTGAAGGGATATTTCAGCACCTTCTTCAGTTTATGCCTGAACTTTGTCAGGGTCATGGCAAAAATGCCCTGCAGCAACTGAGAAACTACAGCATGAATCCCAATTCCTCGACAATTCATGTGGATATGTAGACCAATAGCCTATCACAAACATTTGGCTCCATATTGAATACATTGTTAACACTAACAGTAACAAGTTGGATTTACTTCAGCTTTGCATTTCGGTGTCCCTGTGAGGCTCTCCACTGTTCTCCTGCGGGCTCGGATGGTCAGTAAAATGTGTTTGATGATGAAAACACTGAGCAGCACAATCAGGGGAAATTGGAAAGTCGGGGTTAGAATGTGGAGGAAGAACTCAATTATGATCCAGACTAAAGAGTAATAACACCGATTGTTATATCACAAAGCCAGGGGGTGTTATCCAGCCAATACTGAACTGGGAGAATAAAATACCAGAAGATGTTCTTTAAACAGCTCAGCACAGTCGCTTTTCTCAGAACAGTTTTCTAACTGCAATATTTAAATACAGCTTCTGGCCACAAATGGCCACAAATCAATCGAAGGTGAAATGATGGCAAACCAGAAAGGATGGTCCGACCGATACGAAGCAGTACGACATAAATATTACACATGGGGATGCCCCATAGGAAACTGTGGTATTCTCAATAAACAATCAGAATGTGTCTCAATATCAGGTTGAGGATAACGACCAGTAGACGTGCCACTACCATGGCCACCAGGTAACGGGTATCACAAGGAGACAATCCACAATCTTTATCAAGCAGCATGGAGATCATTACTACATTAAATGTGAGGAATGCAAGCAAACAAATTATACATTAATTTGAAGGTAAGGTTACAGTACCTTAATGGTTAGTACTGCTGCCTCACAGCGCCAGGGACATGGGCTTGTTTCCGGTCTGGATCAACAGTCTGTGTGGAGTTTGCACATTCTCCCTGTGTCTGCATGGGTTTCTACTCAGTACTCCAGTCCGAAAATGTGCAGGTTAGATTATTGGCCATGGCACATTTGCCCCAGAGTGACCAAGATTGTACAGGTTCATTGTATTAGTTCTGGGAAATGCAGGGATAGGGTGGGGCTGCTGGGCTGAGGTCAGTGCAGACTCGAGGGGCAACGTGGCATCTTGTGCACTGTAAGGATTCTATTCTGCAATTCTATGCCTCACAGCACTCTGAGAAAAGGAGAAAAATCTATTCATTTCTGTAACCAATCAAAGTTGCCTTATTTCAGATAAAAAGAAAGTGCCCTCCAGCTCTAGTCTCAATTTTAATGTTTCTTGCAAGGAGTCAACCATGAAGGAAGCGTTGCTGCAGCTGTTCCCAGTTTTACTGATATCACAGCTGGAGGACTGTATGAAGCTTTTTTAATTTCCTTACCTCAGAAAGATTTTAATTACATGAGAAGGTGTATGGACATAGCTCAATCAGTTGATTCCTGGGATGACGAGTTCATCCCATGTGTAAATGTTGTGCAGTTTGTATGTATAACCCATGAAGTTCAGCAGAAATAGACATGATCATATTGAGATATAACTGACCCTGAGAGCACTTGACTGGCTGGATGCTGAGAGGATGGCTCCCCACGTGCGGGTGTGTCGAACTAGGGGAACTGGAGAATGTCTGAAAATGCGGACGCTTCTATTTCAGACTGAGATAAGGATGCATCATATAATGTTTTGCCTAGAGAGCAATGAAGGCTGAATTTGATAGATATTTGATCAACTAGACAGCCTGCGCTTATGTGGGTCAGGTTTGAGGGGATTGAATGGTCTACTTCTGTTCTTATTTGTTTTGCATCATGTAACAAATAGGAGGTGATTTGGTGCAAGGCCAATCACTTTTAATGTAAGGATGCTCCCATTTTAGATTGAGATGAGGATGCTCCTTTGTCCTGAGGGATGTGCTAACTGTGGCATTCTCATCTGCAGGGAGCAGTGAATATATTCAAGGCTGTGCTCAGTAGCTCCTTGATGTTCAAGCAATCCCTCGTTTTTTGGGGAGCAGAGATGGACAGGGAGTTCAGCCACAGTCAGATTAGCTCTGATCTGTCTGAATGGTGTAGCAGGGACCGAATGGCCAACTGGTACTCCTACCTCCCGTGTAATGTCACACATCATGTCTCTCAGTGAATTCCTCAAGGCTATTACTGAAGCACAGGAACACACCATTCAGCCCCTCAAAGAGTTGCATAGAAACTTGCATTCAGCACTTACAGCTTACTGCACATTGTACCAAGGAGGTGATGCAACTCTTTTGAACAGCTATAGAGAAAAGAGAGAAGAAAGAACAAAGAACAGCACAGCACAGAAAAAGGCCTTTCGTCCCACTAAGACTGTGCTCACACTTGATGCCTTTCCAAATGAAAAACCTTTTATCTTTTCATGGTCCATATCCCTTGATTCCCTACCTATTCAAGAAGTTGCTATTGTATCTACCTCCAACATTACCTGAGGAAGCACATTCCAGGCACTTATCAACATCTGTGTAAAAAAGCTGTCTTACATCTCCTTTAAACTTTCCAATCTTACCTTAAAACTATATCCCCTTGTAATTAAGATTAGTATCCTGGGAAAAAGCCTCTGACTATCCATTCTGTTCATGCCTCTCAGAATTTTTTCAACTTCTTTCAAGTCACCCCCTCATTCATTAGTGTTCAATTGAAAGCACCAGTTTGTCTAATCTCTCCTCATTGCCAATACCTTCCAAACCAGCCAACATCCTGGGAAACCAAAGCCTCCACATCTTTTTCGTAGTGTGGTGATCAGAACTATACGTAACATTCACACAACGTACACAAGACTCGACAGGCCTCTTTGTATTGTTGATTCCATAATTCTCAGCCCTGAATTGGATGGTCTGTTTGGTGATTCTAGTGGACAACAAAGAGGCAGAGACATTTGTCAGAGTCTGGAATCATGATGTCAGATTTGGAAAGGATGGTAGATATCGTTCCCCAACAGGGTATGAATGAACCGGAATTTCTACAACAATGGGTTGTTGCTATTACTGACAGCAATTGAATTCAAATACGACCAGCTGTTCTGAGAGGGGGTGGGGTGGTCAGGAGGTGGTGAAGTGGGTGTATTTGAACACACAGTAAAAACCTGGGGCTCTGCTTGCAAGTGTGATATTATCAAAATCCCACTGACTCTCCTGAAGTCAGCACCTTTCAGGGAGAACACTTAATATTTCTGGTCAAATTATTTGTGGCTGGAAGAGAATAAGAGAGTTGAATCTGGATGAAACAAAGGTGCAGATGACGGTTTATCCAGCAGCTCGGCCGAGACAAAATGGGATACATGAGATATTGGTCGTGAACAGGGTTGGTGCTGGAGAGAATATGCAAATAGATATCAGCTTAGAACCGAAGTGCTTGTTGGAGTGAAACGCAGTTTAATTCCACTTCCGATATTGGCATTAAAATTGTTTGGTAAGGAATTGAGTTTGTGGGCAGAATTCATGACAACGGCTTCCTTTTTATCAGTATTTAAATTATGAGGACAGTAAGTTAGTTCAACAAGGTTTATTGATTTCATACTCAGATACAAAGACTTAGCAGGAATAATAGTGAGGAGAGGATAGAAATCAGCTTGAATCAGCAAAGCAGTCTTAAGATCCACCCAATCTTGAGGAAGATTGTAATGACCCGAATATAAACCTCTGGTCAGTATTGTAACATTCCAGTCTATTGTTCTCATATTCTAGTCCATTGTTGGAACATTCCAGTGCATTGTTCTCAGACTCTGATCTCTTCTCTCCCTCACTCTTAAATTGTTGATCTGGTTAGTGCTGAAGATGAAGTTCCTACTGATACTATGTGGTAACATTGTAAGAGCCCCTCATTAATAGGAAGTAAACCTGTTAGTGAAATAATTTGATGCATGGAGACTGACATTAACTACAATCACTGAACGAGCAGGTTCACTTAACCCCATTCAAACTAATTTGCTTTATACCGTGGTAAATTAATACATTTATTCAGTCTGGATGTGATGTCTGAGTGTTTCTGAGGAATGGACACAACAGTAAAGTGATTATTCTTAACAATTTAATGCTCCATAGACATGGAAGTGTGGTCAGAGGACTGAACAGTTTTCAATTACCATGACTTTACATAAAAGAAGAGAAAAACCGTGTAATAAAGAACAGCCAATATAATATAATTAAAATGATGAGGATACTTCCAGAGACTACCATTTGGGGAGAATAATGTGGTCCTCAGAAACATTGGATTCACAAGAAGCAACCAGAATAGAGCTGCAAATGGAAAACACATGTATAGACAACAAAAGTCTATACTATTAAGCTAGTATCAAAGCAGATCAATGAATATGGTGCTGTAGATTTTCTCAACTAAAATACAATCAAGGGTTATTTAATAGACAATTTCAGAAAGCTGAGTTAGAAGAAGAGGAGTTGCTGTGGTTTTGTTCGCCAAGCTGGAAGTTTTTGTTGCAAACGTTTCGTCCCCTGTCTAGGTGACATCCTCAGTGCTTGGGAGCCTTCTGTGAAGCACTTCTGTGGTGTTTCCTCTGGCATTTATAGTGGCCTGTCCCTGCCTCTTCCGGTTGTCAGTTTCAGCTGTCCGCTGTAGTGGTCGGTATATTGGGTCCAGGTCTATGTGTTTGTTGATGGAGTTTGTGGATGAGTGCCATGCTTCTAGGAATTCCATGGCTGTTCTTTGTTTCGCTTGCCCTATAATGGTAGTGTTGTCCCAGTCAAATTCATGTTGCTTGTCGTCTGCGTGTGTGGCTACTAGGGATAGCTGGTCGAGTCGTTTCGTGGCTAGTTGATGTTCGTGGATGCGGATCGTTAGCTGTCTTCCTGTTTGTCCGATATACTGTTTTGTGCAGTCCTTGCATGGTATTTTGTACACTACATTAGTTTTGCTCATGCTGGGTATCGTGTTGTCTGAGAGTGGCTGTTGGTTTGTGTGCTGTTATAAGTCCTAGTGGTCGCAGTCGTCTGGCAGTCCACCTTCCAGCTTTTCGTCCTAAAGTCTCTCATCACTATCCAGTCTCCAGCTTCTAGATCGTGCAGCTTCCCTTCTGCTAATTGGGGTAGCGCTGCTTTCACTTGATTCTGTATTTGAGACAAAAGTGC
Organism: Chiloscyllium plagiosum; assembly: GCF_004010195.1. Lineage (NCBI taxonomy): Eukaryota > Metazoa > Chordata > Chondrichthyes > Orectolobiformes > Hemiscylliidae > Chiloscyllium > Chiloscyllium plagiosum. Next base: position 12,014,787 of record NC_057746.1, on the reverse strand, counting down.
AGAGAGTTTTAAACAGTAACACAACATCTCATCCTCACAGCGGCCTGTTATCTGTCTTCCCTTAGGACTTGGGTCAACTCCTTTGTTGGGCGGCCCATCGAACAAAATCTCAAAAGGGTTAAGATTAGCTCTTTCTCTCCTCTTAGATCTCATATACATTGGCACAATCGGAAGTGCCTTTGTCCATGTCACCCCGAGGTCCTCACAACATTTTGTCAATTTATTTTTTAGGGTAGCATTTTCTCTTTCCACTGTCCCACCGTTCACTGGGTGATAGGCACTGTGTAGTCTCAGTGCCTATCACAAATGGTGTCCCGTTGTCACTACTGCTCCTTTCAGGGATGCCCCATCTCGGAATTATCTCAGTTATCAAAGCCTTGGCTACTGCACTGGCATCCTGTTTAGACGTCGGGAACGCTTCCAGCCATTTGGAAAACATATCAACTATTACCAGACAATACATTTTCCCTTCACATTTTCCCTTCAATGAAATCCATCTGTAAATGTTCAAAGGGTTTGGGGTTTGGGGTGTGCTGCGTGACTCATCTGTATTCCCCTCCCCACATTATTAGCAGCACAGGTAACACAATGCTCACAAACGTTCTGGGAGTAATGAGTCAATCCCTTACTGTACCAGTGTGCCAAAATACTGTCGAACGTCCTCCCTTTTGACAAATGCTCCTTACCGTGTGTCAGTTTGGCACACAGTGGAAATAATGATCGTGGTAGACAGGGTTTACCATTGAGGCCACAGCATACTCCTTCCCTCACACTGCATCCTGCTTTCGTCCACTCACGCATTTATTCTGGTGTGGCTTGTGACTGTAACTCCCGTACATCTGCAGTAGGGATACAATTTTTTGTCATACACATGTCAATCTGCTCAGTTTGGCGGCTGCTGCGCTGCCATTCTTGCTGCTGAGTCTGCCCTTGCATTGCCTTGGGAAATAAGATCATTATTTTTTATGTGGGCTTCACACTTACACACAACGATTGATTTAAGCAACAGGACCACTTCCAGGAGGTCAGAAACCAGATAGCGGTGTGTGATGGGCTTTCTGGCGGAGGTCAAGAAGCCCCTGTGTTTCCACAGGGTTCCAAAATCATGTACAACCCCTAAGGCATATCTGCTATGCGTGTAAATAATCACTATCTTTTGCTAAGCCAATTTACAGGCCTCAGTCAAGGCAATCAGCTCCGCCACTGGTGCTGACAGATGAAAAGAGAGTGATCCTACTTTGACTACCTCATAGCTAGTGACTACAGCATACCCAACACAATTCTGGCTTGTCTCCTTGCTCCTGAATGCTGACCTATCACCCCAAAAACGCTCCATATCTGGATTCTGAAATGGTGAATCCTGCAAATCTGGTCTCGGCCTGCAAATTTCATTAGTTACAGCAACACAGTCGTGTGGGTCTCCATCTCCTTCTGTGGGGAGAAGGCTAGCAGGGTTGAGGCCGTTACATCGCTTTATTGTAATTTAGACATCTCCAATAACACAGTGCTATATCTGAGCCAACGTGCTGCTGACACGTGTGGTGTCCTTTTCTCGGAAAGTAGTAAGGATACTGCATGTGGGACCAGAAGGGTTGATTCACCATAACCGACTATATCCCTGGATGCTACAGCAGCCTTTTCAGCTGCAGCCACAGCTCACGGGCATTTAGGCAATCCTGTTGCTACGGGGTCTAATTGAGCTGAAAAATATGCTACCGGCCTCAATCTTCCCCCATGATCCTGCAACAGCACAGATGTCATGCAGCCACGATTGTCATCTACCGTTTGTACAAAAAGCTTGTTTGGGTAAGCAATTTTTCAGCTTGTTGTTCAATCAAATTCAGCTTTCCCGTGTCCCAGGTAATACATGTGTCTTTTACCTTTTTCACTATTTCGTCCTTAATTCCATTGATGAAGCTGTTCCTCAGGTGTGCCTCATACGGTGTGATTTCTGCCGCCGTTATGTCTTCTGTTGGTCTCAGTGCACTATGGGTGTTATGGACTTCAGTGAGGTGCGTAACGTACTGGGACACTGAATCACCTTCCCGCTGTTTTCACATTGCTGTTTTGGTCATGTCCATTCGTACTGGGAATGCCTTCCTACAGGCGGTTACCAGCGCTGCAACAAAAGCATTAAAGTCTCCCCTCTCTTCCACTTGAGGGTTGGCTGCTCTGGCATGATGTTTGCAGCTGGCCAGGTATACTTGATTTTCGTGACATTGGCACTGAGTTTTCATCCCAGGGGACGTCTCATATCATGTGACGTGAGACAAATCTCAGTACAGAACTTTGTCACTTCTTATTAGCTCCAACCTCGCGTGGGTCAGGCAACTGCCCAAAAGCACTTTCCAGATCCTTCATAGTCCATGGTCGGTGGGCCAACACTGGGCGCCCTTCTGGGCTTGCAGAACGACCTGGTTAGATGACCGTATGCCAGTACCCTCACCGTGTGACTCATCATCCGTCGGGGGGTGATCACGGACAGACCTTGAATGCCTTTCCATCTTGGAATGGTCGTCCTTCTTTTGGCCTTCTTGCTTCGGTCGTTGCGGGTATGGCATGCTATCGGTGATCCAGCAGGTGGGGACCGCTGCCGTGGAACTTTCACCAGGCGGATCGTGTAGGGGGGCTGCAGGTCTCGGAGGGCAGTCATCAAGGTCAGGGTCTGAAACAGACTTAAGCCACTGTACAGCTTCGTTAGGTTGTTTTCCGCATGTGCACTGGTGGTTGTACGTGTATTTGATCTATCGTTTACTTGTGATTTCCTTTCTCTGATGTCAGCCTCAGCCTTCCACATGCCATAAGCACTCCAATTCACAGGTTCTATTTTCCCCTTCCCTTTCTCCTTCTCTCTCTCCTCCAAACTCAACCTTAATATTTCCAGCTGTCTTTTACTATGACTTCCTCCCTCTGGAAAACCACATTCTTTAATCCACAATTCTAACTGTTTTGCACATTCTGGGCCGTAATTATTCAGCATGTATTGTATTTTTGGTTGGCCATTCCAAGTCCTGTGTGGACTCTCCCTTTGTTTGCTCTTGTCAGAGCCCATTTTTAGTGTAACTGGAACAGTGTTCAGCTCTCTCTCTCTCGCTGTACCATTATCTATTCCCTTTTGCCTTGCTTTTACCTCCGGAGGTCCCCTCTCGTATTGGTCACGTCCGCCTCAAGGCCTTGGTTTTCGTAAACCAAGAAAGCACGTATCCGGTACGTCTTGGGCGGGTCCAACTCAGCCAGTGCTGGTTCCAAGTCTAAAACCAGCCTTAACTTTGCTGTCTCCTAAACACTCTTCAGACAGCAATCCCCTTCTCTTGGGGTTTTAGTCTAATACCACGCGAGAGTTCACTGAACCCTTTTCTTACTGTATTTATTCTCTTAGAATGAGTCTCTATGTAGGATTACGTAAACCACGACACTTATCGGACCTTATTTGATTTGAAACCCCGGCGCGAGGGCAATCCACAGATTTCCAGTCCTCTCACGCAAAAGGGCCAATTCAGCGCTCGAGATGAAGTGAAAGACCTTCAAGACACTGACGGCTGCGCCTCCTGGGAATCTTCAGAATTTCACCCAGTCGCGGGGTCCCGGGACGAGCCCCAAGTTTAAGTGGAAATTAAATCGACTTGACTCAATAATTAGCAAGAGCAAAGCAAGGGTTTTTAGTAAAAATTTTGCAAGATTGACCCATTACACTAAGTCAGATGCCTCAATGTAATAAGTACTGAAACGTTTACACAGACGCTTGCCTTATAGCGTTCCTTATCACACTCTGAAGGGCAGAGACTGGGGAAACTCAATTGTTATCCTCTCATCGCCTGGTGCTAGACATAACAGTTACTCAGCTTTCGCTGCGTTCGACTATCACAAGATCGAGTTGAATGCTCACAGAATTCAGAGATAAGCTAACTGCAGACCTTCATCAAAGTCATCGTTTACAAAGCTCAGCACAGCATTGATTTAAACAAAGCATTCTCTTTAAACTTTGCATTAAATGGATAATTAATTTCACACTAAATGGACAATTTTATATTACAGTCACAGTGTGTTCAGAGACAGTCAGAGGGTGTCACAATGTGTCTCAGAGAGAGACACAGTGAGTCAGAGTGTCATAGCATGTCTCGGAGTGTCAGACAGTGTCAAGGTGTTTCACAGTGTGTCTTAGAGACGGTCTCAGTGTCTCTCTGTGTGTCTCAGAGAGTGGCTCAGTGTATCTCAGAGAGTGTCGCAGCGTCTTAGAGAGAGGCAGGGAATGTCACAGCGTGCCATAGAGTTTCGCAGTGTGTCTCAGAAAGTATCTGTGTGTCTCAGAGTGTCAGTTTCTCAGAGTGAGGCAGGAAGTGTCACAGTGTGTCAGAGGGTGACAAAGTATGTCAGAGAGTGTCACAGTGTGTCTCGGAGAGTGACAGAGAGAGTCACAGTGTGTTTAGAGAGTGGCACAGTATGTCTCAAAGAGTGTCAGAGAGTGTCAGAGAGAGTCATAGAGTGTCACAGTGTGTTTGAGAGAGTGTCAGAGAGAGTCAGAGAGTGCCACAGAGAGTTTCAGAGAGTGTCAGAGAGAGTCACAGTCTGTCTCAGAGAGTGTCAAAGAGGGTCAGAGTGTGTCACAGTGAGTCTTGGGGAGTGTCAGAGAGAGTCAGGGAGTGTCATAGGGTGTCGGTCTGTCAGAGAGTGTCACAGTAGTCTCAGAGAGCATCAGAGATTATCACAGTGTCTTAGAGAGGGACACAGTAGTCTCAGAGAGTGTTAGAAATTGTCAGAGTGTGTCAGACATTGTCACAGTGTGTCAGAGAGAGAGTCAGAGTGTCACAGTGTGTCAGAGAGTGTCACAGTGTGTCTCAGAGAGTGTCAGAAAGTGTCGCAATGTCTCAGAGAGTGTCACAGTGTGTCAGAGTTTGCTGCAGTGTGTCAGAGCGAGAGAGTCAGAGAGTGTTACAGTGTGTCTCAGAGAGAGTCAGAGAGTGTCACAGAGTGCTTCAGACAGAGTCAAAAAAGTGTCACAGTATGTCACAGTCTGTCAGAGAGTGTCACAGTGTGTAAGTGAATGGCACAATATGTGTCAGAGAGAGTCAGAAAATGTCACAGTGGGTCTCAGAGAGTTTCAGAGAGAGTCAAAAAGTGTCACTGTGTGTCACAGTCTGTCAGAGAGTGTCACAGCGTGTTTCAAAGAGTGTCACAGTGTGTCTCAGAGAGTGTCACAGTGTATCAGAACATGTCAGAGAGTGTCACAATCTCTCACCGAAAGTGAGAGATTGTCAGAGAGTGTCAAAGTGTGTCTCAGAGAGTGTCACAGTGTGTTTCAGAGAGACAGAGAGTGAACCACGACTCTTACCCGACCTTATTTGATTTGAAACCCCGGCGCTAGGGCAATCCACAGTTTTTCCAGTCCTCTCACGCAAAAGGTCCAATTCAGCAATCGAGATGAAGTGAAAGACTGTGTGTGTGAGAGAGAAAAAGAAAGAGTGTGAGAGAGACAGACAGACAAACAAAGACCATGTCTGTGCGTGACAGAGAGAAAGACCGTGTGTGTGTGTGTGTGTGTGTGTGTGTGTGTGAGTGTGTGTGTGTGTGTGAGAGAGAGAGAGAGAGAGAGAAAGAGAGAGAGAGACTGTGTGTGTTTGTGTGTGCGTGTGTGTGTGTCAGGGGGGCGGGGGAGTGTGGGGGTGTGATGGTGTGAGGATGCTGTCATTTTAAAAAGCTGAAAATGTGTTGCTGGAAAAGTGCAGCAGGTCAGGCAACATCCAAGGAGCAGGAGAATCGACGTTTCGGGCGTGAGCCCTTCTTCAGGAATGGCGTAAGTCTCTATGAATATTGCTTAATTGGAGACAACTCCCCCACTCAATTTAATTAATCCCTAAAATTTGACACACAGTTTAAGTATGTGGTCGCTGAACTCTGACTCACTAATTGATCCTTATTTAATTGCAGTGGTCCTCTCAGCTCATGCCCCAACACTCATTCAAATGGACTGAATGTGATAGGTTCATGTAGTGCATCCCGACTCTGGTAAGATGTACAAATGGATTACCTTTATCCAGTCGTTTGGATTGTCTTGACGATAAGCCCTCAATATGGTCTTCTCTAAGCTCATTAATGGTGTTTGAAGTTTGATCCCACCTTTCTAACACTCCCTTGCCATAATTGTTGGTAAGCAGTGGGTAAGCTTCCCATAACTTCCATGCATAAATTTTATGTAAAATTTGACCCTTTTATTGTATCTCTGTGGGTGGTCATTTTCGAGTTAAACATTGGGGTAACTCTTCTACAATCCTTCTAGCAGTGGTATTGCACAAATAGAATGGCCTCTGGATAACGAATGGACTGATCTATTATAGTTAACAAGTACTGATTCCGACTTTTTGTTTTGTGTAGGTGTCCTACTCAATCAAGTAAGACCCTTGTAAAAGGCTCCTCAAATGCAGGGATGGGTATTCAAGATGCTGGTTTTATTATTGCCGTAGGTATTCCGGTTACATGACATGTATGACAGTTCTGGCAATTTTCATCTCCATCTTTATGCAGTCAAGGCCAGTAAAAATGTTTGTGTATTTTAGCGTGAGTTCTTCTCACTCCCACAATGACCCACAGATGGCTCATGTGCTACCTGCCACACCTCCTTTCTATAACTCCCTGGTAATGAATTTCTCCCACTTTCCCATCTGCCTAAATGTCTCATCAAGACATCATTTTAAAGTTAGTAACGTTTGGGAATGCACTCAGATTCTTCTTCTGCGTATGCTTTTCAATGCAATTACTTCAGTTTTTCATCTTCCTGTTGTAACTGAGTTAATTTCTCTGAACTAAAAATATCCATTTGTTTTCCATCTGTTCTTGTTTTGTCTGAGCCACTCAATCAAATATGGTCTCTGATAATTCTGCTCTAACTTGTTTATCTGTACGCTTTGTTTTCTTCTTCTGTGTTAACTGGGGGTTTTGTGACCTCATTATCAATTTGTTAGTGTTCTCCAATTCTTTCATGATACAAATAACAAAGGTGTTCATTGTATTTATTTAGAACATGAGATAATCCATCCACAAGTATGTTGAATTATTGCGCGCTATTAGAATGATGACGAAGTTATTGATTTTCACTGCCCAATTCCAACAGCAGACCTTGTCCCAACAATGGTATTCACTTCTGACTGAGAATTCGGTGTTTTTGTCACTACACTCCATGAAAGGCTTATGCCCGAAACGTTGACTCTTCTCCTTGGGTATGCTGCCTGACCCGCTGTGCTTTTCCAGCACCACATTTTTTGACTCTGATCTGCAGTCCTCTCTTTCTCCTTTTTCCTGGTTTTGTCTGGAATAATCTGAGAGATACAGATGCCCTTGCAAGGAGTTTTGTGGTCTTGGAACATGAAGAGGGAGGAGTGAAAAGACTGTTGTATGGAGACTTGCAGGGGTTGTTTGGTTGAATTGAGAGGTGGGCGAGAGTATCCCACTTGGAACGCTGAGAGTTAGAGATGACATGATAAATTCTTGAATTCTATGTCCTCTCAAATACAGAGTCCCTAAATCATTAACAAGTGTGTCTTGGGCATGTCGACAGAATGGAAACATGTGACTTGTGAATTTACTTCCTGCATGGTGAGATTCCTACAGCCAGGCAGCTAGTGATGGACCAAAGGTTCAGCTTCAGGAATGCTGAAGAATGGTATGACGGCCCTGAACATCGACTATACATGGAGAGAGTCCCTATTGGCTGAGACAAATTAATGGGAGATTTCCATTGGTTTGACGTGAGCTATCAGGATGACCAGCCTTCAGGCTGACACACACACCTTAGATGCTAAATCTAAAGGCAATAACTCATAATGACACTCTGTAATTGTCAGTGAGAAATCGGGAGTAAAAGCTGTCTGTTACGAGTTAGTCTCTTCGTCAAGCAGGAAAATTACATTGCATGGAAGCATACAATCTGAAAAACATTAGAGCACCTTCCAGCAACTGGAGCATGCTGGTGGCCTCTGACAAAGAAAGTAGTTTCAACGAAATATGATCTGCTTCATATTGCCACAGACACAGAAATGTACATCCACGCATACATACACACACACAGACACAGACACACACATACACTTACACCGACACAGAGACAGACACATAGCCATGGATATGCATAGGCACAGACACATAGACACACACACAGACACACACACAGACACACACAGACACAGACACACACACACAGATACACGCACACACGCACAAATACACATGCGCGCACACACACAGAAATACAGACACACCCACAAGCAATCACGGAACAAAATGACATCTTGTGTTAAGAATGAACAAAGCTGCACTTCAACCATCACATCTTGACTCTTGGGAGGAGCTGTGTCGTTGAAATTTGAGAAGTTACGTTTCCACATTATTTTTCGGGTGGGGTGATGAGTGATATTTTGAGGTAAATGGGAAAGCAGAAATAATATCCACGGTTTCCTCAGGGCAATATCCTCTTAAACATTGAAGATAAGAGCAGGAGGAGAAAATTTAGCCCTTTGAGCCTGCTCTATCATTCATCATGATCATGGTTCATTATCCAGCACAATAGCCTCGTCCTGTTAACTCCCCATTACCTTTGATCCTATTTGCCTTAAAGCTACATCTAGCCGCGTCTTCAATACATTCAATGCTTTGGCATCAACTAATTCCTGTGGTAATGAATTCCACAGGCTCATCACTCTTTGGGTGAAGAAATGTCTCCTCATCTCAACCATGCATGATCCACACCGAATCTTCAGTCTGTGCCCCCTGATTCTGGACACCCCTACCATCAGGAGCATCCTCCCTGTATCTACCCTCTCTCGTCCTGTTAGAATGAGATCCCCTCCCATTCGTTTAAACTCCAGCAAAAACAATCCTAACCTAGACAACTTGTCCTCATACGTTAGTTCCACCATCATCGGAATTAGTCAGGTACACCTGCGCTGCACTCCCTCCAGAGCAAGAACAGAGCTGAAAAATGTGTTGCTGGAAAAGCGCAGCAGGTCATGCAGCATCCAAGGAGCAGGAGAATCGACTTTCTGGCACAAGCCCTTCTTCAGTCACATGCTTCCTGAAGAAGGGCTTATGCTCGAAACGTCGATTATTCTGCTCCTTGGATGCTGCCTGACCTGCTGCGCTTTTCCAGCAACATATTTTTCAGCTCTGATCTCCAGCATCTGCAGTCTTCACTTTCTTCCAGAGCAAGAGCATCGTTCCTCAGAAAAGGAGACCAAAACTGCACACAGTGTTTGTGGTGTGGTCTCACCAAAGCCCTGTATAACTGCAACAACACATCCCTTCTCCTGTACTTGAAACATCTCACAATGAAGGTCAATATGTGTTTGCCTTCTTTACTGCCTGCTGCACCTGCATGCTTACACTCAGCGACTGGTGCACAAGGACATGTAGGCCCTGCAGCAAACTCCCCTCTCCCAATTCACAGCCAGTCAGGTAATAATCCACCACCTTGCTTTTGTTTCCAAAGTGAATAACCTGTCATTTATCCAAAATAAACTGCATCTGCCATTGATTGGCCCGCTCACCCAATCTGTCCAGATCATGTCATAGGTTCTCTGCATCCTCGTCACAGTTCACTCTCCCACCCAACTTCACTCGTTACTGTCTGCCAATTTGAACATAGAACATAGAACATAGAACAATACAGCACAGAACAGGCCCTTCGGCCCACGATGTTGTGCCGAACATTTGTCCTAGCTTAAGCACTCATCCATGTACCTATCCAATTGTCGCTTAAAGGTCACCAAAGATTCTGACTCTACCACTTCCACAGGCAGCGCATTCCATGCCCCCACCACTCTCTGGGTAAAGAACCCACCCCTGACATCTCCCCTATACCTTCCACCCTTCATCTTAAATTTATGTCCCCTTGTAACACTCTCTTGTACCCGGGGAAAAAAGTTTCTGACTGTCTACTCTATCTATTCCTCTGATCATCTTATACACCTCTATCAAGTCACCCCTCATCCTTCGCCGTTCCAATGAGAAGAGGCCGGGCACTCTCAACCTATCCTCGTACGACCTATTCTCCATTCCAGGCAACATCCTGGTAAATCTTCTCTGCACCTTCTCCAAAGCTTCCACATCTTTCCTGAAATGAGGCGACCAGAACTGCACACAGTACTCCAAATGTGGCCTAACAAAGGTCCTGTACAGTTGCAACATCACTTCACGACTCTTGAATTCAATCCCTCTGCTAATGAACAAAGTTTAACAGCAGAGGACCCAGAACTGATCCCTGCGGAACTCCACTTGTAACTGGGCTCCAGGCTGAATATTTACCATCTACCACCACTCTCTGACTTCCACCGGTTAGCCAGTTTTGTATCCACTTGGCCAAATTTCCCTCTATCCCATGCCTCCCATTCCACATAAGCCTACTATGGGGAACCTTATCAAATACCTTACTAAAATCCATGTATACTACATCCACTGCTCTACCCTCATCCACATGCTTGGTCACCTCATCAAAAAATTCAATCAGACTTGTAAGGCAAGACCGACCCTTCACAAATCTGTGCTGGCTGTCCCTAATCAAGCAGTGCCTTTCGAGATAATCATAAATCTTATCCCTCAGTACCCTTTCCATTACTTTGCCTACCACCGAAGTAAGACTAACTGGCCTGTAATTCCCGGGGTTATCCCTATTCCCTTTTTTGAACAGGGGTACAACATTCGCCACTCTCCAGTCCCCTGGTACCACCCTCGTTGTCAGTGAAGATGAAAAGATCATTGCCAACGGTACAGAAATTTCCTCTCTTGTTTCCCACATAATCCTAGGATATATCCCATCAGGCCCGGGGGACTTGTCTATCCTCAAGTTGTTCAGGACTCCTTTAGACCTACTCAGTTTCCTCTCTGCCAATCAGTTTTCTATTTATCTCTGTACACTTACCCCAGTCGCATGTGCTTTAATACTGCACAGTGATCTCTTAAATGGGCATTGTCAAACACTTCCTGCAAGTACAAATATACCATATTGACTAATTCAGCTTTGTCAACTATGATTGTTACATTTTCACAGAATTCTAATAGATTTTATAAGCATGATTTCCTCTCCATAAATCCATGCTGATTCTGTTTGATCCTGGCACGGCTTTCTCAATGCTCTGCCATAAAGTACTTGATAAAGGATTCCTGAATTTTTCCCACTAACCGATCTGAATCTTACTGGTCTATAATTGCCTGGTTTCTCTGTACCTCTCTTCCTGAGTGTTGGAGTGGCAGTAGCTGCCCTCCAATCTGCAGGGACTGTACCAAAATCTAAAGAATCCTGACAAGCAAAGCATCCACTATTTATAGAACCACTTCCTTAAGTACCCTGGGATGTAGATTTATCAGGCCCTGAGGATTTTGCGGGTTAAATCTCTCAATTACCCAGCACCATTTCTCGACTAATATTGACCTCCCTCAGTTCTTCCCCCTCACTAAATTTTGCATTCCCCAGGGTTTCTTGTGCTTGATTTGTATCTTCGAGTCAGAGAGTCCTACAGCACAGAGACAGGTCTTTTAGCCCCAACTGGTCTATACTGACCAAAATGTCCACCCATACTAACCCCATTTCCCTGCATTTAGTCCACATCCTTCTAGCCCTTTCCTATCTATATATTTGTCAAAATGCCTTTAAATGTTGTAAACGTATCCACCTGAACCACTTCCGCCGGCTGCTCCTTTTGTATACGTACCAGCCTCTGTGTAAAAAAAAATGCCCCTCATGTTGCCTTTTATACTTTTCCCCTCTAACCTTAAACTAATGACATGAAATCCTCGATTCCTTGATCCTGGCAAAAATGGCTGGGTGCATGTCTCTCATGATTTTGAACACTTCTCTAAGATCCCCTCTCAGCCTTCTAGACTGCCGAGAAAAGAAGTTCTAGCTTGTTCAGCCTCTCCTTATAACTCAGACCACTGAGTCCTCGTAACATCCTTATAAATTTCTTCTGCATTCTTTCCAGTTTAATGACATCCTTCCTTAGACAAGGTGACCAAAACTGAACACATGCTCCAACTGAAGCCTCACTAACCTCCTGTACAACTGTCCTTTTTTTGTGAAGACAGAACTAAAGTATGTTTCGTTGTCCTTTGTTATACATTTCCCCATTTCCATCTGTAGAGACCTACATTTGTCTTCACCAATCTCTTTCTCTTCACGTACTGTAGAACCTTGTAGCCTCAGTTTTCATGTTCTCTGCAAGCTTACTTCATTTTTTACTGTGTTTACCCCATCTTAATCAATCCCTTGGTCCTTCTTTGCTGAATTCGAAACTGCTCTCAAACATCAGACATATTATTTTTCTTGGCCAATCTCTATGCTTCTTCCTTCAATTGGATACTATCTAATTTCCTTCATAAGCCATGGATTGGTCCCCTTACCTATTATGCTTTTGTACCAGACAGGAATAAATAGTTGTTGCAGTTCCCCCATGATTTCCTTGAATATTTGCCAATGCCTATCTACTGTCACACCTTTAAGCAACTTCCACTATTCTATCAACGCCAAATCATGCCTTACATATCTTCATAGTTTCCTTTATTAAAATTCAGCTGGTTCTCCAAACCAGCTGGTTCACTCTCCATCTTGATAAAAAAAGTGTATCTTGTCATGGTCACTCATCCCCAAGGAGTCTCACGCAGCTGGATTGGCAATGATTCCCTTCTCATTGCACAGTACCCAGTCTAAGATGGCATGCTCTTAGTTGGTTCATCCACATGTTTGTTAAGAAAGCCATCCCATATGTACTCAAGGAAATCCCCCTCTTTGACATTGCGGCTAATTTGATTTGTCCAATCTCGGTGCAGATTAAGATCACCCATGATCACCGATGTCTCCATAATCACATGCTTGGTTAATTTCCTGTTTCATACTATTCCACCATGACCACTGCAGTCCGGTGGTCTTTGTATAACACCCACTAATGATTTTTGTCCCTTGGTATTTAGTGGGCGGCCCGGTGGCACAGTGGTTAGCACTGCTGCCTCACAGCGCCAGAGACCCGAGTTCAATTCCCGCCTCAGGCGACTGACTGTCTGGAGTTTGCACATTCTCCCCGTGTCTGCGTGGGTTTCCTCCGGGTGCTCCGGTTTCCTCCCAAAGTCGAAAAATGTTCAGGTCAGGTGAATTGGCCATGCTAAATTGCCCGTAGTGTTAGGTGCAGTGATAAATGTAGGGGAATGGGTCTGGGTGGGTTGCGCTTCGGCAGGTCGGTGTGGACTTGTTGGGCCGAAGGGCCTGTTTCCACACTGTAAAGTAATCTAATCTAATCTATAATCTCCACCCACACAGATTCCACATTGTCGAAGCTAATGTCCTAAAGAGAGGTGAACAAAAGTACGCGACCAGGAATTGAGATATTTTTGCTCAAATATTGGTTTGATGCTAATTAGACTTTCAATGAGTTGCTTCGTAAAATCTGGGACCGCCAGCAGAAGGTGATTAGCTAGAACATTTGTGGAATTGCTTTCTCAGTAGATGAACGTCAGATACACTTCGTTGAGATTTTCACAGTAGATGCAATGACAGTGCGTCTCCAGCAGGTGGAAGTGAGGGCTGATATTAGATCCTTCAACCAACACCTTCACTCAAAAAAAGTTAAGGCACAAAAAAGGTTGACTGACGCTACTTAGTTGAACATCATTTATTGAAAAAATGGTGGCGTCTTTAAAAAAAGATGTTACAGCAGAACAATGAGAAAGGCTTTACAAAATGGACATCTTGCCTGATAAAAGTATTGGAATTCTTTGAGAAAATGGAGGAAACCGTGATTGTAATATGTTTTGATTTTCTGAAGGTGTTTGATGGCACCCATGCATAAGGTTACTGAATAAGATAGGAGCCTTGGCTTTGGAGGAATGCATTAAAATGGAGAGAGGATTTTTGAAATCACAATCAGAAAAGTTGAATTAAGAATTTTATTTTACAGGATGTCAAACTGTGGAGTACCACATAAATCAGTTCTGGGGACACAAAAATCGACAAAATATTTTGATGACTTAGATGAGGCAAGTTTGCGAATGACTCAAAAATTGGAGCGGAGGCAAGTGGTGAGTATGACACAAAAGATGCTTGCAGAGGGATACAGATAGGACAAGGGAGCGAACAAGGAGCCTTGCATAATAATATAGTGTGGATGAAATAAATGAGAACAGACATAAACAGTGAAGTTTTGCATTTTAACAGGCAAGATAGAGATTGAATTCAGAAATCTACAGGGAGTCTGCATCTCCGAACCACAAAATGTTAGCTTTTAATTTCAACTGTCAGTACAATGGCAAATGGCATGCTGGGGTTTGTTTAAAAACTAATGGAATATTGAGATTAGGGACAGTTAGACAGAGCAGTGAATGTGTGGCTGAGGAGCTACTGCAGGGATTAGAACTCCCATTTTTCAATCATTGGGATCTCTTCAGGAATAGAAATGACCTGTATAAGAGGGACCTGACTTGGAAGGGGACCGATATTTTTGTGGGGAAATTTGCTAGCAGTATGATGAAGGTTTTAAACTAGTAAGGGGGATGATGGGAACCAACAAGATACTGAGAAAAAAAGACATTTTTGAGGTGAGATGCGGTGAGCAATTCTAGGAATCAAGGCAGACAACAGTTTGGCAAGAGCGAAGTAAGACTTTTAAACTGCATTTACTTCGATGCAAGAGGCCTGACATGTGAGACAGATGAACATAGGGCATAAATGGGAATGTGGGACAAGGATATTATTACCATTACAGAAATGTGGCACAGGAATGCACAGGACTGGCAGCTTAATGTTTCAGGATGTAGATGCTATAGAATGTATAGAGAGAGGAGCAACAGAGGAGGTGGAGTGGTGTTTTTGGTTAGACCGAATATTATAGCTGGAAGTAGAGAGGATATTTCCTGGAGACTGCCCAGTGAAGTGATATGGATGAAACTTAACAATAAGAAAGAGGTGTTCACCTTGCTGAGATTGTAAAATGGGCCTCCGAATCGTCAGTGGGAAATTCACAAGCGAATATGAAAGGAGGTCTCTGCTATCTGTCAGAAAAAAAGGATGATCGTAGGGAATTTTAACTTTCCAAACAAAGTTTGGATAGTGTTAAAAATTTCGAATGTGGCGAAATTGGCTAAGTATGTACAAGAAAGATTTGTTATTCAATTTGTGGATGCACCTACTAG
The DNA here is from genome assembly GCF_004010195.1 of Chiloscyllium plagiosum. Lineage (NCBI taxonomy): Eukaryota > Metazoa > Chordata > Chondrichthyes > Orectolobiformes > Hemiscylliidae > Chiloscyllium > Chiloscyllium plagiosum. The sequence goes on along the minus strand of NC_057746.1, from coordinate 11,999,628 downwards.
AGAGTTCGCAATACTTGACCTTCTGTTGGGAACCAAGGCAAGGCAAATGACTGTGGTGTCCATAGGCACGCTTCAGGGAAAGTGATCATAATTCTATTGGTTTAATAATGATGATGAGAAAGGATAGAATTGATTTAAAAATGAATGTTCCAAATTGGAGTGTGGCCAGTTTCGATGGTATCAGACTTTGAGAAGTAGATTGGGGGAGGTTATTCACAGGTAAAGGGACGGTTGACAAGTGTGAGGCCTTCAAAAATGAGACAATGGGAGCTCAGTGATGGTATGTTCCTGTTTGTGTGAAGGGCAAGGCATGGAAAATGCTCGATGATGGGGGAAATTGCAACTCCAGTCCAGAAAAAGAAGGGGGGATTCATCAGATATAGACAGCTGGGATTGACTGAATCCTGAGAACGGTATAAGGGCAGTCGGAGTATACTTAAACAGGAAATCATGAGGGGAAAAGGAGGACATTAAATTGCTTTGGCAAATAGAGTTAAGGAGAATCCTAAAAGATTCTAACATTATTTTAAGGTTAAAAGAGTAATTAATACAACCCTTAAAGATCAACATGGCTTTCCATGCATGGAACCACAGGAGATGGCTGAGGCACTAAGCAAATATTTTGCATCAATATTTACAGTAGACAGGAGCATGGAAGATAAGAAACTTGGAAAATAAAGCATGTGATCTTAAAATGAGTTCATCTTACAGAAGATGAGGTGTTGGAGGTCTTAATTAGAAAAATGGAAATAAATCCTGGAGACCTGATTAGGTATTTCTCAGAACTTTGTGGGAAGCTAGGCAAGAGATTCGTGGACCCCTTGCTGAGATATTTGTACCGTTGATAATCATAGATGAGATGCCAGAAGACTGGAGAGTGACTAATGTGGCAGCATTATTGAAGAAGGTTGAATGGAAAAGCCAGGGAACCATTAACTGGTGAGCCTTTCACGCCAAAGATGCTGCCAGACCTTCTGAGCATTTGCAGCAGTTTCTGTTTTTGTTTCTGATACACAGCATCCACAGTTCTTTCAGATTTTATTTCGTAGTCAGAGAGCATGACCTTTTGGATTGAAGACCTGTTAGAACATAACAACATCCGAACATAAGAAATACGATCAGGAGTAGGCCATCTGACCCCATGAGTCTGCTCTGTCTTTCAATAACATCATGGATCATCTTTCAATGGACTGAAACTCCACTTACCCACCCGCTCACTATAACCCTTCATTCCTTTACTGTTCAAAAATCTATCTTCACCTTTAAAACATTCAACAGGTTAGCCTCAGCTGCTTCACTAGGCAGGGTATTCCACAGATTCATAATCCTTTGGATGAAGACGTTCATCCACAATTCAGTCCTAAATCTGTCGACCTTATTTTGAGGTTCTAATTTCACCCACCAGTGGAAACAAGCGCCCTGCTTCTGTCTTATGTATCCATTTATAATTTTACAACCCCCTCCCCCATTCTTCTAAATTCCAATGAGTATAATCCCAGTCTGCTCAATCTCTCCTCATAAGCCAACCCCCTCATTTCCAGAATCAACCCAGTCAACCTCCTCATGAAATCCCACCCCAGTGCCAGCTCATGTAAGGCGATGAAACGTGTACAGAGTACTCCAGGCGTGGCCACACCAGCGCCATATACAGCTGCATCAGAAAGTCCCAATTTTAAACTCTATCCACTGGCAATGAAGGACATTATTCCATTTGTCTTCCTAATTAGCGACTGTTCTTGCAAACCACACTTTTGTGTTTCATGCACAAGAACACCCAGGTCCCCCTGCACAACAGCATTCTGTAATTTTTCACCATTTTAAAGTAGTCCACTTTGTTATTATTCCCACCAAAATGGATGACTTCACGTTCACTAACATTGTACTCCATCTTTCAGGCCCTTGCCTACTCCCTTAACCTGTCTATATCCTTCTGCACACTTTGCTCTATCACTCATTCAAGTGTCTTCTGCGAACTACAGCACACTACACTTGGGTCTCTAACTCGACGCAATCTATCTGAATTGTGAACAATTGCAGGCCCAACAATTGTAAACAATTGCAGTCTCAGCACGAATCCCTGAGAAACACCACTCGCCACTGATTACCAATCAGAAAAACACCCATTTATCCTCACGTTTTGCATTCTGTTAGTGAATCAATCTTCTGACCATGCTAATACATTGCTCTGACCACTGTGCATCATTATCTTATGCAGCAGCCTTTTGTGCAGCACCTTGCTGAATGCCTTTTGGAAATCCAGATACACCACGTTCACCAGTTCCCCATTGTCTACCACACGCATTATGACCTCAAAGAATTCCAATAAATCAGTTAAATATGACCTGCCTTTCATGATCCCATGCTTTATTAAATAAATGCGAGGTGTTGCATTTTTGTAAGGAAAACCAGGGCAGGACTTATACAATTAATGGCTGGGCCTTGGGCAGTGTGCTGAGCAAAGAAACCAAAGGGTTGTAGTGGTTCTGTTCGCCGAGCTGGAAGTTTTTGTTGCAAACGTTTCGTCTCCCTGGCTAGGCGACATCATCAGTGCTTGGGAGCCTCCTCCGAAGCGCTTCTTTGATGTTTCCTCCGGTGTTTATAGTGGTCTGTCCCTGCCGCTTCCGGTTGTCAGTTTCAGCTGTCCGCTGTAGTGCTTGGTATATTGGGTCCAGGTCGAAGTGTTTGTTGATGGAGTTTGTGGATGAATGCCATGCCTCTAGGAATTCCCTGGCTGTTCTCTGTCTGGCTTGCCCTATGATAGTAGTGTTGTCCCAGTCGAATTCAAATTCGACTGGGACAACACTACTATCATAGGGCAAGCCAGACAGAACAGCCAGGGAATTCCTAGAGGCAACAAAAACTTCCAGCTCGGCGAACAGAACCACAACAACAGA
>NC_057746.1:11989040-11996650 GCF_004010195.1 Chiloscyllium plagiosum | reverse complement strand
GTCAGTTCCGAGGTGCTCCTGATGTATGGTAGTGTGGCTAGTCCTTTTGGTTGTGGTATGTCCTCGTTCCGTGGTCTTTCTCTTAGGCATCTGTTGTTGAAGTTGCGCGGGTATCCGTTTTTGGTGAATACCTTGTATAGGTGTTCCTCTTCTTTTTGCAGTTCTGGTGTACTGCAGTGTGTTGTGGCCCTTTTGAATAGTGTCCTGATGCAGCTTCGTTTGTGTGTGTTAGTGTGGTTACTTTCATAGTTTAGGACTTGTTCTGTGTGTGTGGCTTTCCTGTATACTCTTGTAGTGAATTCTCCGTCTGGTGTTTTCTGTACCATCACGTCTAGGAATGGGAGTTGGCTATCCTTTTCTTCTGTGAGTGTGGCGTTGATGATCCGGTGTGAAAACACGGAAATAGAAAAAACACACCGGATCATCAACGCCACACTCACAGGAATCCGATTCACGAGAGAAGAAGAAAAGGACAACCAACTCCCATTCCTAGACGTGATGGTATAGAGAACACCGAACGGAGAATTCACTACAAGGGTATACAGGAAAGCCACGCACACAGACCACGTCCTATACTATGAAAGTAACCACCCCAACACACACAAACGAAGCTGCATCAGGACACTATTAAAAAGGGCCACAACACACTGCAGTACACCAGAACTGCAAAAAGAAGAAGAGGAACACCTATGCAAGGTATTCGCCAAAAACGGATACCCGCACAGCTTCATCAACAGATGCCTAAGAGAAAGACCACGGAACGAGGACATACCACAACCAAAAGGATTAGCCACACTACTATACATCAGGAGCATCTCGGAACTGACAGCCAGACTACTGCGACCCCTAGGACTCATAACGGCACACAAACCAACAGCCACGCTCAGACAACAACTCACCAGAACGAAGGACCCGCTACCCAACATGAGTAAGACGAATGCAGTGTACAAAATACCATGCAAGGACTGCACTAACCACTATATAGGACAAACAGGAAGACAGCTAACAATCCCCATACATGAACATCAACTAGCCACGAAACGACACGTCCAGCTATCCTTAGTAGCCACACACGCAGACAACAAGCAACATGAATTCGACTGGGACAACACTACTACCATAGGGCTAGCCAGACAGAGAACAGCCAGGGAATTCCTAGAGGCATGGCATTCATCCACAAACTCCATCAAAAAACACATCGACCTTGACCCAATATACCAACCACTACAGCAGACAGCTGAAACTGACAACCGGAAGTGGCAGGGACAGACCACTATAAACACCGGAGGAAACATCAAAGAAGCGCTTCGGAGGAGGCTCCCAAGCACTGATGATGTCGCCTAGCCAGGGAGACGAAACGTTTGCAACAAAAACTTCCAGCTCAACGAACAGAACCACAACAACGAGCACCCGAGCTACAAATCTTCGCACAAACTTTGACAACCAAAGGGTGCAGATGCATCAATCTTTGAAAGTGAAGTTGCAGGTAGACGGGCTGGGGAAGAAGGCGTTTGGCATGCTCTCCTTCATTAGTCATAACATTAAGTCAATGAGTCGAGATGTCATGTCTCAGCTGTACAGAACATTTATGAAGCCACATTTAGAATTATTACAGACAAATCTGGCTGCCCATTTCTCTGAAGGATTTTGTGAAACTTGAGGGCATGTAGAAAAGATTTCCAAGAATGATGCTGGAACATAGAACATAAAACATAGAACATAGAACAATACAGCGCAGTACAGGCCCTTCGGCCCTCGATGTTGCGCCGATCCAAGCCCACCTAACCTACACTAGCCCACTATCCTCCATATGCCTATCCAATGCCCGCTTAAATGCCCATAATGAGGGAGAGTCCACCACTGCTACTGGCAGGGCATTCCATGAACTCACGACTCGCTGAGTAAAGAACCTACCCCTAACATCTGTCCTATACCTACCCCCCCCCCTTAATTTAAAGCTATGCCCTCTTGTAATAGCTGGAACTGGAGTGTTTAAGGTATATGGTGAGGCTGAATACGCTGGGGCTTTTCTTTTCCCTGCAGCGAGAGGTAACGAGGCTGAGGAGTGGTCTGAACAAGACTTATAAAATCATGCAGGGCATAGATATGGTGAATAGCCAAGGCCTTTTTCCTCGAGTGGGAGAGTCCAAAACTAGAGGACAGCTGATTAAGGTGAGAGGAGAAACGTTTGAAAATAACCCGAGGGGGAACATTTTCACGTGTATGTATGGAAAAAGCTGCCACGGTTGAGGCGGGTTCATTTACTGCATTTAAAAGGCACCTGGATGGGTGTATGAACAGGTAACACATAGAAGAAGATTGGCCAAATGTTTGGCAAATGTTATTCAGTCAGATTGGGATATCTGGTCAGTGCAGTTGGACCGAGGGTCTGTTTCTGTGCTGGATATTTGTATGACTATAATGTTTGTTTAAACTGAAAAAAGCTCTATTCTTACCACAGCTAGAATACTGGATTGTACTTGGGACTTATCTGAAAGAAAAGGTACACTGGAATGTGAGACAATCCACACGAGGTTTCGTCGACTGATCCTGAGGATGGACGGACTGTCTTGAGAGTAGAGATTGAGCAGTTTGGGCCTATACTCATTGGAACATAGACGCTTCAGTGCTGACATTCTGAAGCATCTATTATTTTCAGGAAACTTGATGGAGTAAATGCAGAAATGTTGGTTTCCCTTGTGGGAAGGTTTCGGTCCAGGGAGTAGAATCTTTGAATTTGAGGTCACAAATTTCAGGCAAAACAGAATGTTGTCTCCCAGAATGTAGAGAATCTGTGGAATTCGTTTCCAGAGAAGAACTGTCGAGCTTGGGCCATTCAGTATTTTGAAGGCTGAAATGGGCAGATTTTGATTTGGTAATTGAATCAATGCTTACTGTTAAAACGCTGGAAAGTGGAGGTGAGGATTATCCGTTCAGCTATGATGACATTGTTTGGAAGACCAAACTCCATTGGCTGAACAGACTGCTTCTGGTTTCCTATCATTGACATTTGTTCTAAGTTAGTCTTTTTAAAATTATATAGGGCTCATTTAAATTAACCTCCATTTCATGTTTGAAGCCCAGCAGCTTCAATCCCTCCTCATAATGATAAAAAGACAGGGATCATCTTTCTCCCTGTTTGATGGCATTGCATTCTGCCTCTAATGCAGTGACTACATTTATAGTCATAGAGTCCTCCAGTTCTGTTGAATATTTGTCAAACACAACTATGGCTGTCACAGAAAAAGGTTAAAGAAAGATCAAAACTTCATTTAAACTACAATATCAAACTCACTGTCGGCATGTATTGCATGGAATGCACACATATTGCATATTAAAGCTCTCTCAGCACTCATCCATTAAGCTCTGCAAGGGTTGCTCGTAGATGATTTGCATATGTGTGTGTATGCCTGTGCCTGTAGATGATAATCTACTTGTATAACAAAGTTTCGATGCATAGTGTTGTTCCCTTTTTATTCTGGTATCAAGCGCTTCAAAATCAGGAAGACAGTGGGTAGGAGTTCAAGTCCCTTACACGATTACATCAAATATTTTTCGTGATTGTACAGCTCATGTAATGAACTGGGTAAATCTCCCTCTATATTGCGCTGTCCAACGCAAACATGTCAAATACATTTTGGTTTAGACACAGAGTAGAGCTGCATCCAGGATTCCCTAAAAAATCGCTCCCAGGGTATGTACAACAGAGTCGATACAGAATAAATCACCCTCTACAATATTAAACATTCCATGAGATGTGCAGTAAAGTTTAATTATAGACTAAATATGCATTGCACTGAACCATTAAACATTCCTCAGACAAGAATAATACTGCTGAGTTACAATGAAAACACTAACACAGTAAAGTCTTGCAGTGTCTTTCCTATCAAGCATTTCCAGATCACTCAATACTCAGACAGACTTTTGAGAAAATCTTGCTGTACTGACTCAAATCTCTCTAAAGAAATGGATGAATTTGGCTGAGAAGATATGTTGGTGAGGTGTTGGCTTCATGTTATTAAGGAAAACATTCTCCGATTGTGGAGAGGCAAAACAAGGCATCAGATATAAAGAAAAAAGGGGGAAAAGCAGCAGGGGAAGAGAGAAAAAGAGAGACAGAAATATTAGCTGTGCCAATGTATCTCTTCATTATAGTTTTTTTGACTAAACATGACAATTGGTATCTCTGTCTTTCAACAATCTTACAAATCATGTATTAAAAAATCCTAATATCAATTAGTATTGGAATCCACTGAGTTATTTGCGTTTTTTTCCACAATTTGTGTGCTGTGCTTGTGGGGATATATAAAGTGGGGTTTTGTTATTCTGTAATCTATTCTGAGAATTCTATTTCTGTGTTTATTTACGTAAGTGCTTAATTGGTTTCTTGGAAGTGATGATCTCAGCAAAGACAGATGAACGAGGTTATTTATTGGTAAGTTTCAAATCGAAACAAGTTTATTTTAAGAATGTTGACCGTTTGCAGAAATGAATACAATTTTATGAAGTCGAATTGCAACAGACTTTATTTATTGCTGAAAGATAAACACAATTTAAAACTTTTATTTCAGTTAAAAATTCAGTTCTGAAAATTCTGCAATTAAACTTCATTGTTGAACTGGATCTACGCTGAATGTCCCATTGATTTATATTGTAGTCCGTTTAGACGGTGCAACATTTCTCAAAGTGCGTTTTAGAATATTCACGTGAAATACTTGAAATACATCAGGAACTGCCGCAACAATTACATTTAATTGGTATAGATGTTGCGAGGTTTCGTTATGCGTATTACTTTCTGGTAAGAGTCAGCAATGAGTCCGTACCCGCAATTGCCCATTGAATAGCTTGCTAAAGCCACTTCAGAACACAATCAATTACTTCCCAGTGGGTCTGGAATCTCATGTCGGCCAGACCATGCCTTGTCATTCGTGAACCAGCTGTTTTTGTATTCTTCCATTGACTCGGGTTACATGGTCAGCATTTGGCTTTCTTTCCGATTCCAGGATTTCTTTAAATTCAAATTTCACCCTGGGCAAACGATGAATTTCCAAACCCCTTCCAATCAGCATCAAACTGGAGTTTGGGAACACTGGTCTCGTGATATCACCACTGCGATCCTAATGTTGGGAATGCACAGAAAGCGGTCACAAACAGAACTATAATAAATCTGACACTTTACATCATGAATATTGGAGTGCAATACTGCCAAGAACTCTCTTGCTGTTCACAACAACATCACAGGAGACTTTGCATCCAATCGTGAATCTAAAGTCTGTATCAGACTCAGTCTGAAGAGCCTGACTCACCTTAATTTGCATTTTTTGACTTCTTCAAAATTATGAATTTTGGATTATGAAGAAGTTAGTGACATATCCCAAGAAGGTGGTCATCAACTACCTTTTTGAAGGCCTGCCATCTTGCTCGGCTAATTTTGGTTGATCCTTCTTGAGAAGCTTTATTACAACTAATTGGTTTCTCAGTCGAGACTGTAGTGCTGGAAAAGTACAGCAGGTCACGCAGCATCTGAGGAGCAGGTGAATCGACGTTTTGGGCATAAGGCCATCATTTGGATATCTGATGAGGTTGTTATGCCTGGACTGTTGATTGTCCTGCTCCTCGGATGCTGCCTGACCTGCTGTGCTTTTCCAGCACTACACTCTCAACTTTGATCTCCAGCATCTGCAGTCCTCACTTTATCCTGATTGGTTTCTTAGTCAGGTTCGGCACAGGAAAGGAACCCTCACCTTATTGTTGAACGGGTCGGGCAGGCCAGGTAGGAAGGTCAGACGTCCTCCTCTGAAGGACAATACTAAACCATGTAACATGGTTCAAAACTTTGGTAGGTCTGTCATCATCGTTCATTGCTCCAGCATTTTCATTTCATACTCTTTCATTATTTGAAGCTACCATGGTAGAGATTGATTCTGAAACTTTACACCAAACCTTTCGATTGCCTATTACATACTCATAATGCCTTCTCAACCACTTTATCAAACTGTCATGTTAGCCTGAATGATTTATTTTATTGACTCATGGAATAAGGTGGTTGTGTTTAATTGTCTGTAGGTGTCCTTCAGAAGTTGGAAGAAAGCTGTTTTTCTGAAATAACATGTTCCAAAATGCCCTAAGGAAGGGAATTCCAGATTTAGACCCAGTTACAGTAAAGGACCTATGATATATTTCCATCTCAGGATGCCGAGTGGTTAAGAGAGCAGCTTACAGTGGTACTGTTTCCATGTATCTGCTGCTCCTGTACATCGATATGCAAGTGGTAGTGGGAAGGTACTGTCTAAGGAAGTGGCTAAGTTACTGCAGTGTAATTTTTTTAGATAGTGCAGGTACTAAGCATCAGATTTGGAGGCAATGGACGCTTGTGGATGTGCTGCTGATCAAGTGGGATGCTTTGTCCTGGACAATGCCAAGCTTCTTGAGTCCAGTTGAAGCTGCTCCTATCCAGTCAAGGGGCGAGCAGTGCTATTACCCTCCTGACTTCTGTCTCTTAGACAGTCAATTGGCTTTGCAAGTCAGGAGGGTGAGTTACTCGCTGCAGCATTCCTAGCCTCTGGCCTGCTCTTACAACAATTGTATATATATGGAGTGCCCAGCTCAATTGTTAATGAACAATAAGACCCAAGATATCGATGGTGAGGGATTCAGTGATGATAACACTATTGAATGTCAAGGGGTTTTGGTTAGATTGTCTCTTATTGTCAATGGTCATTGTCTCACAGTTGTGTGGTGTGAAAGCTATTTGCCACTTGTCAGCTCAAGTCTGGATATTGTCCAGATTTTGTTGCGTTTGAACGTGGACTGAGCAGGCACATAAAAGTGCTAGATTAATGCAGATTTCACTCCTGACCTTCTGATGGAGGGAAGGTCATTGCTGAAGCAGCTGAACATGATTGGGCCGAGGACACTTTCTTTAGGAACTCCAACAGAGATTTGCTTTGGCTGAGACGACTGCCCTCTAACTAGCAGAGCCATCTTCCAATGTGTGAGGTATGACTGCAGGCAGCAGGGAGTTTGTCGCCTAATACCCATTGAATCCAGATTTGCTGGGACTCCATAATATCACACTCTTTGAATGTGACCTTAATGTGAAGGGCTGTCATTCTTCCCTCAATTCTGGAATTCAGTTCTTTGTCCATGTTTAAATCAAGCCTGTAATTCAGTCATGAGCTGAGTAGGCCTTGCGCAACCCACATTTTATGTCACCGAGTAGGTTATTGCTGAGCTCGTGCTGCTTGATAGCACCTTCCTACACCTAACACATGATTGAGCATGGACTGATGGGGCAGTAATTCGCCAGTGTAGTTTTACCAATTTTCTGTGCACAGGACATGCCTGGCCTATTTTCCACATTGGGGAGAAAGTGAGGGCTGCAGATTCTGGAGATCAGAGCTGAAAATGTGTTGCTGGAAAAGCGCAGCAGGTCAGGCAGCATCAAAGGAACAGGAGAATCGACGTTTCGGGCATAAGCCCTTCTTCAGGAATGATGAAAGTGTGTCCAGCAGGTTAAGATAAAAGGTAGGGAGGAGGGACTTGGGGGAGGGGCTTTGGAAATGCGAGAGGTGGAGGGAGGTCAAGGTGAGGGTGATAGGCCGGAGTGG
>NC_057746.1:11960819-11988631 GCF_004010195.1 Chiloscyllium plagiosum | reverse complement strand
AGCGGGAAGTGGAAGAGATGCGGTGGAGGGCATCGTCGACTACGTCTGGCGGGAAATTGCGGTCCTTGAAGAAGGAGGCCATCTGGGTTGTACGGTTTGTAACTGGTCCTCCTGGGAGCAGATGCGGCGGAGACGAGGGAATTGGGAATATGGGATGGTGTTTTTACAGGGGGCAGGGTGGGAGGAGGTGTAGTCTAGTTAGCTGTGGGAGTGGGTCGGTTTAAAGTAAATGTCCGTGTCGATTCGGTCACCCGAGATAGAAATGGAAAGGTCTAGGAAGGGGAGGGAGGAGTCTGAGACGGTCCAGGTGAATTTGAGTTCGGGGTGGAAGGTGCTGGTAAAGTGGATGAACTGTTCAACCTCCTCGTGGGAGCACGAGGCAGCGCTGATAAAGTCATCGATGTAGCGGAGGGAAAGGTGGGGAGGGGGGTGCCAGTGTAGCTGCGGAAGATGGACTGTTCCACATATCCTACGAAGAGGCAGGCATAGCTGGGGCCCATGCGGGTGCCCATGGCTACTCCTTTGGTTTGGAGGAAGTGGGAGGATTGGAAAGAGAAGTTGTTCAGGGTGAGGACCAGTTCAGTCAGTCGAAAGAGTGTGTCACTAGAAGGGTACTGGTTGGTACGGCGGGAAAGGAAGAAGCGGAGGGCTTTAAGTCCTTCGTGATGGGGGATGGAGGTGTACAGGGACTGGATGTCCATGGTGAAGATAAGGCGTTGGGGACCAGAAAGGCGAAAATCATGGACTTACTGTCTTTAATTTCCGATATGACTAGGAAGAACTGTTTATTTACTGTTTGGATTCTTCTGTGGATGAAGAACAGTAAAGGTCCTTTACAGATCTGTGAGAGTGTTGTCCTGAGCTGGAGTAGGTCTAATTGCAGGGAATGTAGGTAGCGGCGCATGGCTGCAAGCGTGGAGCGAAGGATCCGGAGGGAGGTCTTTTGTTGGAGGCTTCGGATTTGTTGTAGGTACTGGTTGTCCTGGTTGGGTCCAAATTGTGTTGGTCTGAACGTTATCCGGAGTCCGTGCGGGATCAGTCGGTTCCGTAGGCAGGTGCTGAGGAAGAAGATGTGGCTGTGGTAGCGAGTCCCGAGTCCGTGCGGGCCATGCCAGTGTTGTAGCTGTCCTGGGAGTGCACATGTCATCAGTATTATTGCCAGAATTTTGTCAGGCTCCATAGCATTTGCAGTAACCAGTGCCCCCTGCCCAACAGTGTCTTGATATCACATGGAGAGAAGCGAATTCCCTGAAGACAGGTATCTGTGATACAGGTGATCACTGGAAGATGCTGAGATGGATCATACAATTGGCACTTCTGGCTGAAGATTGCTTTGAATGCTTCAGCCTTAATTTTTGCGCTGATGTGTTGTGCTCTCCAAAGCAGAACAAGGGAATATCTGTGGAGCTTATTCCTCCAATGAGTTGTTTAATTATCAACCATAATTCATGACTTGATGCAGCAGCACTGAGGGCTCAGACCCCAGTTTCCTGAATTAATGGTCTAGCCACAATATCTCCAGACGAAAGCCCCAACCCCCACTCTATGATGTGGATAAGCACAACAGGAGATCGCTTATCCTTTGTATTTTGTAGATTCCTATGGTGCATTGTATATTCGCTTAAAATGTAAGTCTCGAAAATGCTTTACTTCACAGACTTCAGGATGCAATGTTCTGTTTTCAATTCTTCTCTCCGACAGGCAAAGTCATTGGTGTCACACTGGCTTTCCTCCTCATTAATTGCAAAACCAAACGTTTTTCACCTCATCTTTGAACTTACTGATCAAAATTGCTACATTCTTCACGAGATCATTCATGTACGCTGCAAACAGCAAAGGATCCAGCACCAAGTCTTATAGTAAACCACTGGACACAAGACTATCTTCGACCATTACCTTCTGCACCAAATAAACCATCTGGAGCAGATCCCATGAACCCTTACCTTATTGAAGATAAACAATCTTAGCAAAAACCTGATTTAAGTCAATAAGCATTACATCCATTTTTACACTCGATGACACATCTCAATGCCTCTTCGGAAAACAGTATCAGCCATGTCCGATATGATATCACTGCCACCAAAGCCATGCTGAATTTTATTGCTGAAACCTTACAATTCCAACTTTTAATCAATGCTGTTCTTTAGATTTATTTATTAACTTCCCTCAAGCTTTCTACTGTTAAACATAGGTTTATGAGCGAAACTATGTTTTGTCATTTAGCTCCTTTCGCCCGGTGATAACTTTTCTCATCTCTCTGACAGATAACTTACTATCGCTGAAATAATCTTGTGTCACTTCTGTTTCATTCCGGAAAATGGGAATGGAATTGAGTGCAACGTTGAGACCAACAGCAATCTGTCCGTTTGTTCTTGACACTGTCAGTGTGTGTTCACCCTCAGAGGCAGGAAGACTTTGTGCTGATAATATGGAAAGTAGCGTCTGGTGTATCATTCTCAGCAGACGCACAACTTCCTGTTTCTATGTGCCAGCAGCAAGTCACACATCTTACTTCTGATCAGAAAATCAACCCAGGGGATGCAATCTGGCTGAAACATCTGCTGATGTGGCCTATATCAGGACACAGAGTGTGAAGCGATCGCATTGAAGTGACATTTGCAAATCGACCTTTCGATCTCTGTTTCACGGTCTGATTCCAGGATACCATTGGACGAGTCTCTCGACCATCTAACAAGCTCATTCGATTCACTGAAGTCTGGAACATATCAACTGCACCTTTTCATGTCTTTGATCTTGTACTTCTTGTTACTCTTTCTTCAGATTTAATGTTCCCAGTTTTAGATTCTGTCTTCTGTATCCATCGCTTCCCCAGCTGAATACATTCTGTTTGATCTATTTCCTAGATTTTGATCAACTTAAACAAATAATACAGTTTTGTACAGAAAGTATGTCAGTGTGTCAGATTAACAGAATCAATATATGGAGAGATTACCTTGTCTGTATCTAACTCTGACCGACATTGAGTTCAAATAAAGCACAGCACTGTATGGTTTCAAACTTTGCAAGTCCTCTCTCTTTGAAAGAGCTTCTTCTAACGGATAATTATTTTCTTGATTATTTCAGAAACTATGACTAAAAATCCCTATTTTTAACAAAGTCTCAAATATTATTAAAAGTTGCAGCACTGGCATTTCCTACAGTGAGCTTTGTGGTGTTTAAATGTTCTGGTCAAAAAGAAGACTTTAGCATTGGTTTCTCCGAGTTCCCGCCATTGCCCTTGCAGTTCCATAATAACTACAAGCTGTTGGCAAACCCCAGAATTAACAGAATGTCCAGGTCCTGTACACATTCAAACGCCATGATGTAGGCCTCGAAACTCTCCGTTTCTTCCTGTCATGCCAACCCAAGCATTACCCTTCCACTCACACTCTCATTTGCTTGGCTGAACTGCTCAACCCTCAACTACATTTCCTTTCAATCCTCCCACTTCCTACAAACCAAAGGGGTAGCCATGGGTAGCTGTATGGACCCCAGCTATGCCTGCCTCTTCGTCAGATACGTGGAACAGTCAATCCTCCACAGCTACACCGGTATCATTGCCCATCTTTACCTCTGCTACATGGATGACTGCATCAACGCCACCTCATGCCACCACTAGCAGGTTGAACAGTTCATCAACTTCACTAAAAACCTTCCACCCTGATCTAAACTTCATTAGGTCCATCTCGGACACCTCCGTCCCTTCCCTAGACCTCGCCACCTCTATCTGCAGTGACCAACTAAACATTTACTGCAATCCCACTGACTCCCTCAGCTACCTGGACTACACCTCCACCCACCCGACCTCCTGTAAAAATGCCATCCGTTATTCTCAATTCCTCTGCTCACAGGAGGACCAGTTCCACCATAAAGCATCTCAGATAACCTCCTTTTTCAAAGACAGCAATTTCCCCTCCCACGTGGTTGATGATGCAATTGAACCCCACCCCTACAATCGCAACAGGGAGCCCTCCTGTTCCTCACCTTCCACCACACCAACCTCGCATACATCATATCATCCTCCACTGCTTCCACCAGCTGCAAACAGACCCCATGACTCGGGGTATATTTCCCTCCCTATCCCATCTGCGTTCTGGAGACACCATTCCCTCCGAGACTCCCTCTTCAGGTCCACGTCCACCCCCACCCCGACCAGCCCACTTCCAACCCCGTCACCTTCCCCTGCTACCACAGGAATTGCAAAACCTGCGCCCACTCACCGCCGACAAGGCCCCAAATGATCATTCTACATCCCAGAGAAATTTACCTATACTTCCACAAATGTTACCAATTGTGTCTGTTCCACCTGATGTGGTCTCCTTTACATCAGGGAGACCGGGCACTAACTTGCGGATCATTTCAGAGAACATCTCTGGGACGCCTGCGCCAAACAACCCCACGACCCCGTGGCTGAACACTTTAACTCCCTCTCCCACTCCACCAAAGACCGGCTGGTCATATTCCTGTTCAATTCCAATGAATAAATACAAAATAACCGAGCCTGAATTTGGGATGATGTTAACACGATTTATCTCGATCTAAGCGTGAACAGATTATTTTGACATAACAGGTGGAGAGATTCACTTCCTGAAAAAGCAGCTCGAGCGATCTAAGCTGGCATCAAACCGAGTTTGGTCAATACTGAGGCAAAAATACAGCATACAGTCTTGAGTGAAATTAATAAAGAAACTATCTTAGCCCCAAAACAAGATAGAGTGTATTAAATATGAACAAAAACGCAAGTATTTTAGGATATAATCGAAAAGTAATTTATAGTACATTGAAAATCAAACAGAGATGTGAATTTGTGTCTCTACATTCTTCCCAGCTAAATTAATCATTTCAGAAATGCCTTTGTTAAATTTCATTTATCACTCGTCGGTCCATTCCACGAATCTTGCTGGGTCCTTGTTAAATTCTGAACCATGGCCTTCCTTGTTCACAGTGGTTGTTAGTCTCATGGTACAGCAAATTGTGAAGTTGTGTACTGTACGCCAATGTCTTTGTCAAAAATGCAAAGCAATCACCGCTGCAAACATTTACAAAATATCACTATGAATCTTCCTTGAGTCCAAAAAAAAATGATTTCTCAAATTTGCTCACATATCTATTGTGAAGGACGTTTTCAAATAACTTGAAGTGCAAATGGTTCACATTAATCGGATGAAAGTAGCATTTCATGTGTTACCCCACACAAAAAAAATCAAGCAATTTTGTTGTCACGAGTTGCTCTGAGCAAGTCTACGATGGATTCTTTTATCAAACAAAATCATTTCCAATGTTGTGAGGGCTCGTCTATCTTCTGTGCAACGGTCTGAATTTTGTGTCTGAATGCAGATGTAACTGGCTGCTCTGGGTAAAAGTATAAGTTGTGCCTTTCACATTGTTAATGTATATTGCTGACTTTAGTTGAATAAAGTGATGTTGTCCCAGGCATCGTGTGGCACCATTAATTAGACCATTAATTTCCACATCACTAACCGGAGAGTCAGGTGGAGTTTATTGATATCATTGAAACGAAGGCTTGGAATATTTCCGGTATGAATCATGTGAATTAGAGCCTCTGAACGAGACAAAGTAGGAAAGATTAATTTCGAGTAGTAGAAAGTTTTCACGACAGAGAGAGATCACTTCGCCCATTGCACCTGTGTCACGTGAAAATAGAGCGTTCCAGCCAATACACACTTTATAGCATGTTGTCCGTAAGACTGCTGATGATAGCACTTGAAGTAAACATTCGGGAACATTGTGTAATTTCTAATCTATTATCAACATAGACATGATCTACAATGCTGTAAATCCTGGCTTATGGGGAAAAAGCAGGGGCAGAACTGTATCAATATTCAAACAGTTGGTGCAGCCCTGAGGAGCTAATCGGCCCATTTGTAAATGTTGTTTCTCAGGATATTTTGACTATTCTTGACTTAATATCATTGTAAACTGACATGAAAAAAATGCAGACATGTTCCCCAGAAATGCTGACAGCAACATACCTTTATTCAGACAAGATTAGCAACATGAATTAAGAAAGTTTTTAAAAACACTTTCTTTTAACTGACTATTGACTAAACGGATTTCACAAAGTACAAAGTACAAAGGGGAAGGGTGTAGGGGTGGGTGTGGGCGATGTTCACTGTTCCCAGATGTCTGGTTGCATTTGTGAGCAACAGGTGAACCTGCGAACCAGATCCAGATTGGTACTGCAGGTATGTCAGCAGATACTCTGTAAACGAAATTCTCCCATAAATCAGCAATGACATGAACATTTATTTTTTATGGTGTTTGAAACCAAATACAATTGAACAATGTGGTGAGACAAGTTGCTTTCATTTCCTTGAAATAGTATCAAGGGACGTTCTCTGTGGACCTGGGGTGGCAGGAAGCTCTTTAACAGCAGAATGTGACGGAACAGAGTCACCGTTGGAAATCCAGATATAGTGGAACTATTTTCACTGGAGGGTGAGAGTTCGGTGGTTGACCTCATATAATTTTATAAAGCCACGGGTGGAAACGTGGATGGCTCTAATTGACATGATTCAGATTGGAAATGTACGAAGCTTTCGTTTCAAAAATATCACATATCAATAAACTCCACCTGACCCTCCGGCTCGTGATGTGGAAATTAATGGTCTCGTTAATGGTGCTAGATGATGCCTGGGACAACATCACTTTAGCAACTAAACTACATTAACAATGTGAAAGGCACAAACTGTACTTTTTACCCAGATCAGCCAGTTTCATCTTCAGTAAGACACAACTTAAAATTCAGACCATTGCACATAAGATAGACGAGCCCTCACAACATTGGAAATGATTTTGTTTGATAAAAGAATTCATCGTAGACTTCCTCAGAGCAACTCATGTCAACAAACTTGATTTTTTTGCGTGTGGGGTAGCGCACGAAATGTTAATTTAATCCTATTGATGTGAACCATTTGCATTTCAGAAGTTATTTGAAAACGTCCATCGCAGTAGATACGTGAGTAAATTTTACAAACCATTTATCAAAGGGGACAATCTGTTTTGGACTCAAGGAAGATCCATAGTGATATTTTGTAAATGTTTGGAGCTGGGATTGTTTTCAATTTTTGGCATATTTTCTCTATGGTGAGGGATTTCAACAATAGGATGAGGGATTTCTCATGTTTTTACGATGAGAGGAGAAAAAATTTAAAGAAGCTATCAGAGACAACGTTTTACACAGAGAATGGTTTGTGTATGGGATGATTTGGTGGTGGAAACTTACAACATTTAGAAGACATTTGGATAAGTAAATGAATATCAAATGTTTGGAAGGATATGGGCCAAGTACACACAGGTGGGATTAGTTTCGTTTGGGATAATGACTGGCATGGACTGGTTGGACCGAAGTGTCTGTAACCATGCTGTATCACTCCATGACTCTCTGACTATTTATTAATTTTTCTCAATATTAAACAGTGCTGCAGTGATCCTCGAATGAATTGTTGATGTTTAGGTTGTGTCTGAGACTCAGCGAATATTTCCTTCAATGAGAGGAGGGACCAGTTCTCCAGGTTACACAACTGAAAAATAAACTTTGCTGAGTAGATTTGTTTCTGCAGAGGCAGTGGTTATGGTTTGCAGTTGGCTTTCCACCAACTAGTCAACAGTGAGACAAAATATCTTTGATCCACTGCAGAAACTCCACCAGCTTCTAGTAAATGAAACTGGGAACTCAAGGACCTTTTCTGCAGTCGGCTTAATTGCTGTCAACTATCGTATCTGGCCGATTTTAAGGGAAAATGAATCAATTAAAGTAAAATCCTACCAAACAAACTATATTTTCCCATTTACTCACAATGGGTGCATTTCACTTGGCATTTCTCCCTTTAAAAGGAAAGTCACTGAATACAGCATTCACTGTATGACTATCAGAAAACAGGACATTGCATGCAATGATGTTCTGGTTAGTTCAGTCTGTTTATTGAGTATCTTTAAAGCTCTTGAATATGAAGTTAATGGATCCAAAATCCCACATTGCAGTAACATTTGTTATCATCACAAAGTAAATTAATAAGCTTGAATTGGTTCAAACTCACATCACTTGTTGCACCATTCTCTGATTCATGCATCTCATTAAAACTGAGTGGACCCTTTATACATGGTTAACACTGGTGTAGTGTAACAGCGAATTATTTCTGATTCTTATGAGTTAATTACCCATGTCAGAGCTATCCGTGAGCAGAAAAATGTACTGTTTATAACCTACATTCGTGGTAATGATTATTGTAATTTAACCAAACACTCTTGATGTACCCAGACAGTTATCTGCAATGGTTTAGATGTTGAGGATTTTTAAATAAAAAACGTATAGATTGTCCTATTCTAGTTCATTAAATGCTCTTTCAAAAGTTTACCTAGGTATTATGTATCACTGCCAACTCACTTTTTTGTTTCTCAGGCACACAGCTTTCCTTCACTATGCATTTTAGTGTCGGAGCAATTTGAAAAAAAAAAGGTGCATTCTGCAATGTAAGGAGGTGTTTCTAATCTCCGGGTCCAAACTGTTTAGTGACTCACACTCACATTCTGAACATAATCACTTTAGTCATGCTCCATATTAGGTTGCCTAAACTGAATTGAGAAACGCAGATTAGAAATGGTATGTTATTTTGTAATGAGAGAGAGAGACTTTGAGTGACAGCACAAATAAAGTCACTAATTTTGTTGGCTAATAATATTATTGAAGTTCTTTTTAGCTTTATCTGCTTGTGGTTGAATGTAGAATTAAAGGGAGTTAACTTCTACTTGAATATTCTAAATATAACTACTTTGGATACGCTGTGTATTCAGTTGCCTAAATTGAATTTTAAAATGTTTAGTATGAATTACAGGTTATTTTGTAGTGGGACAGAGACTTGCAGTATCCAGGGGAAAAAAAGCTCAATTGTTTTACTAGCCAGTAATATGCTTGAACTTTGATTTTAGTTTTATCTGCTCGTGGTTGAATGTAGAAATAAAGGGAGCTAACTTCCAATTGAATTATTTTTTTAAACAAAATACTTGCAACTATCATGTGAAACAGACCTGAAGCTACTCAATTTTACTTCCACCATTTACAAAAAAAGCACTTCCAAAGAAGCTATTCAGCAAAACAAATATTCCAAGATGTGTATATGTCCATGTTTAAACATAACCTCATGTAAAGACATTATCCCATGTGTTCGGGCTGTGCAAGCTGATACCTGGAACCAGTCTCAGCCTTCAGCAGGAAACCAACAGGCCGAAAACTGTCAGCCTGCCCCTTCCGATGGCCATATAAATCCTGGGCACTGGACCGTAATTCAACACTCCTGGGTCGGTTTTGTTTAGGAAGATCTTGACAGAACCGTTTCCCACAAGTTATCAGAATGATTGTGTCGACACTTTTTCTCAGTTTGCTACTGACTTTTTTTTGTCATGTGAATATTTCTTTGTTTAAATCTCTCTTTGTTACTGTCTCAATGTTAGTCTACCACGGGAATATAAAAGACTCAGCCATCATTTCATCAGCATTAATGCTCATGGTTTATTTGTTTTCTTTTTAAAGGTGTCCAGTCGGAGGTTGT
Organism: Chiloscyllium plagiosum; assembly: GCF_004010195.1. NCBI lineage: Eukaryota > Metazoa > Chordata > Chondrichthyes > Orectolobiformes > Hemiscylliidae > Chiloscyllium > Chiloscyllium plagiosum. Next base: position 11,979,062 of record NC_057746.1, on the reverse strand, counting down.
TTTGACTCAGCCAGAGGCAAAGACTGGCCGTCCCGCAGGCAGCTTGAAACTGACCTGTAAAACCAGCGGGTTCAATCTTGGCAGCACCTACATGGACTGGGTCCGACAGGTTCCGGGACAGGGTCTGGAGTGCTGGTTAGCTACTGTAGTTCATCCAGCAATAACTATGCACCAGCGATTAAGGGTCGATTTACTGCGGCGTCCAAAGACACATTAAAATACATTTTCGCGTTGGACATGGGGAGCCTGAAGATCGAAGACCACAAGAGCCTGAAGATCGAAGACCACAGCGAGAGGAACCCAGGTCTGGACCATTCAAAAATAGGGAACATTTTGTCAATTCCATCATAAACTGACGGTCAGTACGCGTTTTAAATGCAATTATGCCAACTGCGATCTGAAGCAGACCTCAGGCTGCCTCGTACAAAACTATCAAATAGGAAATGTACCATTTAAACTGTCAAACTGGTAATACAATGGGACAATGTTTTGGGCATGTTATATGCACTGCTAACACTTCCATCAATTAAATGCTTGGACAAAATGTTAGTTTTAATATATCTGACAACTCAGGAAATCACTGCTAATTATTATGTCAACTATGGCATTAATTCTAAACATGATCAGTACTAAATGGCTCTTTCAAATGAAAACTGAGACCTGGAGTAAAGAACAGATAATAAGTGTACTGGTTTATATCATTGTGATACTACAGTGGGTCACAGTGTTGTGCACAGCGACATCCTCATACAAAAAACACTGACAAGGATTTATCTCAAGTTGGTGATTTCTACCGTGTCAGGAGCGAGAGATAATGTGAGATGCAATTTAAATGCAATCCAGTAGTGCTAGTTTGTACAAATGTATATTTTTTTCTACCTTCTTCGTGTTGATTGTCAAGTTAAATGCAGACAAAACCTGTAAAATTATTCCAAGCTTTCAAAATACAATGAATAGTAAAAGCTGAAATAATGCACTGAATCATTTTTAGAGGAGTCTGAATCACTGCTTTCCAGGAAGTGATGAAATTATCTGCATTTTACAGTTTACAGTCTGTCATAGTATTTGACACAGTGTGTCTCACAGTGATATTCTTGGCTACTGGGGCCAAGGGAGCATGGTGACTGTGACTTCAGGAAAAACCCTTGAACTTGCTTTGTGACTTTTTAAAAACTTTCTATTAATGTGACTAATTTCTGAATTAAATGAAACTCACATTCTTTGGTAAGTTTGGTTTGGTTCGGATTGATTTTTGTTCAGACTGATTATAGACTTCAGTTTAGGCTCAGCAAATAGTTAAAACGGTGATGATGGAGTCAGTTGCTTGGTGTATTTTTTTGGGGCATTCTGTGTGGCTGGGCTACTTGAAACACCTAATGTCTCTTAATCAGCCAGGTATAAATAATGTTTAATGCCAGTGACACCCTGACTGTGAGTTTTATTATCAACAACAAATGCTAAGACTTTAAAGATGTTCGAAATATTACCAAACATGATTAAAATATGCTAAAATAATATTATTCATTTCTTGAATATATTCGCCGTATACATAATGTTCTTACCATGATTATATTTTCTCATTTATTTTGTTAATTTTGTTGATGACAAGCAGGTTAGAAACTGTCATAAAATTTTCTTGCGGTGCTATATTTCATTCTGTTGATGAGATTCTGAGTTTGTTTTACTTGATTCTGTTGAATTGAGTTGATTGGATCTTGGCTTTGTTTTAGCTGATTCGGTCTGAACTGAATTGTTTGGGTTATGACTTTGTATTTACTTGGTTTTATTGAATTGCGTTGATTGCCTGTTGAAATTGTTTTATTTGATTCTGTTGAATTGAATTGGTTGGATTCTGATTATATTTCATTTAAATCTGTTGTTTTGAGTTGATTGGAATCTGATTTTATTTTTCTTGATTCTGTTGAATTGAGTCGATTAGATTCTTATTCAGTTTGTAGAATTGATCTGCGTTTTCATGCTTTCTGTAATCGGTGTTTTCTTTCTGGTGAGGAGAATGTCTCTCTGGATTACTTTTCATTACCAATAATTGTGAAGTTCTTTGTTTTTCATGAATCACTTCTGCATTTGTTAAACTTATATGTGCTTGGGTAACATTAAATTTGTTATATTTGGGATACAGTTTCTGGTTTCGACATTGTTTTTGCACTGTTAACATTGTATAGTGAACCGCTGCAGGTTCCTCATTCAATGCAATCAGCATGCGAGTAGAAATTTCATAAAGCCTAATATTAAGTGAAAGGCAAATCGCAAAGATTTTGGAAATGAAGGGAAAACAGATACCTTCGGGTGTAATCTTTACTAAGAAGTAATAATTAAGGATTAATCTAATCCATGTTTTACAATCCACATTCAGAACTCAACTATCTAGTTCATTCACAAGATCTGTCTTTAAACAGTTTACAAGTCATAGAGAAATATAAATAGAATTTCAAAAATATAATGTTTTAAAAGTTCTTGCTCTTGAGCAAAAATGCCATGACCGTATTATAATTGATCAAGAAACACCTTTCAATTCCACTGTACACTACACATAATTTTTCTGGCTGGAAAAGATCATTGGCAAAGACCATTTGGAAATTTTGCTCGATTTGATGAAGAACAGACCAGGTTCACTGCTTTGATTGTTTTCACAAGTATCTTGAGTTAATTAATTGTTATGTTCCTGATTAAACTGGATTTGCAGGATAAAAATAAAACATTAACTGAATTAGTTAATCTGCACACTGCTTTAGGTGTTCCCAATCTGTCCGTTTTAAATGAATAGTTACATTTTATAACAAAATATCAACTGAAGAGTCATTCTTTCGGAAACAACTGCAATAGTGAATTATGCGACCAAGGCCAAACTTCGAATTAATTAAAATAATCCACTCAGGAACTCACAGGGCATCGTGGTGGCTCAGTGTTCGGCACTGCTGCCTCACAGGGCCAGGATCCGAGGTTCGATTCCACCCTCGGGTGACTGTCTGCGTGGAGTTTGCACATTCTCCTTGTGTCTGCGTGGGTTTCCTCCGGGTGCTCCGATTTCATCCCACAGTCCAAAGATGTGCAGGGCAGGTGATTTTGCAATTCAGCACAGCCATATTGTTCAGGGATGTCTAGGTTAGGGTGCATTAGTCAGGGGAAAATATAAGTTAGGGGGAATTGGTCTGGGCGGGCTACTTACTGTTCAGAAGGTCAGTGTGGAATTTTTGGGCCAAATGGCCTGTTTCCATACTGTAGGAACTCTACTCTTAAAACCATGGGAGTAGAGAATTCATTTTACATGAATGTATAGACGGCTGCAGAGTTCACAAATTTTCAGAAGATATGAACTAGACAATAACAGAGCACATTGTTTATTCAAACACTGAAAATAGAGCATTAGTTATTTTAATTCATATACTTGAGCGATTTATTGCAATGTAGCGATCGGAAAGAATCTGCTCACATTAGCTAAGTGTGACAATCATTTAGATTAGATTTCCTTGAGTATGTATCGGGTCATTCGGCCCAACAAGTCCACACCGACCTTCTGAAGAGTAACCCACCCAGACCCATTGCCCTACCCTATATTTACCCCTGACTAATGCACCTAACACTATGGACAATATAGCATGACCAGTTCACCTGATGTGCAGATCTTTGGATTGAGGGAGGAAACCCAAATAGACACAGGGGAGGATGTGTGAACTCCGCACAGACAGTCACCCGAGGGTGGAACCGAGCCTGGGTACCTGGATCTGTGAGGCAGCATTGCCCGCATTTACTTAGACATCCGTTAAAGCGGGCAACTCCAGACAGAAGCATGTTTTCAATTCATACCTTTTTAAACATTTTTGTATATTAAAACCAGTTAACAAAAAAAAACTTGCCCTAGTTTCTTCAACAGAAATGCTTTTCACACTGGAATGCCGTATTGACTTTATGCAGTGCATGCAAAATCTCCACAGTTCAAGAAATGTTTTCAGAATATGTAAAATTAATTTAGAGAGTAATCCATTTCCTCTGGATCTGTGCTTTAATTGGTGATATTTCCCACCTCAATAATTTTGTTAAATACAATGACTTATATTAAGTATATTAACTCAGTGGTTATTTATGTTCACGGTGAACACATTCTTGTCCACATTAATCCTCTGGTTAGTTCCTCTGATGAATGTTTAATTACAGTGAATATATTTGACGTGAGGAATTGAGCAATGTATCTGCTAGGATTAAGTCTGTTGTGCAGTTTGTTTCAGTGTTATCTCCAACTAACTTGTTAACAGTCCTGACCATTTGTAAATTGTCCAGTTCGGATACCTGAATCTCAGATAGTTTAATTTCATCTCGTGCTTCAAAACCACATCTATCTGCCAGAAATGCAATATTCGATTAGGCGCCTCAGAATTGAGAGCCCTGACTAAGTTGTTCCATTCAGAACGAACATTTCAGGAACAAAAGGTAGATAGCAAGAGTTTTGAAATTGGTTGTTGGCAACAAGAGATTATTGATTGAGCGAGGCAGATTTTCTTTGTGCCTCAGTTCTGCAGGACATATTTAGTGTCACAAAGTAGAATCAGAAGTTTTATGCACCTTATTATTTGAAAACCTATCATCAGCCTTTAATGTCACTGGCAACAGTCACATTACACTTCAAAACCATCTGGTGCAGCAACATTCACAGGGGAAAGAGGAAGAGAGTACTAGCGTAATATCCATTGACAGTGAATTGATGGCAATGAAATTCCTGGTTTTACTCCTCTGTAGTTCCCATAGAGTTTGAACAATTCGGAGCTGCTGTCAAAGTATTCTTGGATAAATGTTGAAAAGTTACTTTCATTGTCAAACATTCTGGAACAATCCCTGGTTGTTGGAAGGTGTTAATAACTAACATAGTTTATGTACTGTCAAAGTGATAGTGTCGAGCTCATTGTGTTCATGTCTGTTGTGATGTTGTAGTAGGGTCCCTGATTCTGTGCCAGGTGGACTGTGCTCGCTTACAACCTGTTAGAGAAGTATGTAACACCATAACTTATCAGGTTACTTCAATGCAAGAAAGCTGATTGAGATGTTTGGGTGTTTGTTGGAATTCCAGTCACAGAGGCCAGTGAGATCTATTCAATCGCTGTCCCGATTTGTGTCTCTTAGATATTAAACAGAATTTTGGTGGTTAGCAGCTTTTTCCAGATCAATATTTGTTCACAAGCTTTTGGGCATCGCTAGATGGGGTTAATGGAGTAAGTGCTCAAAGAAATCCCAGCTTTTGACTTGCTGTTCTAACAATATCATTACAACTAATCCAGAATGAATCATTTTCGAAGCATATTTGTTAGATTATGCTTAGGCTGTTTATTTTATATTAAACCAGTGATTTGCAGAATTTGTTTGTTCAGTACGGTGGGGGTTCCGCTGAATCCGACACTTGCAGCAGATGGTGATAGTTTTTCGATTGGTCTTCAATTGCTTTCTCAGACCATCCAGGACCTCTGCTAAGAATCCTTTTTCCAACAGGAGTCAAGCAAACGTTATCAACAGGTGTGAGCTCTTGTGCCAAAAAACATGAAAACAATTTGCTGCAAAGGGGGTCTCTGGATGCGAAAGGCTAACATTGCTTTATCTTCACAGGAGCTGCTAGACCTGCTGAGTTTCTTCAGAAATGTCCGTCTTTATTTTGGTTTTCCAGCATTAAATTTTGTTTTTTCATTAAAAAATGTTCTGTTCGATGAAACACATTCTTCAGAGAAAAGATGCATTTGGACAAATTGGGAATGTTCAGAGATATTAAATATCAGACAATCATTGATTTTGAGCGCATTGATCTCGAGCTGCAGTTTCACAAGAAACTATCATGAAGTAACAACACACTCCAGAGTGCAGTAGCTGCTATAATTGGGTGGAAGTTATTTTGATTACTCAAGTAGAGAATGTCAATAATCCCGTTCCAAATAATGAACTAAAGTTTTTTTTTAAACGCATGTGTGAAACAATTAATTTGTTGAAATATTTTAATAAAAAGTGTTCACCACCAGTGCTAGCTTAATGAATCACACAATGATAGGAAGGTAGGAGCAAGAGGAGGGCACTCAGTCCCTCGAGCTGTTCCACCACTTACTTAGATCATGGTGCATCTGCGAGTTAAATCCACAGGCCTAGCTTTGGCTAAAGCTCTTTAATACTTTTGATTAACAAGCAAAAACTATCCCAGATTTACTGATTCGACTGCTCATAACAAGGGGAGACACCATTTCTGAAAGACATTTCTCTGAATATTTAAAGTGACACAATGAGGCTGGAACTAATTGCTCATGAAAGTAAGTTTTAAATCTCTGACAATTTCCAATTGAAGCATACCAATCATCATATTCCATTAATTTAACACTATACTTCCCTGGAATAAAGAAATATAATGTGTGATTGCCTTGCTAAAAATGAGGGAAGCATCATTCCTATTATATGATTAAGAAATAGCTCTGTTCATTCAGTGAACACACAGTCAAATCACACAAAAGGAAACCATGTCATCTTGTGTAGACACACAAGTGACTCAAATAATTTTCAAATCTTCCAGTGGTTTTTTGAATCTCTAGGCAGGCGTGGAAGTGTCAGACTTTTTATCTTGCCTTAAGAAACCAGTTGTCATCAGTCTATTTGAATTGCTGAAGTTTGTGTGGTATTAGCACATTCACAGCACAGTGAGTCCCATGGCTGTGATTGAGGAAGAGGAAACGGGCAGAGAAATAGTTGAGAGTCAAGTTGAAGTCTGATTTGGAGGAAAGTTTTCAGGAGAAACATTTACATGCATGTGCGCCTTTCTCCTCAAGGATCACAGTTTTGGAACATGTTGCCGAAGGGACATGTCAGCATGCAATTTGGAAGCTGAAGAAGGCACCTCGGCCCCTCTGGAATGCTATTCCATTCATGGGATCATCAGAAATCTTGCTGCTCACCAGTCTTCCCAACACACCGATAGCATTGAACCTGATTGTTTACTCTTCAACAAAAGAATGGTGAACCTTTGGAATTTTCCGCCGCAGGAATTGATTGAGGTCAAAACATTAAATGATTTCAATAAGGAGATAGATTCCTTCAATTCTTAAAAAAAATGCTACGAATATGTGGGAGAAAGGCAAACAGGCTACAATATTGGTTGAAAGCCATGAAAACATTGAATGCGGCCTGGTTTGTAAGTTTGCACGTAACGCCAAAATTGGTGGTATAATTGGCAGTGAAAGTTATCTAAACGTACAATGAGATCTTGATCAGCTGGGCCAATGGGCTGAGGAGTGGCAAATGGAGTTTAAGTTAAATGAATCCGATGTGTTGCTTTTTGAGAAGACAAATTGGGTCACAAATTACAGAGTTAATGGTAGGCACTGGGTAGTGATGTTAAACACAGGGCCCTGAGGGTTCAGACTCATAGAGTCTTGAAAAGTGTTGTCTCAAGTAGCTAGTGTGTTGCAGGTGTTTGGCACCAACTTCATTGGTCAGAGCACTGAGTGCAGGAGTTGGAATGAACTGCCAGACGAAGTGGTAAATGCAGAGATAGGTCGAACAGTAGACATTTGAACAGCTACAGGAATTGGATCGGTCTGGATGGATATGGGCCAAAGGCAGGCTAGTGGAATTAGCTTAATTTGGGAACTCTGGTCAGCATGGATGAGCTGTACCAAAGAAACTGTTTCTGTGCTATGTGACTTTATGACCCACTGATTTTATGGTGGAGTAGGCTCGAAGTTGGAAGTTGGTGAGCAAGTGAGGGGCTAGATTGGGCATGTGGGAGATTTTGGGCTGGTAGGCTGTGAGATGTTGGGTGGCTGCAGGGTAAGCTTGCATGCACCCTATCTGGCAAGGTGGCATCAAGGTAAATCGTAATGGCCACAGGATAATTTGGTCGAATTGTGCTTGGTAGGTGAGGGGTAGTTTGAGCTGAAATGCAGGAGGTCTTTCTTTGCCAGGCTGGTTTGTGTAGAGATCAGAAGGGTGCCAGGCTGGTTTGTGGAGAGGTGGGCAGAGTGCCAGGATGTTTCGGGGGTGGAAGGTCACAGTAATGCAGTGGCAGGTGGACATGATGTCAAAAGGCAAAGCTCGGAGTCTGAAAAAATGGTAGGTGGTAAAGCACAGATGCGAAAGGAGCTAGGATGCAAAGTGCACAGGTTGACTTGGGTATGATGAGAGGTCAGTGACCAAGGGCTGAGGTAATGCCTCGGGTAGTGGGCTTCTGTTAGAGGTTGTGAAAATTACGGTGCCAGGTATGGTCAGGGCTAGATTCACCATGGGCCAGGTGCAGGGTGGCAGGAATGGAAATTAGTGAAATGAATTAAGTTCATATGTCCATCTGGAATATAGAAGATAAAACATTGCAGTGCAGTACAGGCCCTTCAGCCCTTGATGTTGCACTGACCTGTGGAACCAATCTGAAGCCTATCTATCCTACACTATTCCATTTTCACCCATATGTTTATACAATGACCTTTTAAATGCCCTTAAAGTTGGCGAGTGTACTATTGTTGCAGGCAGTGCATTCCATGCCCTTACGACGCTCTGAGTAAAGAAACAACCTCTGACATATGTCCTCTATCTATCAGCCCTCAAATTAAAGCTATGTCCCCTCCTCCTAGCCATCACTATCCAAGGAAAAAGACTCACTGTCCACCCTCTGTTTATCTTTTATGTCTCAATTAACCTCTCAACCTTCTTCTCTCAAACAAAAACAGCCTTAAGACCCTCATTCTTTCCTCATAAAACCTTCCCGCCATACCAAGCAACATCCTAGTAAACCTCCTCTGAACTCTTCCAAAGCTTCCACACTCTCCCTATAATGTGGTGACCAGAACAATACACAATACTCCAAGTGCGGCCACACCAGAGTACAGCTGCAGCCTAACCTCGTGGTTCTGAAACTCCGTCCCTCTATCGATGAATGTAAACACAAAATATGCCTTCTTAACAACCCTATCAACCTGGCTGGCAACTTTTAGGGATCTATGTACATGAACCCAGAGATCTCGCTGCTCAGCTACACTACCAATATGGATTGCCTTGGATGTGTTTCTTGTGATAGGGGTTGCGTGGTCCGGGCATGAATGGGTGTATAACAGGGTAGGGTTTGTCAATGTGAGTGGAAATTTTGGTCTAGACAGAGTAAGTGCAGTGGTTAGTCTGAGAGATGAGGTTTGGTGGTGAACTGCGTATCATTTTGATAGCTATTAAAGTTAAAGCGTACTTGTTAATTTCTCAAATCATATTAACGTAAATACTCAACTGTAACACTCCAAAGTCTCTGAACCTTAATGGTTCTCCATTTTTCAGAGGCATCCAGAATTCAGATAATTGTAAATTAGAAGTTTCAACTTCCAGACAATTGGCATGAGTTCAGCTGTGACAGCCATCCTCCCCGTCCCAGTGCTCAGCTCCTGCCTGTGCTGCTGCTGCAGTGACATTCCTCCCAGAGAGAACATTCTGCCTGGCATTGATAAGTGAGGAAAGCTCACTGAACCTGATTTCCAAGTATGGGAACGGCACACACGAGGGGACACAACGTTTAAGTGAGGGAAGATAGGTATAAGACAGATGTCAGAGGTTGTTTACTCGTTGAGTAGTAAGGGTATGGAATGCTTTGCCTGCAACGGTAGTAGATTCGCCAAGCTTAAGTGCATTTAAGTCGTCATTGGACAGGCATGTGGATGTACATGGAATAGTGTAGGTGGGGTGGTCTTCAGATTAGTATGACACGGCAGCGCAACATCGAGGGCCGAAGGGCCTATCCTACGCTGTAATTTTCTATGTTCTATGATTCACTCTGATTTCTCTCTGGGGGTACTGCCAGCTGTTTGGTATCTCCAGCAGCACGGTACCTAGTGGGGCAGCACGCTGGTTCCGTGGTTAGCGTTGTTGCCTCATCGTGCTAGGGACTTCGGTTCGATTCCAGCCTCTCTGTGGAGTTGGCACTTTCGCCCGATGTCTGTGTGCATTTCCTCCCACAGTCCAAAGATGTAGGAATTGCAAATGTTGTGCTCAGGGATTGAGAGGTTAGGTGCATTAGTCAGGGTTAAATGTAGAGTAATAGGGTTGGCGAATCGGTCTGGATGCGTTACTTTTCAGAGGGTGGGTGTGGACTCGTTGGGTAAAATAGCCTGTTTGCAAACACTATTAAATTTCGATGAATCTGCATTTCCTTCGTTGGTATTTTGTGAAACCACTCCGCTCATCACTTGCAATCCAGAGAAAGTGTAATCTTCAAACAGTTACTGGGGTGGGATCAGGATGTTCTTCTTCCAAAATTATATGGCAATGGTCAAGGTCGAGGGCATGTTTATAAAGAGGGAACCAATGATCATCATCAGCAACTGGTAGGAAACAAAAACAAAACCATTTATGCTGTAGACTTCAGCGGGAACATACTGGCAAACGTTTACAGCTGATGATACAATTGAGTAACTGATAAGGTCAAATTAACAGAAACTAACATGCTCAATTGGTCATTCTATTGTAGAGACACCGTTTACCCCCACGCTTTATGGTCTGGTCTCCCCCTGTCAGGAGCACATCACCGGTTCTGTGATCTTTGGTTGTTTGGCGATGTACTATTCCACTGACGTCACCAAGGTAACCTGGAAGAAAGGTGGGGAGCTAATCACGACTGGATTGAAGACTTACCCATCAGCGAAAAACCAGAAGGGAACCTACATACTGAGCGGCCAGTTAACCCTGCCCGAGTCAGCGGTAAGTTGCCCCAGCAAAATCAACTGTGACGTCCAACACAGCGGGTCACACAAGAGCAAAGAAATGCCATGTCCAGATGAGTGTTGTGGAAACTGAGATAAGCAGAGCATCTGGGATTAATATGAATAAGGCATTATTTGTAACAGTTTTCACTGAATCACCTTATACAGCACAAGAGAAAGGCCCTTTGGTCGATCCAGTACACGCCTATCAATAACAGCCACCTAACTATTCCAATCTCATGGTCCAGCACTTGATCCATTGCTGTGAATGACTTGCCTTTGCAAGTATGCCTCTAATTACTTCATGCTTATTATGAGGGGCTCAGTCTCTACATGACTTATAGGCACTGAGCTCCAGACTCACACCACCTTCTGTTTGATTTTGTTAACCACAAGATCCCACTCTAAACCTCCTGGCCTGATATTCACCCTGTGCGCCTGAGTCATTGATCTCTCCATCAAGGGGAAAGGTTTCGTCCAGTTTACCCTATCTATGCCTAAAATAATTACAGACATCATGATAATCTTCTCCCTGTTTCTCCTCTGATCAAAGGAAAACCCACGTCTATCTAATCTAGTTTCATAATTAAAATCCTCCAACTCAGGCAAAATCTTTGCAAATCTCATCAATGCTACCTTCATGTAAACACATTCATAGAGTCATAGAGATGTACAGCATGGAAATAAACCCTTCGGTCCTACCCGTCTATTCCGACCAGTTATCCCAACCCAATCCATTCCCACCTGCAAGCACCCGGCACATATCGTTCCAAACTGTTCCTATTTATATACGCATCCAAATGCCTCTGAAACGTTGCAATTGTGCCAGCCTCCACCACTTCCACTGGCAGGTCAATCCATACATGTAACATTCTCTGTGCGAAAACGTTGCCCCTTAGGTTTCTTTTATATCTTTCCCCTCTCACCATATCCCTATGCCCACTAGTTCTGAACTCCCCGACCCCAGGGAAAAGACTTTACCTATTTACCCTATCCATATCCGTCATAATTTTGTAAACCTCTATAAGGTTACCCCTCAGCCTCTGATGCGCCAGGGAAAACAACACCACCCTGTTCAGCCTCTCCCTATAGCTCAAATCCTCCAACCCTGGCCACACCTTGTAAATCTTTTCTGAGCCCTTTCAAGTTTCACAACAACTTTCCGATAGGAAGGAGACCAGAATTGCTTTCAATATTCCAACAATGGCCTAACTAATGTCCTGTACAGCCACAACATGACCTCCCAATTCCTGTACTCAAAAAAAGGAAAGCATGCCAAACGCCTTCTTCACTAACCTATCTCTCTGCAACTCCACTTTCAAGGAGCTATGAGCCTGCACTCCAAGTCCTCTTTGTTCAGCAACACTCCCTAGGGCCTTACCATTAAGTGTATAAGTCCTGCTAAGATTTGCTTTCCCAAAATGCAGCACCTCGCATTTGTCTGAATTCAACTCCATCTCTCATTTCTAAGCCCATTAGCCCATCTGGTCAAGATCCTGTTGCAATCTGAGGTAACCCTCTTCGCTCGCATTCAAATCATTTATGTAAATGACAAAAAGTAGAGGACTCAGCACTGTACATGATTCCTACCTTAGATTTTCTTGTAAACATTGTCACTGAAACAGCACAAATCACCAGGACAGCAAACTGCACCCAATGTATAACACTGTAGGTCCTTAAAGAACATGCACACAACACTTCAGTATGGCCTAACCTGTGTTTGATTAAGTTCCAGTATCATCTCCCTACTCTGCATTGGCAATGTCTCGGCTAATAAAAGAAAATAACTTCTCCACCTTCTTAGCCTCTTTATCCAGACGACACAGTACTATAGGGGATTGGTGGTTACGTACACCAAAGATCCTCAGTCCTTTCCAGAGTTCCACCATTCAAAACGTAATACCTCACATTTTATTCTGCCGAATTACACCACTTTGCATTTATCCAGAATGATTTTCATTTGCAAATTCTCTTCATATATAACCAACCTTTGTATATCCTCCTGCAAGCTAAAGCTATTATGCTCACGACTTACCAACGTGACAAGTTTCCTTTCATCTGTGAATTTACTGGTTAACCCTCCTACATTCGAGTCTCAATCATTGGTATATAAGAAAAACAGCAAGGAAATCAACACCAATCCCTGCAGAACACCACGAGACATAGATTTCCAGTCACGCAGACGCCCTATTACCATTATCCCCTGCTCCCACCACTCAGCCAGTTCTAGATCCAATCTGTCAAATTAACTCGGATCCCATTGGCTCTAATTATTGCTATCATCTGGACATCGAGTTATCTCTCTGAAAACTACCATCAAATTGTTACACATGACTTCCTCTCAATAAAACCGTGCTGCAAATTGTTGATTGATCTTCCAAATCAAGACTAATTCCGCTTCTCAATAGTTCCAATAGTTTCCCTACCACTTAGAGTAGCTTGACAGATCTGTGTTTTCATTGTTTGTCCCTTCCTTCGTCCTGCATAACAGTGCAACATTGGCTGATCTACACTCAGCGCAACTGCTGTGGCCAGACAGCAATTCTAAATTATTGTCAGCGACTCAACTATTTCATCCTTTGCATCACTCAACAGTTTGGTATACATTTAATCTGCCCTGGAAATATAACCGCTTTTCATCCAGCAAGATAACACAGAACATCACATCATGTGTCCTAATTTCCAAACGTACATCACACCACTCCTCCATGATTTCTGCCCCCACATTGTCCCTCTTACTAGTGAACATTGAAACAACACAATATTTAATAGATGCAGGAGTAGGCCATTCTGCCCTTCGAGCCTGCACCACCATTCATTATGATCTTGGCTGACGATCCTCAATCAGTATCCTGTTCCTGTCTTATCCGCATAACACTTTATTCTATTATCCTTGAGAGCTCTATCCAACTCGTTCTTAAACGAATCCAGAGACTGGGCCTCCACTGCCTTCTGGGGCAGAGCATTGCACACACCCACCACTCTCTGGGTGAAGACGTTTCTCCTCATCTCTGTCCTATATGGCCTACCCCTTAGTTTTAAGCTGTGTCCTCTGGTTCGGAATTCACCCATCAGCGGAAACACCCATCGGTTTCCTGCCTCCAGAGTGTCTGATCCTTTAATAATCTTATACGTCTCAATCAGATCCCCTCTCAGCATTCTAAACTCAAGGGTATACAAGCCCAGTCACTCCAATCTTTCAACATAAGATAGTCCCGCCATTCCAGGAATTGACGTCGTGAACCTACGCTGCACTCCCTCAATATTCAGAATTTCTTTCCTCAAATTTGGAGATCAGAACTGCATACAATATTCCAGGTGTTTGTTTCGACCACAACCTAATCCGTCGGCTCGACTCCAGTAATAACATTTAATGGGCATTACTGTTTCCCGAATTATTCTTTTATTATGAATGAGCCTGTAACTTTTTGAAGTATTTTCCTGCATTTTGACTGCTATTATTTTCTCATGGTCCCTTTTGCTCTCCTAATACCACTTTCTTTCAAACTCCCCCTTGCACGTTCTGTACTCCATAATAGTTTCTATTGTTTTGAGATTTCAGGATAGACCGGACGTCTCCCTTGTTGCTCTTTATCTCACCCTCCATGCCCTTTGGTTTCCAGAGCCCGCTACATTCTTGGTCCCACGCAGTGGCTTCCTGGGAAATGACCTCTCTGTTTTTATTTCTTTCTTATTTCTTTCTTCAATGTGTTACACTGCTCTGATTTAGATTTGCCAGTAAGTGCCAGCTTCCAGTTCACTCTGGTCAAATCATTACCTGATCTTATTAACATTGTCCTTCCCCCTTCAGAACTTTGGGCCAATTTTTATCCCTTTCCAGAACAATCTGGAATCCAACCGATTTATGATCACTGTCTGCACTTTCCATTGATGTTTTCATTGACTTCATTCCCTAAAGTAAAGTCTAGGGTTCGCCCCTCTCTTGCATGGTCTGGATTAAGATTCTCTGTATTAAACACATAGTTTGTAAAAATATTCTCCTGGGGGCATTTTCAGAATTCTGCTCCCTCTAAACTTTTGTCAAAAATGAATATCCAAGCATTTGCTGAGGAAGTTAAAAACCTCTTTTCTCATTCCCCTATTTAATTTACGTTTCTCTGAAATTTGCCCATGTATCTGCACTTGGTCTTTTGGACCTATAGTAAGGTCTATCGTGCTCTCCCAGTAATTCCTGAAGAAGGGCTAATGCCCGAAACGTCGATTCTCCTGTTCCCTAGATGCTGCCTGACCTGCTGCGCTTTTCCAGCAACACATTTCCATCTCCCAGTAATTATGCTTGTTGTATTTTTGTTTTGAAGTACTCTCCATTTGCCGTCGTTCGAGGAGGTATCCATGATTTCATTTTTCTTTACAGCCTAAAATACTCTTGTCAGAATTGCGACAGAAGAAACATTCTGTACAGCACACCTCCGCCCCCATTCTCTTCCATCTTTCCCTGTCTCGCCTGACATGACTAAATCCAGGAATATTGAATAGCCATTCCTGCCCCGCTCTCAATATGTCTCCGTGATAGCAACCGTATAATTTCCTCATTTATGACGATAATTCATCTGCTTGTTCATCAGACTCTGTCATTAAAACGTATACCATCCAACATTGCTATCTCCCTTTTGATTTAACCGGCCTATAGTTTCTATGCTTCCTTGACTCCCTTGCTCTGTCCTATAATTTTAGCCTTTCATATTGTCCTGCTGATCTATCTGTGTGGATCCCAGCTTCTCCAGCACTCTGTACAATTATGATTCTTGTATCCATTAACCACAAGAACCCTTGATATATGAGAACTGATTGTATTTGTTATGAAATTCGTCAGATAATTTATGCAATGTGGTTCCTAAGGGTCCAGACATTCTCCAACCAACTCTTTTCCTTACTGTGAGCTCCAGTGAAGAAATCGCAAGCAGCAAGTTTGCAACCATCGATTTCCATCCGAAGTCAATCTCCGTGATTTGGTTGAAAATTGGCCGACGCTTGGATTCTGGCTTCTTCACGTCTCCCGTGTGTGAGGCAAACGGGAACGACTCGGTGACGAGTCGGCTGATGGTCCCTTATGGTGAATGGTTCAACAGCGCAGTCTATACCTGCCAGGCCACTCATGGAGGGAACATTCAAAGTAAAAACATCACCACACTCCAGGGTAAGAGACACACACTGAGAGAGCTACAAATCATTCTGAACTCTGATGTGAATCAAACACACTAATTTATCAGGCGTAGTAAACAGCACAGTACAGCTTCTCATTTCCCAATCTTGCCACCTATCTCATTTCAGTTTGAGTGTTACATTAGCATTGCTCATAATTCAACCTTTTGGCACGTCAGAAAAGCAGGTTTCCCCTCTGTTGAAGATAGATATATAGACAGTGAGCTTTGTTAAATCGTTTGTTGCCTGACCATGCTGGGAGAGGCATTCAGAGTGCTGAATCCTTGGCTGGTAGCCGCGGCAAGGATAAGTTTTGGGTGGAGGGGGATATTGGAGAGATATCTGATTGAAACATAGAAAATACTGAGAGACTGAGGTCGAGTGAACGTGGAATAGATGTTTTGACTGGTAGGTGAGACTAGGACCCAAGGGCACAGTCTTAGCGTCAAAGGGGCACCGTTTCGAACTGAGATGGGGAGGAATTTCTTCAGCCAGACGGTGTTGAATCTGTGGAACTTGTTGCTGCAGAGGGCTGTGGAGGCCGCGCCATTGTGTGTATTGAAGCCAGAGAGAGATCAACTCTTGTTTAGTATGGGGAGAAGACAGTAGAATGGCTTTGGCCGAAATGTCGATTTTCCTGCTCCTTGGATGCTGCCTGACCTGCTGTGCCTTTCCAGCATCTTTCTGATCTAAACTCTGGATTGGCCGAAGAGCCTTATTCTGATACTCTACCTTATGATATTGTGGTCTCAAAATGACGTGATTAAAATATGCTGTGACCTTTACTTGAAAATAAATCAAAATGCGTTCAATGCTTCATTCCCTGCTCAGGAATGACCTGTCGGGCTTGGACATTGTACGACATCGATTTTTTTATCTGGTACTGAGTTCTTTAACTTCATTTATTGAATTAGACCACAGACCAAGTGGGTATCACATTTGATTAACAGGGATAAACATGATCTCACTGAGCTTCTTTAAGATGCTTTCTGTAATTCGTGGCTGAGGCAGGAGAATACATTCTGGTAAGAATGCTACAACAGGGATGAATGGGCTAGGAACTCGAGGCAGGCTGAGTTAGCCTGGTGTGGGGTGGCGATGTTTACACAGTGAGTAGTGGATGTATATAAGATTAGTGCACGTTTCCATCGCATTTGTAGATTAATTTAAGACACTTTTGCTTGTTTTCTTTCTCCCCTGTTCTATGAAGAAATTTAAAAATGCAGCTTGGTAAATAAAGTGAAAGTACAGAGCAGTTATGACCTAACTGATTGGAGGGAAAGACTTAAGGAGATGGGTGTCCTTCTCGATATCCAATTCTGTACTCAGTGTCTTGTTTTCAATCTATTCCAAACTCAGTCCACGAGGTACAATGACATAAATTAGGGAATGACCAATAACGCAAAGCATTTTCAGTTACTTTAAACATAATGAACATAATTTCCATGGTTGTTCACCACTCCTGTAACTCTTTAGAACTCTACAAAGAGAATAATTATTATTTATTATAATTTGTCCAAAATTTGTGATGTGATTTTGCAGTCAGCGTGACCAGCAGCATTTGCACGTAAGGATTACGAACATGGAAATGAACTCATTATATTTAGATTACTCTTGTCACAAGCATCAATAGATCGTGTTAAGTGAGAGACAAACTCTGAAAGAAAGGTAACTCCATGGGTTACATGATGATTTTACTTTTTTCACAGGTTTCACTTGTTACAAAGTCAGTGTTCTTATGGAATATTTACACCGGCTATGTCAGAGGTAATCACAAATGATTTCACAAATCAAAACAAATCAACAATAATAAGCATCGTTTCAGCAATGGTTGGAGTTGCCATTTTGAAGGTGGTGTCTTCACCCTGTGAAGAAGTAATCTGAAGATTAGGTGCTTTAATCATAAAGAGATATTTTTAATTGTCTTTGATTTTTGTTTCATAGAAGATACCGAGTGCCACGCGAACACTGTTAAAATCCTCCCACCGCCAGTAGAACAAGTCTTACTGGAGGCGACGGTGATGTTAACCTGCGTTGTGTCTAATCTTCATTCTGGCATCAACGTAACCTGGACACAAGAAAAGAAGCCTTTGAAATCAGAGATTGCTGACCAACCTGGACAGAATCCCGGCAGCGTGATCAGCAAATTAGACATTTCTACTGAAGCCTGGCTGAGTGGCGTTACTTTTGAATGTGTGGTGTACCATCAGAATCTACCGACTCCGCTGAGAGACTCCATCCACAAGGAGAAAGGTGAGCGGTGAGATTAAAGCACAAAGGATCCCATGTGTAATCCAGATCCAGTTACATCAATTGTAGGCTTTGATTGGTAATGAACAAACATCGTTGGGTGCATTAATGATGCATCCGA
>NC_057746.1:11955505-11960319 GCF_004010195.1 Chiloscyllium plagiosum | reverse complement strand
CTGGACAACTGCTTCCACGTGCATCACCTTGTTCTTCCTGAGTATTTTCTATAGCCGTTAGTCTGGTGAAGGTGAGAATGATCACATCTTTCACATGTCAAACAGCCCAATATGTTTTGTGAAATCCTTAAGTGTGCTATTGAATAAAAAAAATCTGAAAGTCCCTGATTATAAACAAATTCTTCATTGCTTTATCTCTCTTTTCCAGGTTAAGTTAACGAATTGTGGACCCCTTTGATTTCCCTGCTCTGCTTATCAAGGTCTCTGAACTCCCAATCGACAATCTGTCCTGTTACTGACTCTAACAGTGATATCACTTCCGTTTATCAGCGTGTAACTGAGACAATTATTGATGGATTTTCCTTTTTACTTTGATATCGTTGAGATGGTTGTGGTTGGAAGAATTTGTAGCTTCCCAGCTGTTTGAAGCCTATTTGTTTTGTTTTTATTTGTTCCTTATTCAGAACAGTTGCGTAACCTTTATGATGAGCCTTTGTATTCCTTTCTTGTGACGAAAATTCCCCGCTCACAGCGCATGTGTTCTCGTCTCAATGTAGCATTCAGCCATTATATTCACTTCTGTTCACTTTTACATCAACCTTTTGGATAAAACTGCTTTCTGAAATGGTTAATTAATCTCGAATAAATATGCACTAACCTTGAGTATGCTTAATTCTTTCTTCAAGCCCAGTCAGTAATAATACAGTTTCCTCATCCATCTCCTTTCCCAACCAAATGCTTTCACTTGTTCTGTTTGGTTGTATTTTATCCAGACATTCAGTTTAATGCTGCGCTACCATGCAGCCCACTAATGTAAATGCATCTTTCACATCATATGCCTGATGGAACACGCTAGAGGCAGAATGATTGGAGAACATTTCCTCTTTTGCACAAAGTGTCACGGCCTCGGGTCACGTAATGATAATTTTATAGGCTCCACCAGAAGCCTATAAAAAGCAGGCAGCGGAGTTGGAAAGTCTAAACTAAAAGTACTCCCAATGTCGGGATAGCCTGGGTTAGTAATGCAGAAATCACCACCTAAAGCGCCCAACGAAACATACATCAGCCAAAACTGTTAACGTTCAGTCAGGTATTCAGACACAACACATGTACAATCCAAAGGCGGATTCTCAGAACTGGAGGTTTTCTCACACATAAATCTCAGGGAGCACAATTCCTGGGATCTATTTGAAACGCCACACCTGTCAAATCCCAGGAAATGAGACTGAGATATATCTGATACAGGGATATTAATGAACAGCAACCCTCAAAAATAACAAATCAGAGGTCGATGTTGATCAGGCAAGGCAGAGCTCATAAGTAAATATTCAGCCATTGGGATCTATATGACGCAAGATGGAATTGAGAACCAATCATAGCAACTGTTAACAGAGTCTGGAAACTATCAGCAGAGGAGAACAGTCCCAATTTCTCAGAGATGATGAGGTATATCATCCCGGGAATAGTGTTGTGAATCAGTCACATACCCAATCTCATAACTGCACTTTTGCAAAAATGTGGCACCTGAAACTGGATGCCATATTCCAGGTGAGACAAGCGACTGTTTTATTATAAATCAGTGCTTTGCATTTGTTCTCTACAGCGTATTTGAAGTAGGGTTTATTTGCTCTTCTGTACACGTGTCATGGTACATTCCCTGATTTGTGCACATGTACACGGAGGATCCTCTGCTCCTTCACCCCTTTGGGTTTACACCCTTACTATTGTATGTTCCTCTGAGTTCATCACAAAACAAAGAAGCACGTCACACCTCCCTGAGTCTGAGATCTATCTGACACACCGATATTAATGAAAAACAATCCTCAAAAATTATAAATCACAAGTTGATTTCCATGAGAGAAGGCAGAGATCAGAAGTTCTGGAACCCCTGCTGATTTCAATGTCCTTTCCCACAACTCCTTTGACAAAACTGATCCTCTTAGCTGTTCTGAAACTGTACTAACATTTTACCTTAAATTGCGATTAATATTTTTCAGTAATTTTGCATTATAGACCAAAGCACACGTTGAACCAACAAGGACTCCAAACACTGAACTCTGTCAATGTATACGATAAGGCAATCTACATTCTGAAACGGCAAACACCCGTTAACAAATGGTTGACAAGTACAATACAGCGGGTGAGATAAAATTGAACTAATCAAAATAAAAGGAAAATACTCTGAAGGTACAGCGGTGTAGGCAAGACCTGAGCAGACAGAATGGAGTTCGTTATTTTAAATTATTGTTTATATCCAGAATTTTCTTTCCACGCAATGTACCTTTTTATTTCCCATCGCCAAGTCCCCCATAGTATCTTTATTTTCAGCTCCTAACCATCACCGGTAAATTGAATAATTTATGTTCAAAGCCCCTCAAGAACAACTCACACTATCAAAGGCATGGCAGAAGTAGGAAGAGCTAGAAGGAGATTGGAGTCAATTTTTCTTGTGGTGAAATATCACTGCTGTTCTAACAAAAGGTACTTCTGAGGGATTGTCCAATGAAGCTATGTGGATAGAACTCAGAAATAAGAAGAGCATGATTACTTTGATGCGATTGTAATAGTCCCCCCTGTAGTCAGAGTGAAGTTGAGTAACAAATAAGTTGAGAGATCTCATATATGCATAAGAATAATAGGATTGCAAGAATAGCAAAAGTTAACCTTCCAAACATAAAGTGGGGCAGCCATGGTCTTAAGAGCTTGGATGGTGAGGAATTTGTTAAGTGTTTAAGAAAACTACCTTCATTAATATCCAGATGTAACTACCACAGATAGAGCAAACCTGACCTACTCTTTTAAAATAAGGCAAAGTAAGTGACTGAATGGTTAGTAGGGGAGCAGTTTGGGGTCAGGAGTCATAATTCGATTAGTTGTAAAATATCTATGGAAATGATTGGCATTATATATATAAGTTAATGTTCTTAATTGAACTCGGGCAAATTTTGATAGTATGAGACAAAAACTTTCAAGGGTTGATTAGAGTAGACTGTTTGCAGCTAAAGGGAGGCCCCTCAAAAGCGAGGCTTTCAGAAGTGAGATTATAAGAGTTCAGAGGCGTGATGTTCCTGTTAGAGTGTAGGTAAGGCTGGTAAGAGGAGGGAACACTGGAAAGCAAAGATATTGAGGCTCTGGTTAAGAATAAGAACAAATCATGTATTAGACATAGATAAATGAGATCAAGTGAATCTCAAAGAGTATAATATGTGCAGGGACATTCTGAAGAGGGAAATGAGGAGGGCAAGAAAAAAATGAGATAGCCTTGGGAGGTAATGTTAAAGATAATCAAAGAGAATCTAATCGTACATTAAGAGCAAAAGAGTAGAGTCATGGAGATGTACAACATGGAAACACATTTCGGTCTCACTCGCCCATGCTGAGCACATACCGTGAACTAATAGAACATAGAACATAGAACAATACAGCACAGAACAGGCCCTTCGGCCCACGATGTTGTGCCGAACATTTGTCCTAGCTTAAGCACCCATCCATGTACCTATCCAATTGCCGCTTAAAGGTCACCAAAGATTCTGACTCTACCACTCCCACAGGCAGCGCATTCCATGCCCCCACCACTCTCTGGGTAAAGAACCCACCCCTGACATCTCCCCTATACCTTCCACCCTTCACCTTAAATTTATGCAAACTCTGTTGCACCCGGAGAAAAAGTGTCTGACTGTCTACTCTATCTATTCCTCTGATCATCTTAAAAACCTCTATCAAGTCACCCCTCATCCTTCGCCGTTCCAAAGAGAAAAGGCCTAGCACTCTCAACCGATCCTCGTACGACCTATTCTCCATTCCAGGCAACATCCTGGTAAATCTTCTCTGCACCCTCTCCAAAGCTTCCACATCTTTCCTAAAGTGAGGCGACCAGAACTGCACACAGTACTCCAAATGTGGCCTAACAAAACTCCTGTACAGTTGCAACATCACTTCACGACTCTTGAATTCAATCCCTCTGCTAATGAACGCAAATACACCATAGGCCTTCTTATAAGCTCTATCCACCTGAGTGGCAACTTTCAAAGATCTATGAACATAGACCCCAAGATCCCTCTGTTCCTCCACCTCACTAAGAACCCTACCGTTAACCCTGTATTCCGCATTCTTATTTGCCTTTCCAAAATGGACAACCTCACACTTGGCAGGGTTGAACTCCATCTATCACTCCTCAGCCCAGCTATGCATCATATCTAAGTCTATTTGCAGTCGACAACAGCCCTCCTCACTATCCACAACTCCACCAATCTTCGTATCATCTGCAAATTGACTGACCCACCCTTCGACTCCCTCATCCAAGTCATTAATAAAAATTACAAAGAGCAGAGGACCCAGAACTGATCCCTGCGGAACTCCACTTGTAACTGGGTTCCAGGCTGAATATTTGACATATACCACCACTCTGACTTTGACCGGTTAGCCAGTTTTGTATCCACTTGGCCAAATTTCCCTCTATCCCATGCCTCCTGACTTTCCGCACAAGCCTACCATGGGGAACCTTATCAAATGCCTTACTAAAATCCATGTACACTACATCCACTGCTCTACCCTCATCCACATGCTTGGTCACCTCCTCAAAGAATGCAATAAGACTTGTAAGGCAAGACCTACCCTTCACAAATCCGTGCAGGCTGTCCCTAATCAAGCAGTGGCTTTCCAGATACTCATAAATCCTATCCCTCAGTACCATTTCCATTACTTTGCCTACCACCGAAGTAAGACTAACTGGCCTGTAATTCCCAGGGTTATCCCCATTCCCTTTTTTGAACAGGGGCACAACATTCGCCACTCTCCAGTCCCCTAGTACCACC
>NC_057746.1:11928953-11954719 GCF_004010195.1 Chiloscyllium plagiosum | reverse complement strand
TCCTCATCCCTTTCTTCAGGTCCCTTCTGGCTATCCTGTATCCCTCCACTGCTCTGTCTGAACTTTGTTTCCTCAACCTTATGTAAGCCCTCTTCTTCCTCTTTACAAGACATTCAACCTCCCTCGTCAACCAAGGTTCCCTCACACGACCATTTCTTTCCTGCCTTACAGGTACATACATATCAAGGACACGTCGTATCTGTTCCTTGAAAAAGTTCCACATTTCCACGACATCCTTCCCTGACAGCCTATGCTCCCAACTTATGCTCCTCAGATCCTGTCTTACAGCATCGTAATTACCCTTCCCCCAATTGTAAAACCTACCCTGTTGCACGCACCTATCTCTCTCCATAACCAAGGTGAAAGTCACAGAATTGTGGTCACTACCACCAAAATGTTCACCCAGTAACAAGACCATCACTTGTCCCGGTTCATTACCGAGTACCAAATCCAATACGGCCTCCCCTCTGGTCGGACAATCTACATACTGAGTTAGAAAAGCTTCCTGGACACACTGCGCAAACACCGCCCCATTCAATCTACTTGATCTAAAGAGCTTCTAATCAATATTTGGGAAGTTGAAATCGCCCATGACGACTACCCTGTGGCTTCTGCACCTTTCCAAAATTTGCTTCCCAATCTGTTTCTCCACATCTCTGCTGCTATTGGGGGGCCTATAGTAAACACCCAACAAGGTGACCGCAACTTTCCTACTTCTGACTTCAGCCCATACTACCTCCAAAGGCAGATCCCCCCTGACTGCCTTTCTGCAGCCGTTATACCATTTCTAATTAGCAACGCCACCGCCCCTCTTTTTTACCACCCTCCCTAATCCTACTGAAACATCTGTAACCAGGAACCTCCAACAACCATTCCTGTCCCTCTTCTATCCACGTTTCCGTGATGGCCACAACATCGTAGTCCCAGGTACCGATCCACGCCTTAAGTTCACCCACCTTATTTCTGATACTCCTTGTGCTGAAGTATACGCACTTGAACGCATCTCTGTGTCCGCAAGTATTCCCTGTCTGCCCAGAATGCAGTCCAATTGTCCAAATACCTGAATCCCTCCCTCCTACACCATCCTTGCAGCCACGTGTTCAACTGCACTGTCTCCCTATTCTTTGCCTCACTGTCACGTGGCACCGGCAACAACCCAGAGATGACGACTCTGTCTGTCCTAGCTTTTAGCTTCCAGCCTAACTTCTTGAGCTCTTGAATGACCTCCCCACCCCTCTTCCTACCTATGTCGTTGGTGCCAACGTGCACACCCTCCCCCTTAAGGATTCTGAAGACACGGTCCGATACGTCTCGGACCCTGGCACCCGGGAGGCAACAAACCATCCGAGAGTCTCGCCTATGTCCACAGAACCGCCTGTCCGTCCCTCTAACTAGAGAGTCTCCTATAACTAGCGCTCTCCTCCTCTCCCCCTTTCCCTTCTGAGTCTCAGAGCCAGACTTCGCGCCACAGACCCGGTCACTGCAGCTTACCCCTGCTACCCCAACTGTATCCAAAGCGGTTTTCTTATTGGTTAGGGGAACTACCACAGGGGGTCCCTGCACTGCCTGCTTCCTCCCCTTCCCAGCTCTAACTGTTACCCAGCTACCTCTGTTCTCTGGCGTAGCTATGTCCCTGTAGCTTCTATCTATCACCCTCTCAGCCTGTCGAATAATCCTCAATTCATCCAACTCCAGTTCCAGTTCCCTAACTCGTTCTGTGAGGAGCAGGATCTCACTGCATTTCCAGCAGATGAAGTCGGCAGGAGTATCGGTGGTCACCCCTACCTCGAACATCCTGCAGGAGGAACATTCCACTGCCTGCGCTGCCATTACTCTACACCTCGTCTCTGAAATCAAGAACACTGAGTAGCTTACCTGTGGACTTTAAAATTAGGTTAGAGGAGAAGGATGGGAGGGAGGCCCTACTATGTCGGGCCTGGGGTCCAGAACACACCCACTCAAATATCAATCACTTACCTTCCCGACCAGCTCTGCGCTCCAACCTCACTTCTGCCCAGCTCGCGCCGCTCTCTACTGTGAGAAGGAGCAGAGAGCTAGTCACATTGGCCAGTACTTGGCCCATATCCCTCTCAACCCTTCCTATTCATATACACATTCAGATATCTTTTAAATATTGAAATTGCACCAGCCTCTACCACTTCCTCTGGCAGTTCATTCCATACACACACCATCCTCTGCATGCAAAACTTACTCCTTACGTTCTTTCAACTTGTTCCCCTCTCACGCTAAACCTATACTCACGAGTATACGTTTAGATGAGACTCCACCCACCCCAGGGAAAAGACTTTGTCTATTCACCGTATCCATGCCTCTGATGATTTTATAAGCCTTTATAAAATCACCCCTCAGCCTCCAACGCTCCAGAGAAGTCAGCCCCAGCCTATTTAGCCTCTCCCTGTATAACTCTACATGGCTATGAATATTTATACACCTAGCGGAATGGCTTCATAATTCATGTTGCATTTTATATAAATGCAGTTTTTAAAAAATAATATCATTTAGTTTATAATGGAGGATGGGTGCCTTTCCAATTTCATGCCAGTCGCACAGAAAGACCTGCGGAAATAAACTGCAACAAAAAAAATGGACAAAATCTTATTGCACTACGGATAATCTCACCATATCATTCGTGTAAAAAAATAATTCCCTGTTTTGAACCTTGCAGGTAATAGAGCCTAGTAATTAGTCCTGTGTTCGTAATAATTTTCATCTATCTGTCATTCTACCGTGTGGATTACTGCACCTCTCTAAAAATTCAAATTTAAATAAAGTAAAACTGCAAATTAAATATTGTATCAAATTACGACAAAAAATTAGCAATTTAATGACACCAAATTGGAAAGGAGTGTTGAAATGTAACCAATTCTGAGGACTACAAGAAGTTGCAAGAGACCATTAATGTTCGAATAATTAGCAAATGAAGATCCACACAGATAAATGTAAGGTGTTACATCTTGGTAGGATTAAAGTGCAGGTCATTTATTCAAAGATGCACGTCTAATAGAGGGAGACAAACAAAGGGATTTCAGACAATTACACCAGTAGTCAGTTAAATGTACCTAATGACTCTACTTCCACCACCACCTCTGGCAATGCATTCACAACTCTCTGCACAAAGAAACTACCTCTAACGTCTCCTCTATACCTTTCTCCTAATATCTTAAAACTATGACCCCCTCGTACCAGTCAATCCAGCCCTGGGGAAAAGTCTCTGGCTATTGACTTGTGGGCGGCACGGTGGCACAGTGGTTAGCACTGCTGCCTCACAGCGCCAGAGACCTGGGTTCAATTCCCGCCTCAGGCAACTGACTGTGTGGAGTTTGCACATTCTCCCCGTGTCTGCGTGGGTTTCCTCTGGGTGCTCCGGTTTCCTCCCACAGTCCAAAAATGTGCAGGTCGGGTGAATTGGCCATGCTAAATTGTCCGTAGTGTTAGGTAAAGGGTACATGTAGGGGTTTGGGTGGTTTGCGCTGCCGCTTCCGTGGGTCGGTGTGGACTTGTTGGGCCGAAGGGCCTGTTTCCACACTGTAAAGTAATCTAATCTAATCTAATTTATTCCTCTCATTATTTTGTATACCTCGAACAAGTCTCCTCTCTTCCTCCTTCTCTCCAGAGAGAAAAGTCTGAGCTTCATCAACCTTCCTTCATTAGGAAGGTTGATGAAGCCCTCCAGTCCAGGCAGCATCCTGGTAAACCTTCTTTGCACCCACTCCAAAGATTCTTTATCTTTCTAATAGCAGGGCGATCAGAACTGGACTTAATATTCCAGGTGTGGTCTCACCATGGACTTGGAGAGCTGTAGCAAAACCTCGCTGCTCTCAAACTCGATTCCCCTGTAAATGAAAGCCTAAACACCATATACTTTCTTAACGACCCTATCCACTTGGGTGGCAATTTTGAGGGATCTATGTACTTGCAGACCCAGATCCCTCTGTTCCTTCACACTGCCAAGAATCCTGTCTTTAACCATATATTCAGCATTCGAATTCGACCTTCCAAACTAGGAAAGGATGCACCGAATGCCAAACTGGAGAAGGTTGTTTGCATGTATCAGAAGAATTAGGACCACTGACCAGAAACATGAAACCGCCTTTTAAGCAAGCTTTCAAAGAGAGGATGAGTACCAGAGGGCATCTAAGGAAGTTTATCAGTAAAGTACAGCTACTTAAGTGGGCTTGACCATACTCATGGACAAAAAGATATAAAGCAATCAGAGAACCAAAGAACAGAGTGTGTATACAAGGGGTACTGGAGACAGTATGGATCAAGAATTTACAGACAGACATAAGTTCAAATTCAATACATTAGATAATGAGACAGTTAAGATCTCAGTCCTTTCTCTATAAGCGCAAGTTTAAGTTTACCAGGCTTGCCCAGGCCAACATTAAATGGGATTTTTATTTGCACTGTGCACATCTCCTGATTTTACAAGATACCTTAGTTTTGTAAATGCATTTTCCAACATTTCAGCAATTCATTAAATAGAAGTTGACAGAAATAAACAACTTTCCAAAGCTGTCTTTCAACAGCCAGACTGATACAATATTCAAAGAGGATCTGCATGAACAAAGTGGGCTTGTCAGGGGGTAAAATCTTCAGTATTTTCTCTAAGATTCCATTGTCAAGAAATAGAACCACAATATTGATCAGCAAGCAATTTCCCATCTCAGCGTTTAGGATGGTAGTACTACTGTTTAAGAAAACTCTCTCTCAAATATTAAATTCCTCGGGAGGCAGTCCAGCAGCCTCATTAATTTAGCTGCTATTGTCTGGACTGACATTTGCCGCATTGCACAAAACATTTTAAAGGAATCAATGGTTCTCCAACATTCCCTTTTCACATTGTTGTATTCCAAATGAAGCATAATTAAACCACATCAAAATCAGATCAAATCAAAGTTGCTTCTTCATGTTTGCCCTCACGCCTGGCAAAATTTGATTCCCATCCTCCTGACAATCTGGTCTGTCAAAATGTCGCCAGCCACAAGTCATCATGAAGCACAAATTAAACAAAGGACTTACACCTATAAATGACTTGCAAACATTTGAAAATAAACCCTGAATATCGAAATGCTCTATTGAGCTGATACAGCATTTTTTTTAAAAAAAGAGGAATCACTGTAGATTAGATTAGATTACTTACAGTGTGGAAACAGGCCCTTCGGCCCAACAAGTCCACACCGACCCGCCGAAGCGTAACCCACCCAGACCCATTCTCCTACATTTACCCCTTCATCTAACACTACGGGCAATTTAGTATGGCCAATTCATCTAACCCCTGCACATTTTTGGATTGTGGGAGGAAACCGGAGCACCCGGAGGAAACCCACGCAGACACGGGGAGAATGTGCAAACTCCACACAGAGAGTCGCCTGAGGCGGGAATTGAACCCGGGTCTCTGGCGCTGTGAAGCAGCAGTGCTAACCACTGTGCTACCGTGCCGCCCATGTAATCACCAGGAATAATGCAAATATTGGGAGGGGCTGTGGCCTGGAATGGTAGTGCTTGCTATAGCACTGGGAGACGTTGTCAAGAGAAAGTTTCTCCAGAAATCTTACAGAAACTCCTACTCTATAGAAATTCCTTTTCACATTACATTCTGTCAAAAAAGGCCACTTTCAAAAGCTACGACTGCAATATATGTTGCCTTTTTTTCAAAATTCACAGAGGTTTGCAGGACACCATGGCCTGTTTTTTTGAAGAGATGGGGGTGAGGGGAGATGGCCGATGTAATAGTATTGGGAAGAAGAGAGCTAGGTAGTTATTTTTTTTTGAATATGTTCAGCCTCATTCCACAGTCCAGTGCTTGGAAGTGAACAACTGAAGGACTGAACATTGAAGGCCTAGAAATGATTATTGAAAGACTTTGTGTTAATGCATACTCAATTATTCATTGGCTTTTAATTGGGAGGTGGTAGGATTCGGAAAATGGCAGGGAGGGAGTCTGGCACCTTCTCATTGCTAGGCCATGCTGACATAAACAGTTATCTTTGACATCTTGACTCTCCATGATGTCTCAGGCCTGCCTCCCTCATTTCTCTGATTGTGTCCAACTTTGCAGCCTCAGCAATGATCAGTATGAATAGTAGAGCTAAGAAATGTGTTGATCTGTCCTCCCTCTTACTGGAGTAGCAGCTCTTGAAACTAAACTGCACAGTCAACTGATGAGTAACCCTGGCAAGAATCTCTTCATTTTAGATTAGAATGGTGCTGGAAAAGTACAGCAGGTCAGGCAGTATGTGAGTATCAGGAAAATCACCCTGTCGGGCAAAAGCCCTTCATCAATGAAGGCTCTCTTCATTGGTCACTGCTGGCAACATACCATCCCGAGCATACGCCAAAGCCTTCATATTTCACTCCCAGCATCAGGTCTGCAGCATTAACTGCAAGCTTCCACCTAAAATGTCTTTTTACAAGACTAACGATAGATCAAAGATTATATGCCAGTCAATAATTTCCTTAATGTAAAAGAAAAAACTGTGGAAGTTGACAATCTGAAAGAAATACAGAAGTTTCTGGAGAAACTCAACATATTTTGCAGCATCTTTGGTGAGAAAGCAGAGTTCACGTTGAGTCAAGTGACCCTTCTTCAGAGAGATCTGAAGTTCTGAACATGAGTCGTTCAACTAAAAACATTAACTCTCCTTTCACTCCACAAATGCAGCCAGATCTGCTAACTGTTAGTAGACAGTCACACGTTGTATTCAGCTTACTTTTCAATGACCTTCTTAGTTTCTGGAGAACCAGAATCACCAGCTCCCTTGCATTTTCAGCAGTTGATGTTTTCAAAAATGAAAATGGTTATCAAGTGCTATTAAGTCAATTTATGCAAACATTTACGTTCAGAATAAAAGCATTTTTAGAAACTTGAATAGGAGTGTCAGGATTTCAAGCCACTGACAGTCAGGCTAGAACATGGAAATGAAGAATGTGACAAACCCATTTTTTCAATCATTTACGCGTGATGCATAGTCTAGAAAAGTCTCAAATAAAGAGCATATGGCAATTATAGAAGGGCAACTAACTGTCCAATGTCTCAATTGAAGAGCTTTGGATACTGGATCTACATACAGGATTGACTTTTCCTCATCAATGGGTATTGGCTCAACAATTGCAAATATTAATAGTGGCACAGAAATATTTGCCACTCTGCTATTGCTCCAATTAAACTATCAGCTCTTTAGATTGGGCCATTTCATGCTTGGGATAGTGACCCAGCAACAGCTTCTTGATCAGTCCACATCAGCAGCATGCAAACATTAGTGGTGCCATCATTCACAGCAACGCTGTGTCCAAGCAGCAGGGCTCCACCACAATTCACAACATTATTACTGCAAATGTCATGTTAAAAAAAACCACCAAAATCTAACTTCGAGGAAAAATACACACTTGGGAGGCAGAGCCCAGCAGTTTCCGTCATGTGCTAACTATGACCTTGTTTTGACATTGTTCTCGCATGTATGCAGGAAGAAATACCTACATAACTTCATAGGAATTGCTGGTTCTCCAGCAACAACCTTTATTCCTAATACAATATTAATCAGGAATTAAATTGCACTTTGGATTAAACTGACACTTTAATCTCATCAGTTGATCAGGACGGACTATAAGTTTCATTTCCATCGCACTTTGGATTGTCGCACTTACCATGCCTGCAATTGATCATAAAAGATAAATGAAGTTATTTAAATGAGCATTTGCCTCCATCCCACAATTGTGTGCTAGCTATTTGAAAGACTGAAGATTCGGGATTCAGGACTGCAGCCTGCATTCAGCCGTTTGAGTGAAACAGACCACACTCCAGATGGGTGACTGCAATAGATGGTGAATTTGTTCTTCAAAACCTTTGTTGCTGGTGATAACGATTAGAGACAGAAATGGGATATCAAGTTCTTGAATGTATTCATATTCAGAGTTTAGAAACTTCAGTAACAAAATGCAAGCAAACTTACAATGAAGTGTCTTTGATGTCCTCTCCGAATACAATATTTTTGAACCAAAAGTCTGAAGCCCTAATTCTAATGCAGATAACAGAGAGACAGTAATACAAATGCTCTTGCCTGAATTGTTCACTGTGCTGCTGTGTGATATTTCCTGAAAAGTCCCTAGAAAGTAATTTCCTTTCTATTTTGTGTACTTTGAATGAAGTAAAACTTGAACCACATATTGTTTTCAAACTTACTTTTTTCATGATAGATTTGGAGTGTACAGTTTTCCATCGACCTTGTACTTTGGACTGTCAGGTGATCTGCAAATAGTCAGAAAAGTGCTATTGAGGCATTTTAAGCGTACATCTACATTCACAATAAAATCACCATTATAAACCTGAAAAAAATGAGTGAACATTTCAAGCCATGGGCAGCTAGTTTTGTAAAACTAATTCAAGACACAATTACAGTAGATCATTATTAATTACCCCAAAACCCTCATTGGCTGTTTGCAAGACAAAATATGAGGCTGGAGTGTGGTAGCAAAGAAAGGGAGATACGATACAACAAATTCATTTCTTCAATACTTTATACTTGTCGCATCATCTCAAAATATCTCAACTAAAGAGCTCCAGGCCCAAAATAGGCAACCAATTTTCCAATATCTCCAATGAAGTCCTTTGGTACTGTCACGACATACAGGGCAGAATTTTCCAAGTTAACTGGCTCTTGACAAGATTCTCATGAATCAGGCCAAGTGGAGGGGTCTTCAGGAGCAAAGCCCAACTCCCTTCTGCTCCATTATGTTATCTTGTCAGTGATGCGCAAATGAAGTCACCAATTGAGAGCCACTCTTGTCTGTCCTTGTAGTGAATAGTACAGCTCCTCAACTCCCACAGTGGGCCGTGGCCTGCAAATCTCTTTAGTACAGGCTCAGCAATACTCATCACTAATGGCAGCAAAAGAAATGTCTCTGTTCTGCCTTCACTCTGTTGTTGCTGTCAGCTCTCGTGATCATGCCAATTCAATAATGGTTTGTGACCAGACAGCAACTTTTGTATTAGCCACATTAGATTTGGTTCTGGGTAATGAGCCTGGCCAGGTGTCTGTCTTGGAAGTCGGTAAGAAGTATGGTGATAGCGATCACAATTCTGTTATGTTTACTTTAGTGACAGAAAGGGAAATGTGTATACCACTGGGCAAGTGTTACAGCTGGATGAAGACAATTACAATGCGATTAGGCAAGATTTAGGACGCATAGGATGGGGAAGGAAACTGCAGAGGATAGGCACATTAGAAATGTGGAGGTTATACAAGGAACAGCTCCTGTGTGTCCTAGATAAGTATGTACCTGTCAGGCAGGGAGGATGCTGTAGAGTGCGGGAGCCGAGGTTTATGCAGGAAGTGGAATCTCTGGTCAAGAGGAAGAAGAATGCTTATGTTAGGTTGAGATGTGAAGGCTCAGTTCGGGCGCTTGAGGATTACAAGGTAGCCAGGAAAGACCTAAAGCGAGAGCTCAGAAGAGCCAGGAGCAGACATGAAAGGTTGTTGGAGGATAGTATCAGGGTAAACCCGAAGACTTTCTATAGGTATTTAAGGAATAAAAGAATGATGAGAGTAAGATTAGGGCCAATCAAGGATAGCAGTGGGAAGCTATGTGTGGAGTCAGAGGAGATAGGGGAAGCACTTAATGAATATTTTTTGACAGTATTCACTCTAGAAAACGACAATGTTGTCGAGGAGAATACTGAGATATAGGCTACTAGACTAGGTGTAATTGAGGTTCACAATATAGAGGTATTAGAAATCTTGCAGAGTGTGAAATTAGATAAGTCCCCTGCGCCGGATGGGATTTATTGTAGGATCCTCTGGGAAGCCATGGAGGAGATTGCCGAGCCTTTGGCATTGATCTTTTAATCCTCATTGTCTACAGGAATAATGCCCGAAGACTGGAGGATAGCAAATGTGGTTCCCCTCTTCAAGAAGGGGAGTAGAGACAACCCTGGTAATTATAGACCAGTGAGCCTTACTTCAGTTGTTGGCAAAGATTTGGAAAATGTTATAAGAGATAGGATTTATAATCATTTAAAAAAGAATAATTTGATCAGGGATAGTCAGCACGGTTTTGTGAAGGGCAGGTCGTGCCTCGCAAACTTTATAGAGTTCTTTGAGAAGGTAACCAAACAGGCAGATTTTAGTAAACTGGTTGATGTGGTGTATATGGATTTCAGCAATGCGTTCGATAAGGTTCCCTACAGTAGACTATTGTACAAAATGCGGAGTAATGGGATTTTTGGGAGATATAGCAGCTTGGATCAGTAATTGGCTTGCTGAAAGAAGACAGAGGGTGGTTGTTGTTGCGAAAAGTTCATCCTGGAGTCCAGTTACCAGTGGTGTACCACAAGGGTCGGGTGTTGGGTCCACTGCTGTTCGTCATTTTTATAAACGACCTGGATGAGGGCGTTGAAGGGTGGGTTAGTAAATTTGCAGATAACACTAAGGTCGGTGGAACTGTGGATAGTGACAAAGGATGTTGTAGTTTACAGAGACATAGATCAGCTGCAGAGCTGGGCTGAGAGGTGGCATTTGGAGTTTAATGCGGACAAGTGTGAGGTGATTCACTTTGGTCGGTGTAACCAGAATGCAAAGTACTGGGCGAATGGTTAGATTCTTAGCAGTGTAGATGAGCAGAGTGATCTCGGTGTCCAGGTACATAGATCCTTGAATGTTGCCACTCAGGTTGACAGGGTTGTTTAGAAGGCATACAGTTTTTAGCTTTTATGACAAGAGGGATTGAGTTCCGGAACCATGAGGTTATGCTACAGCTGTACAAAACTCTGGTGTGGCCGCACTTGGAGTATTGTGTACAGTTCTGGTCACCGCATTATAAGAAGGATGTGGAAGCTTTGGAAAGGGTGCAGAGGAGATTTACCAGGATATTACCAGGTATGGAGGGAAGGTCTTATGAGGAAACGCTGAGGGACCTGAGGCTGTTCTCGTTGGATAGAAGAAGGTTGAGAGGTGACTTCATAGAGACATATAAGATAATCAGAGGGTTAGATAGGGTGTACAGGGAGAGCATTTTTCCAAGTATGGGGACGGCAAACACGACGGGGCGTAGCTTTAAATTGAGGGGTGATAGATATAGGACAGATGTCAGAGGTAGTTTCTTTACTCAGATTGTAGCTAGGGTATGGAATGCTTTGCCTTCAAAGGTAGTAGATTCGCCAACTTTAAGTACGTTTAAGTCGTCATTGGACAAGCATATGGACGTAGATGGAATAGTATAGGTTAGATGGGCTTCCGATTAGTATGACTATTCGGCTCAACGTCGAGGGCCGAAGGGCCTGTACTGCGCTGTAATGTTCTATGTTCTATGTTCAAACTACTGTCAGTACCATGCCCACCCTCGGCACTGCCAATCATCACGTTTTACTCCAGCTCTCAGTTCAACCAGCAGGGCTTCACCAGAAGTCATAACATTATCACTGCAAAAGTCTTGTGTAAGAAAGAACACCATCTTCCAACTTCTGGATGTGATACATATTTTGTGGGTTAAGCTTACTGTGGTAACTATGGCCTGCTACATGGTTCCTGGATGCAGAAGGAAATATCTACATAACTTCACAGGAAATGCTTGTTCTCTAGTAAGTGCCTTGGAGAATATAATATCAAATGACGTACGAATTACACAAAAGATCAAACATATTTTCTAGTTATTGCAAACAATCCTGGAGAACTATATTTTTCATATCCCTTGCGGTTTGGATTGTCAACCTGGCCATGCCTGTAACTGGTCAGATAAGAAAAAGTAAGTCTTTAAGTTAGCATTTGCCTCCAGCTACTACTAAGTGCCAGTTGCTTGAATGGCTGAAGACTCTGGATTCAGTTGTGCTGGTTGGGTTCAGCTGCTTTTGTTAAACGTCTTACAATCCAGACGGTTACTGCAATCAATACTGATTTTATTCTTCAACCCCTTTCATAGGTTTGATGAACATTGTAGTTGGTGATAAGGGTGAATGAGTGATGGAATACATATTTCTTGAATATATTCATTTTAAGTGACTAAAATGATCAGGGATAAGTAACCCAAATTTGCAAGCAATTTTGAATTCAAGCTTCCTTGATGTCCTCTCCTAGAACTGCCTGTTTTGAAAAAAAAAACTCTCCGCCCCGAAGAATAATCTAGATAATAGAAAGGTTGTATGTGACTGCTATGGTCAGGAATGGTATTCTCTGCACTACTGTGTGATGTTTTCATGAGGAGTCCCTTGGTATCTGATCGTAACTGCCAGACCACGAACAATTTGCTTTCACTTTCTTGTACTCTGAATAAAGCAAAGTCATTGTCGCATATTATATCAAACATACTTTTCGTGACCGCCTTAGATTTGGAAGGGCACGGTTTTCCATCTCGATCACAGTTTAGGTTGTCAAATTTACCAGGTCTGCAATTGATCAGACAAGAAAAGGTTTAGTCACTGAAATCAGCATTCGCCTCCATCTACAAGTGTGTGCCAGCTGCTGGAATGGCTGAAAGCTCTGGATTCAGTATTGCAGCTCTTATTCAGCTGCTTTCGTTAAACTGCTCACACTGCAAAAGGATGACTGCATGAGTTGGCGATATCTTTTGTCAAACTTACATAATTGGTTTGCAAGAAAGCAGAGCACAGGTTGGGGGAGAGGCAGAGAATGTCGGAGAGAAAAGGATTTTTCCTTACCTTTTAGACCAGAGAGGTCATTGGGAGGCAAACAGTTCAGGACCGAGCTGATGAAAGAGAAACATTTCATTGAAGAGATTTGGATACTTTCCAGTAACTCTGTTTTTCTTTCTGATTTACAGCATTCACAGTTCTTTCGTGTTTTATTTGGATGCTTTCTGTTGTTCTAGCTAAATAAGAGCTTCTGTCTATAGGAACAAAGCAAGCATTAGAGAGGCAAATTTAATGCGATTGCCATAGTCAGATCTTGTTTGTTGCACTGCTGTCACATGCTTTCGAGAGGGAGCCCCTGAACAATGGAAACAACAGCTCTCCAGCAATTTCCTTTCATGG
Source organism: Chiloscyllium plagiosum (assembly GCF_004010195.1). Taxonomy (NCBI): domain Eukaryota; kingdom Metazoa; phylum Chordata; class Chondrichthyes; order Orectolobiformes; family Hemiscylliidae; genus Chiloscyllium; species Chiloscyllium plagiosum. The sequence goes on along the minus strand of NC_057746.1, from coordinate 11,941,716 downwards.
CTTTGAATTCTGAATCAAGGATCATTAATACACATACTGGAGCAAACTTATTTTCTGAACACAACAACATTCCCTGGAGAAATTTGATTTCCATGTTCTTCAGCGTCCGTAGCTGAAATTAGTCATGAAAAAAGATATTTTATCCTAACTCTTGTATCTACAATTGGCTGACTGCTGGTATGAAAATGCTGGATACTCAGGAATTCAGTATCACATTCTTTGATCAACTGTTTTTATGAAATAGATCAACTTCTAGAAGTAGTGGGACAATGGAAAACTACTTTTTTCTTTAAAACTTTCACAGGGAATTTGAAAGACACCGCAGCGAGAATGAGGGGAGCGGAGGAGGTCGGAACCCAAACTGTTCAATATATTTATCCTTGTTTCAGAGTTCAGCTATCTAAATGGTCGACTACAAATTGAGATCTGAATATTGAATGGACAAGCAATTTTCCACTGAACACTTTTGAATATTTTGCACGGATGCAACTATTTTTTAAGCAAACAAAATCTCCAATCTCTCAGAAAAATGCAAAAATTATAGACATATTAAAGCAATTTTGTTAATGTGACTGCTGTAGGTTGGTGTTTGTCGCATTGCTCTTGCATGTACTCATACAGAAGCCACTCCATGTAACTTACAGGAAGTGGCACCAAATTTCTTTAACATTGTTGTGTTCTGGATGAAACTTACTTAAGTCACACGTTGGATTAAAACTTCCTTTGTGATCACTGCATTCATTACTGGGATCTCTTCTGTCTTGGAAGTGTCACAGTTTCCATATCTGCAATTGGTGATACAACACAATTTAAGTGATTTTAAACAAACACTTGAAAGATTCAACCATTGAAAAAGCTCTGAAGATGGAGGATTGCAGCATTATAAACTTGTTTGTTGGATCTTTACATTGACACTCCAATTTGGCAGTATAATCAACCTGCCACATCCCATACAAACAGGGATATGTTCGATATTCAACATAAGTATGTCTCATTAATTGTAACTTTAAATCCACATTCCTGCCTACACTGAAAACCTTTCACCACCCCTCTCTCAACAATAAAATGTTTATCTTTGCCTTTAAAATGTTCCATAGCTCTGCTTTAATAACGTGCCAGAGTTTCCACATTTTGAGAGAAAACAAATCATCTCGATTTGTTTTAAATGGACAACTGCTGACGTTTAGACAGTAATCCTTCATTCTCGTCTTTTCTGTAAGAGGAAACATCTTGTTTCAATGAATTTGCCTCTTCCTCTCCTGAACACAAACTGACAAAAGCCTAGACTACCCGAATTCCCTTTGTATGACAAGTCATTCAGTAAGTTTTATTCTGGTAAGCTTTCTCCGAACTGCTTCCAATGTATTTATTTCCTTCCACAAACAGGGTGACCAATAAGAATTAGAACATTCAAGATACAAGCTCAGCAGTGCTCTCTACTTTTGTGTTTAAATTCCCCCATGATAAAAATAAAACATTTATTCGCTTTCCTAATTAAGTGCTGTATCTGTATGCTAGAATTTTGAGATTCAGGTAATGTTACACTATGATCCCACTGCATCTCAGAGGTATGGAATCGCCCTGTATTTAAAAAAATTGCTTTTCTTCCAGTCAAAATGGACAACTTCTCATTTATCCACGTAAGACTCTATTTGACAGGTCTTTGACTATTCACTTAACCTATGTTTATCTATAGCATCCCAATGTCCTCTAAGGTTATTTTTTTAATCTTTCTTTGTCATGTCAGCTTGATATTCATTCTTTCGTAAGTCATGGACTGTGAGTCAACAATTGGAAAATTTGAGCAGATGCAGATTTGTTTTAAAAGGCTGTCAAGTTATATGATACTAACCAGACTGAACTCCGGTTAATTCTCGATTAAAAAAAAAACCACTGAAGCAAACGCGAATATTCATTTTAAAAAAGGCTGAACCCCTGAATCTAATTAGAGAATACCAAAATAACAATAACATTCTCATCAGCTGCTTCTCTCTCTCTCTCTCGCTCTCTCTCTCTCACACACACACACCCACACACACACACCCACACACACATCCACACACACACCCACATACCCACCCATACCCACAGGCCATGGATAAGGGAAAATCTTGAAATTTCAGATGTCTGTAAGGCAAATGGATACTATAAACTTCCACTGTACTATGCCAAACTTTTGTCCAAATTACAATGGTTGACTCAGACCAGTGACCTGTTGCTCTTGCTTGATGTGTGAGCTTAGGAACGTGTCTGACGTGACTGACTCTTACACTTGCAAGAAGTTTGTCCAGCTGCAGCTCTTGTTTGACCACATGACGACTCTGGAGCTGCGGATGGACTCACTGCGGAGTATCCGCGATGCTGAGGATGCCCTGGATAGCACGTTTCGTGAGCTGGTCACAACACAGCTTAGAATTGCTGAGGGAGACAGTGAATGGGTGATCAAAAGACAGAAAAAGAGTAAGAAGGCAGTGCAGGTGTCCCCTGCAGTCATCTCCCTCCAAAACAAGTATACCGTTTTGGATACTGTTGGAGGAGATGGCTCACCAGGAGAGGGCAGCATTTGCCAGGATCATGGAATCGTGGCGCGCACTGCTGTTCAGAAGGGCGGGAAAGCGACTCGTAGGACCATTGCCAATGGGGATTCTGTTGTGAGGGGAGTAGATAGGCGATTCTGTGGCCGAAAACGGGACTCCTGGATGGTATGTTGCCTCCCAGGTGCTCAGGTCAGGGATGTCACCGATCGGCTGCATAGCATTCTAAAAGGGGAGGGTGAACAGTCAGTTGTCTTGGCGCATATGGGCAGGAACGATATAAGCAGAAAGCGAGATGATGTCCTCAAAGAAGAATTCAGGAAGCTAGGAGAGAAGTTAAAGAGGAGGACCTCAAAGGTAGTGATCTCGGGATTACTAACAGTGCCACGTGCTAGCCAGCGTATAAATTAAAAAAAAATAGGATGAACACGTGGTTTGGGGGATGGTGAAGGAGGGAGAGGCTCAATATGTTGGACATTGGGACCGGTTCTGGGGCAGGTGAGACTATTACAAAATGGATGGTCTACATCTGAACCAGACTGTAACCAAAGTCCTTGGAGGAGTTTTTGCTACTACTGTTGGGAGGATTTAAACTAATGTGGCAGGAGACTGGGAACCAGAAGAAAAAACAAGTTGGCAGTGAGGTGGAGACTGGAGACTGTAAGAATTATGAAGATAGCATTCATAAAGGGAAGAGTAGGCAGTGAGTAGATGAGCCCAAAAAGGAAAAAAAAAAAACTGGTAGCCTGAAATGCATCTACTTTAATGCAAGGAGTATAGTGTGTAATATGAAGATAGCATTCATAAAGGGAAGAGTAGGCAGTGAGTAGATGAGCCCAAAAAGGAAAAAAAAAAAAACTGGTAGCCTGAAATGCATCTACTTTAATGCAAGGAGTATAGTGTGTAAGGCAGATGAACTTAGGGCTTGGATTGCTGCCTGAGAGTATGACATTATTGTTATCACAGAGACTTGGTTGAAGGAAGTGCTTGATGATTGTCAATTAAACAGTCCAGGATATAGACGCTTCAGACAGGACAGGGAGGGAAGTAAAAGGGGGGTGAGTGGAGTTGAATTGTTGGTCAAGACGATATTACGGCTTTGCTAAAGGAGCACACTATTGTGGTCGTGGGTAGTGAGGCATTATGGGGGAGCTGAGAAATAAGAAGGGTGCAGTTACACTGTTGGGGCTGTATTACAGGCCTCCCAACAGTGAACATGTGGTAGAAGAAAAATAGGTAAACAGATTATGGAAAGATGTAGAGGCAATAGGTTAGTGGTGATCCCAACATTGACTGGGATATACTTAGCGTCAGAGCTCTGGATGGGGTAGAATTTGTAAGAAGTGTCCAGTAGAGTTTTTTTTACTGCAGTATGTCAATAGTCCGACGAGAGAAAGGGCCATATTGGACCTGGTACTGGGGAACAAGCCAGGACAGGTGGTAAAGGTTGTGGTGGGGGTTTTCTTTGGGAACAGTGACCACAATTCTGTAAGTTTTAGAATACTCGTGGATAAAGTAGATAAAGGAAGAGTACTAAACTGGGCCAAGAACAAGTATATCAAAATTAGGCATGAGCTCAGAAATGTGGAATGGACACAGGTATTTGAAGGAAAGTCAACATTTGAGATGTGGGAGGCTTTTAAAGATAGTTTAAAGACAGTGAAGGATAGGCATGTCCCGTTGAAGGCAAAGGATAGGAAGTGCAACATTCATGAACAGTGGATGTTAGGAGAATTTGTACGACTAGCTAAGAGGAAAAGGGAAGCATACATAAGACATAGGCAGGTAAGAACAGAACGTGCCCTGGAAGAATATCAGAAGAGTAGGACAAGTCTTAAACAAGGAATTAATGGGCTTACACGAGTTATGAAATAGCTTTAGTGAGCAGAATTAAGGAGCATCCAGCATTTTATTCTGAGATAAGAAGCAAGAGGGTAACTAGAGAAAGGATTGGTCCACTAAAGGATAATGAAGGAAGGCTGTGTGTCGAACTTGAGCGAATAGGTGAGATTCTGAATGATTACTTTACAACAGTGTTCACTGAGGAGTGGCGCAGGATGAATGTTGACATTAGAGATAGAAGTTTGTTTAGTCTGGATCACATTGACGTAAGTAGTGAAGATGTGTTTGGTAGGTTAGAGGTTATTAAGGTGGACAAATCCAGGGACCAGATGGGATTTATCCCAGGTTGCTGAGGGAGGTGAGAGAGGAAGTAGCTGGGTACCTGATAGATATCTTTGTGGAATCCTTAAATACAGGTGAGGTGCCAGAGGACTGGAGGGTAGCTCATGTTGTCCCCCTGTACAAGAAGGGTTGTAGACTTATTCTGTCTAACCAAAGACTAGTGAGTCCGATGTCACTGGGAAAGTTGCTGGAGAAGGTACTGAGTGATAGGATCTACTTATATTTAGAAAAGAATGGGTTTATCAGTGATAGGCAAAACGGCTTTGAGCAGGGGAGACTGTGCCTTACCAACTTAATTGAGTTCTTCGAGGAAGTGAGCAAGTTGATAGATGAAGGAAGGGCTGTTGATGTCATATACATGGACTTTAGTAAGGCGTTTGATAAGGTTCCCCATGGTAGACTAATGGAGAAATTGAAGTCATATGGTGTGCAGTGTGTTCTAGCTCGGTGGATAAAGATCTGGTTGAGAAACAGGAGACAGAGAATAGTAGTTGAAGGGAGTTTCTTGAAATGGAGAAAGGTGACCAGTGGTGATCCACAGGGGTCAGTGTTGGGGCCACTGTTCTTTGTAATATATGATCTGGAAGAGGGCATTGTTGGTATGATCAGCAAGTTTGCAGATGACACGAAGACTGGTGGAGGAGCAGAAAGCATAAGGGACTGTCAGAAAATATAGGAGGAGAGAGATAGACTGGGGATTTGGGCGGAAAAGTGGCAGCTGGTTTGCAATCCAGACAAATGTGAGGTGATGCATGTAGGCAAGACTAATTCTAGTGCGAATTATACAATAAACGGAAGAGCCTTGGTAAAATTGTTGGACAGAGAGATCTGGGAGTGCAGGTACATTGTACCCTGAAGGTCGCTGCACAGGCGGGTAGAGTAGTCAAGAAGACATATGGTTTGCTTGCCCTCATTGGACGGGTTATTGAGTATAAGAGCTGGCAAGTCATATTAACGTTGTACAAGACATTGATTCAGCCACATTTAGAATACTGTGTACAGTTCTAGTCGCCAAATTACCAAAAGGACATGGACGCTTTTTAGAGGGTGCAGAGAAGGTTTACGAAGATGTTGCCTAGTATGGAAGGTGCTATCTATGAAAAGAGGTTGAGTAGGTTAGGTTTATTTTCACCTGAAAAAAGGAGATTGAGGGGGGACCTGATTGAGGTTTACAAAATCATGAAGGGTTTAGACAGGGTGGATAGAGACAAGCTTTTTCCCAGGGTGAAGGATTCAATAACGAGAGTTCACGCTTTCAAAGTCAGAGGAGGAAATTTAAGGGGGATACACGCGGTAAGGACTTCACACAGAGGGTGGTGAGCGTTTGGAATGCGTTGCCAGCAGAGGTGGTAAAGACAGGCACGGTAGATTCATTTAAGATGCGTCTGGACAGATGCATGTGTAGGTGGTGAACAGAGGTTTACAAATGATTAGGAATTGACTGACAGGTTTAGACAGTACATTTGGATCGGCACACGCTTGGAGGGCCGAAGTGTCTGTTCCTGGGCTGTAAATTTTCTTTGTTGTTTTTGTTAACATATACTTTCATTTTCATGTTGTATTTATTAGAAGTTGGGAAGTGCTTTTGGCAAAAAGGACCGGAGTGTCCTTGGTCACACGTCACAAACAGAATTCATGCCGGGCATCCATTAATCAGGACAGGAAATGAAATGTCAGCCTTTATTACACAATAAATCATATGTAGGAGTTGTGGAGTGTTGTTGAGGCAGTATTTAGGCTATGGTGGACTGACTTTCTGACCTTTATAAATCTGTGATCTCCTTGTCAAAGAGGCAGTGCAAAGCTGTTGTATCAGAATAATCACTGGGATAATGGTAACATGAACAGAGTGTGAAGGAAATTGATGTTTAATTTGAAGCACCGTGAGAGAATAAGAGTTGACTGCATTGAAACTTGAAGATTATGGACGAACACACATTACGTCCAGAGAAAGACATTGACGGCATGAGAAATTACATTTTGCCCATGATGCATGCTTCTTTTTAGTTTATGTACCTCTGTGAAGCTCCTATGTTGGTTGGGAGAGAGCTTCAGGATCTGAATGAACTCTCATTGCCTCAATGTGCAGTTGGTGTGTGACCCTGCACTGAAAGTCACATTGTTCACAAATCTGTCAGCAGCTGCAATGCCTAAAATGTTAGCTGTTCCCAGCAGCTTCTGACCTCCATTGGGAATACCGGTCTGCCTTATCGGAGATGTCCACCCTCCTCACCGTCAACGAACCATATTAATGTATCCATTGTGTACTATTAGCAATGGAGCCAAGAGGAACGACATAGAACAGTCTTTCCGTGCAGTCTCTGTTTCATTGGTTTGTCTTGTTTGGTCATTGATAATATCGTCCTATTTCTGTACAATGGGCTTGAGCGGCTGAATGGCCACCTCCTGATGTCATGGGAGACGCTCAAGTACCTGACTGGGCCAACCGTGTTTCGTGTTTAACAACTCATGTGTTTGACTGGGCTCCTGTGTAATAGTCAGGAGAGAATGAATGGGCTATCCCTATTCTTATCCGATAGCATTGATGGGCGGAATGACCTCCTCACATTCCTGTGAAGTGAGCGTGAGGTGCTGAATGAGCAACTCTCTTTTCTCTGGTAAAGCACAGTGTCCAGCAGGACTGTTACATGAATGTTACCGACAATTCAACAGCACAAGCCTGAATGCTGTCCGGGTCTTCCTGCACATGGACACAGACTGCTTCAGGAGTGGAGGGGGACACATTGTTCTAAACATTACATGGTTTTCAGTCACCATCTCCACTTCTAGATTCTGATGGGGGGAAAGACACCAAGGCGCAAATGAGGATGCTTGTGCTGCGCATCTCCCGCAGAGATGTCCCGAGACTGAGTTGGTACATGTCAAAGAATTACAAACATCTTCTAAGTGCTGAATCACTCCAACCTGTGGGGAGGTTACCCTTCATTTCCATTATGTTCAATTTTCTTCAGATTACTTGATGCCATCCTCAGTTAAACACTGCCTTATTGTCAGGGCCATTCACTATTACCTGGTTTTTTAATATAATTTGTTGATGTCAATAGGTCACGGTGTATGTGTGTGGTGCGTTTCCTTCTCACAGAGGGAGTAACGTCACTATTCCACAGAGGAAGGGGAGATAGATCATTGAGGTAGTTGGAAGAAGGGATGGATGGATGTTTGACACGGCAGCCACTCCAGGAGTTGGGGCTTAGAGCAGATCAGCCATGATCCTATTGAAGGGAAAGGCAGACAGTGGGAGCTGAATGACCTATTCTTGCATCCTGTTATTGGAAGATTCATCGTTATTATTTTCCTGGATGTCCTGTGAAGGAATGTTGTAGTCAAAGAGACCAGAGGATATTGTGAGCAATTTCTGGGTACAGTATGTGGTCATATTCACTATGAATCTGGGTCAACAACATGACTAATAAATGGAGACAGGGGAACTTCTGTAAAGAGACAGGATGGGACTGATTTACAGTAACACCAACTCATTTTCCTAAGAACGTGTTCCAATCAACGCCAAAACATGTTTGACTGTATAGAGGGGCTGAATGGTCACCTCGGTTTCTGTGCACCAAGTATTAGGAGTAAGTGGTCTTCAATTGCTCCTGATTAGCAGATTGAGGGGCTGAATGGAATGGGGTAAAGTAGGACTGAGGAACAGGAGTGGGTCCCTGCCCCACCAGGCACTAAAATTGTGGTTGATCAGATTGTGATCTCAGCCCCACGTTCTTATCTGCAGTTCATTATGCTTGAGTCACTTTCCCATCAAATAGTAAACTCACACACCTTTGAATAAATGCAAACACACAGGTTCCACAAACCTGTGGGTAGGAGAAATTGCCACTCAAATGGCCGTTTGTGAATTTCTCCTTATCCTGTTCCTATAGAGGTTAGAGAGTCATTGCTTCTTTTTCTAGTCCCTCCCCTCCAGACGTCACGACAAATTATCAATGATATGGTAAATGATATCCGTCTCAGACTGGGTCAGGTTCAGTGTTAGGAACAAGTCCGACAGGTTTCTTAAATTTGTAAAAATAACTAATCTAAAACCAAAGCAGAGTTACGCGAATTACGATGGATATATAAACGATATACAGTTTGGACATTAACAATATATACATCAACATTTATTTTTCTATTAATCTGAGGCACAGAAACATGCACGCAAAGATGCAGACGCGCATGCGTGCACACCCACGCACACACATGTCTGACGGCAAACAGAAAAATAATGAAACTCTGCAGAATATTAGTTCGGAATAGCGTTGTCCAAATAACCGTTGATTTCATGACAAAAGCAAAATTGAAAATGTTCCATTTTTATTCTGCCTCTGAAGTTATTCTGCCTGACAGAAGCTGCTAGCACTGAGGTTTCTTCCTGGAACAGTTAGATTTGGTTGAAATCCCTTTGCAGAAGGCAGTGAAGAGATTCCAATGAATCCTCAACACGAACCCTCAAAGAGTGCTGAACATGGCTGATTGGTTTTCAGCTCGCATATTTTGCTGCAGAGAAGTACAAGTAGAGATGGAGCAATGGTCATTTGCTTCTACGACAGGTTACATTTTCTCCTTCTCTGATCGGAAACATGCAATAATGTGACCCAAACACCAACCTGGACTATGTCAGGTCTGGTTGAACATTCCCCTGATTGCATGACTCCATCCCTGTTATCTGCTCCATTTTGGAAGTAATTTATAATTTGAAGGTATGTTTATATGTGTCTGCATAATATTTGTACAATAAATTCATGTCGTCGTAGTAATAATATAAAACGAATATATTGTCTTCTAAAAACGAATGCTTAGTTTTATTCTCTCATCCATTAGCTACGCCCCCCCCAAAAAAAAACTCTCCTCATCGGCTTGTATGGTTCAATATGAACATCTCTCATTCTCAGGCTTGAATTGTTCTGACCTTGTCGAGGCCATGAGGGGCATGGATGCGAGGAAAAGCCAAGGTTATTTTCCAAGGCTAGAGGAGTCCAAACCAGAGGGTAGTGATTTAAGGTGAGAGGGGACAGATTAAAAAGATACCTGAAGGGTAACTTTTTTACTCAAAAGGTAGTGCGTGTATGGATCGAGATGGCAGTGAAAGTGGTGGAGGCTGGTACAATTACAGCATTTAAGAGACAATGGAGGGTCTATGAATAAGAAGGGTTTAGATGGTTATGGGTCTAATGTTGCCAAATGGTACTACATCATTTTGGAATATCTGTTCGGTGCAGATAAGCTGGACTGAAGGGTCTGTTTCTGGCCTTCATTATAACAAATAGTAAAGTTAAACATCTGTGAAAGCTTCGAAAACATTTGCATGTTTTTCTTTCAGTTTAGATTAGATTAGATTAGATTACAGTGTGGAAACAGGCCCTTCGGCCCAACAAGTCCACACCGACCCGCCGAAGCGAAACCCACCCATACCCCTACATTTACCCCTTACCTAACACTACGGGCAATTTAGCATGGCCAATTCACCTACCCTGCACATCTTTGGATGGTGGGAGGAAACCGGAGCACCCGGAGGAAACCCACGCAGACACGGGGAGAACATGCAAACTCCACACAGTCAGTCGCCTGAGGCGGGAATTGAACCCGGGTCTCTGGCGCTGTGAGGCAGCAGTGCTAACCACTGTGCCACCGTGCCGCCCAAAAAGCCAAGGTTATTTAGGGGTTCATTACTACACACGATACACCCGATGTAGTCTCAGCATTGTCATGTACAGATGAAGTAAAACATCCCGATGATTTTACCCGATAGCCTTTGCATGAAACAGCATTATTCGATACACTTTCCCAATCACTTGCTGAATCTGCTGACTAGATTTATGTGGCTCATGTACTGGGACACACAAATCTCTCTGTACCAATGCGTTCAACAATGTTTCTTCATTTAAGTAGGTAACTGATATTTTATCTGTTCAACACAACACTGACATTCCTAATCTCACATTATACTGTTTTCTACCAAAGTTTTTTTCACTAACTTACCCTGCCTGTATCCCATTGCAGAGTCTCCATTGCAGAGTTAAATGCCCATCTTGGTAAATGAGCTAATTGATCTCCACTCCAATCGACCCCTTATCCAAATCATTGGTATAGATTGTAAGTAGTTGATAATCTCACACTGATCCTTGAGGCACTCCTCCAAGTTACAACGTTACAACCTGAAAATAAACATGTATCCCAAATGTTTATTCCCTGATAGTTAACCGGATTTCCCCAGTTGCTGGGCAGCAGGCTAGAAAGGTTGCTTGGCCTCATCCTAAACTGTGTAATGTACTTAGCGATTGAATGACTTCAATCTATTCCTGCGAATCCTTAGATGGCAGAATGGTCTCCTCCTGTCTCATTATAATGATGTTGACGGGTTAATGGGATCTTCCTTTATCTCTGTAACATTACTCAGTGCTTGAGTGAACAACACATGGGTTAGGAGCAACAGCTGGCCATTCAGCCCCTCGCGTCTGCTGCACCATTCAGAGTGTGTATTGTTGATGCGATTCCAAATAAACATCCCTTTCCTGTCTGTTCCCAATAAACATGGATTCTATTGTTCATAAAAGATCTATGGAACTGTACCTTGAGTGCTTTCAGTAACCCAGCCTTCACTGCTACTTCGGTATGGGAACACCACAGATCATACAGTTCCAAAGAGAAACGAATATCCCTGTCTCAGGTACAAATGGGAATGCCCTTATTCTCAAACTGTGTTCCCCTCAAACCAATCACCACTCTTTTGATATATAAGGAGTCGACAGTTAGGAACACATATCGACCATTCTGCCCCTCAAGCCTATCCACTTTCCCAATAACTCTCCTAAATGAAATACTTACCACATTCAGCCTCCATTGAACTCGTGGAAAGACAATTCCAGGAAACATCATATGACCAATGAACGCTGGAGCAGAATTAAGCCATTCAGCCCATCTTTTCTGCCATGACATTTGATAATCGCTAAAAATTTTCTGAATCCCATTCTCCTGCCTTCTCCGACTAAGCATTGATATCATTATTAGTAAAAACGTATATATCTCTGTATTAAAGAACGTGTGTGCCTGCATGTGGGCTTATGTTCATGTGTTTGTGTGTAAATGTCCATATCTACGCGCGTATTCCTGTGTGCATGTGTTATGTGTGTTAGTGTCAGTATCTCAGTTTGTGTGTACGTCTGTTTGCGTTGCTGGGCAACGTTATTTTTGAAGTAAATAGATTGAAATTGGAATCAAAGTCTCCCTCCTCCTCTTCTCTCCCTGTTGTTCATAGAGTTCACAGAATCGCTACGGTGTGGAAACATGCCATTTGGCCCAGCGCATCCACACTGACCCTTCGAAGAGTAACCCACCCAGACCCATTTCCCGACTATCCTACGTTTACGCCTGATTAACTCCCCTAACCGACACATCCCTGGGCACTATGTACAATTTAGCATGGCCAATTCCCCTAATATCCACATCGTTGGACTGTGGGGGGAAACCGGAGCACCCGGTGGAAACTCACGCAGGCACAGGGAGAATGTACAAACTCCACACAGACAGTCGCCCGAGCGTGGAATTGAGCCTGGGTGCCTGGCGCTGTGAGGCAGCAGTGCTCGCCTCTGAGTTTTATGATTAGATTCATACAATACCTCCCTCTGCTGTCCTCTCCACACTACTGCATCAGTGGCAGAGTTCTAAACTCTGAGAAGATAAAAAAATTCCTTTACTGTGAATCTCTCAAATTGCACGGCCGTTTCATTTTTCAAAAAGTATCTTTGGAAGCACAGAGCAGTTTTGTCTGATACTTAACAATGTTGTTCCTGCGTCATTACCACCACTACTGGGCCTTTTTCGGGATTTTTCAATACTTTCTCACTTAATTTTTAAGCATTGCAAGTCACAGAATGAGAAATAAATTCATCTCATCTATTGACAAAATGATTCACTTAGAGGTGAGCATTTCCATTCTGACAGGCCCAAGTATATTTGCCACCCTCCATTTATTAGCATGGTGTGTGTGTGTGTGTGTGTGTGTGTGTGTGTGTGTGTGTGTGTGTGTGTGT
>NC_057746.1:11922046-11928932 GCF_004010195.1 Chiloscyllium plagiosum | reverse complement strand
TTGATGGTGCTGTCAGTGCGGATGGACCTGTGAGCTGCTGCCCTCTGTCCCTCCCAGATTGAATCCTCGAAGGTTATCACCATCTGCCACTGTCACTGCAGTAGAGTGTGGAGGCCAGCTGAGGGAGAGATTGTGTCTTTTTAAACATCACAGAGACTGTTAGACCTGCACCCACGTATAGATACCCACAGAGTCTAATACAGACACACATGGAGATGGATATCTGACACTCCACCACACGGCTGGACACTCTCTGTCATATTCCAAGATGTTTCTGTTGGAATAGGAGACGGGGAGGGATGGAGTGAGTGTGGGAGTGGGTGACCCTGCTGTTAGTGCTGTGTAGGTGGGGGGAGAGAGATGGTGACATGTCCAGAGGGAATCAGTCTACAGTGTTGTATCCATGCGGTGCTCTTCGTGAAGTAGATATAGTAGAGGGGAAAGAGAGAGAGAGAGAAGGAAGGTGCTGCATGCAGCAGTGAGAGTAGTGGACTGTGAGCCTTGTTCAGGGGTTGGTGCTATAACAGGTATACAGTGAGTGTGAGGGAGCAGAGAGAATACGGTGACACTTAAACCTGAGAGAGCGGGGAAGGTCATTGATGTTTGTCCTGTATTGCTGGACATTTCTTCAGACCGCAGATACTGCACTGAGCTGGATGGGGAGCTCAGACCATGCTCGGTGGGTCTGGTGGTGTGGCCCCCTCTGGGAAGAGAATGGTCTCTCTCTGTACGAGCCCATCCACCAGGCCCTCCGTATCCCTGTCGACAAACTGTGGTGTAATTGCCCCATATCTGTGATCCTCAGGGTAAACTGTGCAGGGCAGTTCCAACATGAGAAAGCTCAACCATGTGCCCATTGGCCTAAAAATGGCCCCAGTGCCAGGGGTCACGGAGTATCGGGGGCATCTGGGCGATGGTGTGTACCTCCAGCCATGATGGGTGGGAGAATCGGGCTGGCATTGAATGAGAGGAACATCATGGGGTGGGGTGGGTAGTTAATGAGGTGAGTTTGATACGATAGCACCAGGAAGCGAGTTTAGTCTCGTGCAGACAATCCCTCTGTCACACTCAATGAAAATGACACTGAGAGAAATTATTGTTAGATTCAACCCAATGAGTCGAAGACTGTGCTGACCCCAATCTCAGTTACAGCGCTGCAGTTGCTTGACCAATGCTCTCTATCACAGAGAAGGAACTCGACGTCACCTTACCCTTTGGAAATATGGTCGTGGGGAGGTGGTGGTTGAGGTATCAATGGAGGAGCTCTTTATGGCAAGTCATCATAGTTCTATTATTTTTTAAATAGACATGGAAAAGGATGAACTACTTCTGAAACATAAAGTTCTAAATTGTTGAAAAGCCAATTTTGATGATATTAATCAAACATTTTCCAAAGTCGATTGGGACAGATAGTCGCAATGAAGGGGTCAGTTCAGAACTGGGAAGCCTTCAAAATGAGACATCAGGAGTACAGAGACATTATGTCCCTCTTGGGTTAAAGGGTAAGGCTGGTACGTGTAAGGAATGCTGGAGGATTGGAAAAATTGAGGTTCTGGACACGGATGCAAGGGAAGGATATGTTCAGGTATATACAGCAGGAATTGAGGATTATTTTCTTAATTCATTCATGGGACGCGGGCGTCGCTGGCTAAGCAAGCATCTATTACTCAGCCCTAATGTCCCAGAGGGCAGTTAACATTGCTGTGGGTCAGGAGCCACATGTAGGCTCGACCAGGAAAGGATGGCAGTTTGTTTCCGAAAAGGGTGTCAGTGAACCAGATGGATTTTTCTGACAATCGGAATGGTCATCATTAGCCTCTTCATTCCTGATTTAAAGTGAATCAATAGAAATTTCTGAAGGCAACAAGAGTATACTTAGAGGGAAATTGGGAGCATAAAAAGGGTACATGTGATAGCTTTGGCAAATGGAGTTAAGGAGAATCCAAATACGTCAAGGACAAAAGGGTAACATTGAAAAGAATAGGACATACTTAAATATCAGCAAGGCTGATATTTAGCACCAGGAGGTACTGAACGAATATTTTGTATCAGTATTTACTGTGCAGGAGGATATGGAAGATAGAGAACTTGGGAAATAAGTAGTGACATCTTGGAAAATGTCTGTATTACAGAGGAGCTGCTGGAGGTCTTAAAATATGCAAAGGAAGGAAAATGTCCTGGCTTTTATTAGATGTACGCTAGAACTCTGTGAGAAGCTAGGAAAGTGATTGCTGGGCCCCTTGCTATCATCAATAGCCACAGGTAAAGTGTTGGAAGACTGGAGATTGGCTAACGTGGTGCCATTACTTAAAGGATTTAAAAAGAGTAATAAGGAAAAGTTAGTGAGCCTGATGTCAGTGTTGGGTAAGTTGTTGGAAGGGATTATGAGGCAGAGGATTTTCATGCATTTGGAAATGTAACGACTGATTAGTCAACATGGCTTTGTGCAAGCAATATTGTGTCTCACTGACTTGACTGAGATTTTTTTGAAGATGCGACTAAGAAGATTAATCGAGATAGAGGTCTATCCTGTCTATACCTGACATATGCTTCCTTCCTTTTCTTAACCAAACCTCAATTTCTTAAGTCATCTTGCATTCCCTATACCTACCAGCCTTCCCTTTCACCCTAGAACAGAAAGTGAGGACTTCAGCTGCTGGAGATCAAAGCTGAAAATGTGTTGCTGGAAAAGCGCAGCAGGTCTGGCAGCATCCAAGGAGCAGGAGAATCGAAATTTCCTGAAGAAGGGCTCATGCCCGAAATGTCGATTCTCCTGCTCCTTGGATGCTGCCTGACCTGCTGCGCTTTTCCAGCAACACATTTTCAGTTCTCTTTCACCCTGACAGGAATATACATTCTCTGGATTCTTGTTATCTCATTTCTGAAGGCTTCCCATTTTCCAGCCGTCCCTTTACCTGCGAACCTCTGCCTCCAATCAGCTTTCGAAAATTCTTGCCTAATACCGTCAAAATTGGCCTTTCTTCAATTTAGAATTTAACTTTTAGATCTGGTCTGTCCTTTTCCATCACTATTTTAAAACGATTCGGAGATGCCGGTGTTGGACTGGGGTGTACAAAGTTAAAAATCACACAACACCAGGTTATAGTCCAACAGGTTTAATTGGAAGCACACTAGCTTTCAGAGCGACGCTCCTTCATCAGGTGATTGTGGAGGGCTCGATCGTAACACAGAATTTATAGCAAGAATTTGCAGTGTGATGTAACTGAAATGATACTTTGAAGAATTGATTGTCTGTTAAGCCTTTCATCTGTTAGAATACAGTGATAGTTTCACTTCTTTCATGTGGAAATCACAAAACACTTTTTGTTTAAAATTGCATTCTCGGCTTAGCTGTTAACAATGGTGATAGCTAGACAATATGTTGAAGGTGTTAGCCCCCTGTGTTCTCTGTCTCTGACCTGATGTTTAGATTGATTCCAATCTAAAAAGTGAAATAACAGGGTTTACATAAATTCATGCAGTTTTTGAGCTCAGAGTTCGACATGAATCTATGTGGTTTTTGAGCAAAGTGCAATGTAACTCTGAAAGTACCAAAAAAATACACCACACACAATATATATGTGTGCATGTGGATCTTCGTCTGTCTGTGTGTGTGTCTGTCTGTGGGGGTTCTGAGTGTGAGAAAGTGTGTGTGTGTGTGTGTGTATGTGCAGAGTGTCTTAAGTCTGTGAGGGGGTGCATGTATGGGAGTCTGTGTATCTATAAGGGTGTGTGTGGGTGTCTGTGTGCGCGTGTGCATGTATCTGTGTCCGTGTGCAATATCTGTGTGTTTGTGTGTGTGTAGTGCAATGGTGGTCACTTGTAATGTGACATGAACCCAAGGTCCCGGTTGATGCCCTCCCTATGGGTACCGAACTTAGCTATCAGCCTCTGCTCAGCCACTTTCCTCTGCTGCCTGTCCCGAAGTCCATCTTCGAGGATGGTCACCCGAAGGTCCGAGGCTGAATGTCCTGGACCACTGAAGTGTTCCCCAACTGTGAGGGAACCCTCCTGTCTGTTGATTGTTGTGCGGTGCCCATTAATCCGTTGTCGTAGCTTTTGCTCAGTTTCCCCAATGTACCATGCCTCTGGGCATCCCTGCCTGCAAAGTATAAGATATACAATGTTGGCTGAGTCACATGAGTACCTGCCATGTACACGGTGGGAGGTGTTCTCACACGTAATAGTGGTATCTATGTCCACAATCTGACACGTTTTGCAGCGTCCACCGTGACAGGGTTGTATGGAGTTGTCCTGAGAGCCAGGCAGTTTGCTACGAACAATGATCTGTTTGAGGTTTGGGGTTGTTTAAAGGCAAATAGTGGAGGTGTGGGGAAGGTCTTAGTGAGGTGCTCATCTTCATTGATAATGTGTTGCAGGTCACGAAGAACATGGCATAATGTTTCAGCCCCTGGGAAGTACTGAACAACGAAGGGTACCCTGTCAATTGCAGCCCGTGTCTGTCTCCTGAGGAGGTAATTACCATTCCTTGCTGTGGCACGTCGGAACTGGCGGTCGATGAGTTGAACATTGTACCCCGTTCTTGTGAGGGCATCCTTGCGTACTTCCAGGTGTCCGTCACGTTCCTCCTCATCTGAGCAGATCCGATGTATGCGTAGGGCTTGTCCATAGGGAATGGCTGTTTTAATATGTTTTGGGTGGAAGCTGGAGAAGTGTAGCATTGTGAGGTTGTCTGTGGGTTTGCGGTAGAGTGTGGTGCTGAAGTGTCCGTCCGTGATGGAGACGCACGTGTCCAAGAATGAGACAGACAGTCGAGAGGAGTCCATGGTGAGTTTGATGGTGGGATGAAAATTGTTGATGTCACTGTGTAGTTTTATCAGTGACTCCTCGCCATGGGTCCAGAGGAAGAAAATGTTATCAATGTACCTGGTGTACAATGTCGGTTGGAGATCCTGCATAGGGAAGAAATCTTGTTCGAACCTGTGCATAAAAATGTTGGCATATTGGGGTGCAAATTTGATCCCCATGGCTGTTCCGTGTGTCTGGATGAAGAATTGGTTGTCAAAGGTGAAGACGTTATGATCGAGGATAAAACGGATGAGTTGTAGGATGGCGTTTGGAGACTTGCAGTTGTTGGTGTTGAGTACTGAGGCTGTTTCCGCGATGCCATCATTGTGGGGGATGCTGGTGTAGAGTGCGGAAACATCCATTGTGACGAGGAATGTTCCTGGTTCGACTGGTCCATGGGTGCTGAGTTTCTGTAAGAAATCCATAGTGTCGCAACAGAAGCTGGGGATCCCCTGTACAATAGGTTTCAAGATGCCTTCCACATAGCCAGAGAGATTCTCACATAGGGTCCCATTTCCCGACAGAATGGGACTTCCCGGTGTGTTGGTTTTGTGTACCTTTGGAAGGCAGTAGAAGTCGCCTACACGAGAAGTACGTGGGATAAGGGCGCGTAGGGAGCTCTGAAGGACTGGATCCAAAGTTCTGATCAGTGTGTTTAATTCTCGGCTATGTTCTTTGGTCGGATCAGCTGGTAGTTGCCTGTAGTGTACATGGTTGTTCAGTTGTCGGTACACTTCCTTGCAGTAATCTGTTCTATTCTGAATGACAATGGCTCCTCCTTTATCTGCTGGTTTGATGACAATGTTGTGATTGGTTTTGAGAGCCTGGATGGCATTGCGTTGGGAACGGGTGATGTTTTGCTCTACCTTATGGGTACGGCTGATGAATCTGGCATTTATATATTTCCTGACAGTTTGAGCATACATGTCAAGCCCCCAGGGCAGCGGCCCTCCGGTGGGGTCCATGTTGATACCTTCTTTGGTCGCTCCTCTACAGATCCCTGTGATAACTGTTCTAGTTCATCAGTGGGCTCATTGGGATCACTGCCAGCACCTTGAAAGAATTCCCGGAGTGTCATTCGTCTGATGAACTCCTCTGTGTCTCCTGCCAGAACCAATGGGTCCATTTTGGTGGTGCGGCAGAAGTTGAGACCCCTACTCAGGACTTCAATCTCTTCCGGTCGAAGGGTGTGGTCCGATAAGTTGACAATAGACTTCCCCGCAGTCATAATGTTGTCTACTGTGGTTCCAGGGCGGGCTTTGCTATTACTGGTGAGAATGCCAAGCTTCTCCAGTTTTTTGTTCTTGGCATGCATGTACGTGGTGTAGTTTTGTTGCCTTGTCTGTTTGGCGATGTCACGTAATTGTACTGATGTATGCTGTGTTCAGGCTGTGAGTGTGGATTCCATCTGAATTTCAAGGTTGTGGCGCCTGCTGTAGAGTTGGTGCACGAGATGATTGAGAAGTTTACGAGAGGTGCGGTGGCAAAGTCTCTCTGCGTAGTCTGTGTTGTAGTTTGACCTAAGTGGGTTCATGATCCGTAATCCATTCGGGATCTTTCCCGCTTGCCTGCATTCCTGTAGAAACTTGATGTCTGTGTCGATATGTGCGAGCTTCTTGGAGATCCTCTCCACTTTAAGCCGGCAGTTAGTGGTGTCGATAGTAGTCATGATTCGGAGATACCGGTGTTGGACTGGGGTGTACAAAGTTAAAAATCACACAACACCAGGTTATAGTCCAACAGGTTTAATTGGAAGCACACTAGCTTTCGGAGAGACGCTCCTTCATCAGGTGATTGTGGAGGGCTCGATCGTAACACAGAATTTATAGCAAAAATTTGCAGTGTGATGTAACTGAAATGATACATTGAAGAATTGATTGTCTGTTAAGCCTTTCATCTGTTAGAATACAGTGATAGTTTCACTTCTTTCATGTGTAAATCACAAACCCCCTTTTTGTTAAAGCTGCATTCTCAGGTTAGCTGTTAACAATGGTGATAGCTGGACAATATGTTGAAGGTGTTCTCTGTCTATGACCTGATGTTTACATTGATTCCAATCTAAAAAGTGAGATAACAG
>NC_057746.1:11912319-11922037 GCF_004010195.1 Chiloscyllium plagiosum | reverse complement strand
TGTGTGCATGTGGGTCTTTGTCTGTCTGTCTGTGTGTTTGTGTCTGCCTGGGTTGGGGGTTGTGAGTGTGAGAAAGTGTATGTGTGTGTAGTGAGTGTAGAGCGTCTTAACTCTGTGAGGGGGTGCATGTGTGAGTGTGGGAGTGTGTGTGTCTATAAGGGTGTGTGTGGGTGTCTGTGTACGCATCTGTGTACGTGTGTGTATAGGAGTGCGCGCGTGTGTGTGTGTGTGTGTATATAGGAGTGTCTGTGTGTGTGTATAATGCAATGGTAGTCAACTGTAGTGTGACGTGAACCCAAGGTCCCGGTTGAGGCCCTCCCTATGGGTACTGAACTTAGCTATCAGCCTCTGCTCGGCCACTTTCCTCTGCTGCCTGTCCCGAAGTCCACGTTGGAGGATGGTCACCCGAAGGTCCGAGGCTGAATGTCCTGGACCACTGAAGTGTTCCCCAACTAGGAGGGAACCCTCCTGTCTGTTGATTGTTGTGCGGTGATTATTCATCCGTTGTCGTAGCCTTATTTTAAAACGAATGTAATTATGGTCGCTGGCCCCAAAGTATTCACCCACTGACACCTCAGTCACCTGCCCTGCCGTATTTCCCAAGACTAGGTCAGGTTTTGCACCTTCTCCATTAGGTAAATCAGCATACTGAATCAGAAAATTGTCTTGTACACACTTAACAAATTCCTCTCCATCTGAACCCTTAACACTATGGCAGTCCCAGTCTATGTTTGGAAAGTTAAAATCCCCTTAACCATAACCACCCTATTATTCTTACAGGTAGCTGAGAAATCCTTACAAGTTTGTTTCTTAATTTTCCTCTGATTATTGGGGGGTCTATAATACAATCCCAATAAAGTGATCATCCCTTTCTTATTTCTCAGTTCCACCCAAATAACTTCCCTGGATGCACTTCCGGGAATACCCTCCCTCAGCACAGCTGTAATGCTATCCCTTATCAAAAATACCACTCCCCCTCCTCTCTTGCCTCCCTTTCTATCCTTCCTGTAGCATTTGTATCCTGGAACATTAAGCTGCCAGTCCTGTCCATCCCTGAACCATGTTTCCGTAATTGCTATGATACTCCAGTCCAATGTTCCTAATCATGCCCTGTGTTCATCTGGATTCCCTGTTAGGCCCCTTGCATTGAAACCTTCTAGGAGAAAGTGAGGACTGCAGATGCTGGAGATCAGATCTGAAAATGTGTTGCTGGAAAAGCGCAGCAGGTCAGGCAGCATCCAAGGTGCAGGAGAATCGACGTTTTGGGCATGAGCCCTTCTTCAGGAATCATGAAGAAGGGCTCATGCCCGAAACGTCGATTCTCTTGCTCCTTGGATGCTGCCTGACCTGCTGCTCTTTTCCAGCAACACATTGTCAGCCCTTGCATTGAAATAAATGCAGTTTAATGTATTAGTTCTACCTCGTCCCTGCCTGCTCTGATTGTTTGACGCACTTTTGTTCTCAGCTGTACCCGTCTCAGATCGATCTCTTTCCTCACTATCTTCCTGCCCCCCACCTTATTAGTTTAAATCCTCCCAAGCAGTTCTAGCAATTTTCCCTGCCAGTATATTCGTCCCCTTCCAATTTAGGTGCAATCCGTCCTTCTTGTACAGGTCACTTCTACCCCAACAGAGATTCCAATGCTCGAAAAAAGTGAATCCTTCTTCCATACACCAGCTCCTCAGCCATTCATTCATCTGCTCTATCCTCCTTTTCCTGCACTCACGAGCTCGTAGCACAGGGATATTACTACCCTTGAGGACACCCTTTTAAATTTGTGCCTAACTCTCTGTAATCTCCCTTCAGATTTTCAACCTCTTACCTTCCAATGTCATTGGTTCCAATGTGGACAATGACCTCCTGCTGGCTCCTCTCCCCCGTGAGAACATTCTGCACCCACTCTGAGACATCCTTGATCCTGGCACCAGGGAAACAACACACCATTCTGCTTTTTCTCTGCCGGCCGCAGTAACGTCTGTCTGTACCTCTGAATACAGAATCCCCTAACACATTTGATCTCTCGGAAGCTGATATTCCCCACGTTGCATTAGAGCCAGTCTCAATGCCAGAAGGTTGGGTGTTCGTGCTGCGTTCCCCTGAGAATCTATCACTCTCTACATTTTCCAAAACAGCATACCTGTTTGAAATAGTTAAATCCACAAAAGACTCCTGCCCTAGGTACCAACCTCTCTCACCCTTCCTGGAGTTATCCCATGTATGTGACTGATTCTGAGACCTCCTCCCTTCCTATAACTGTCATCCATCACATACTGTTGCTGTTGCAAATTCCTTATCGCTTCTATCTGTCTCTCCAAACGATCCACTCGATCTGATAAGATTCGCATCCAACAGCATTTATGACAGATATAATCCGCAGTAAACCTTAAACTCTCTTTAAACTCTCACATCTGACAAGAAGTACATATCACTGCAAAGGCCATTTTTGCTCCTTCACAATCTACAGACCCAGAAAATAACATTGTCTTATTCCTCTACAAACACTGCCCCAGGTTAAATTAATAGCTATTGCTTATATGTTATGTTTAATCAAGAGACTTATCTCCAAAAACATATAATCAAGAAAGATTACTCTCTTTCACATACACAGTGTCTGTATCTCCCCTTCACACAGACTCGTCCCCTCTCTAGCACATAAGCACACGTACGCACACACATGTACGCACATATAAATCTGCGGGTGAATTTGCATTTGCCAATTTGTATTTGCCAGATACATTTTATTTTGTTCCAAATACATACAAATTGCATACAGTCAGTCAATGTGATATTTTACAAACTCCGACTTTGTAAATAAAACCAGTCTGACTCCAGGTGAAGACACAGACAGCGTCCGAACAAGGTCTCGCGTTTAGAATACATTGTCTGACCGCAAGTGTTACTTCATTTACCTGAAGGTATCTCCAGGAACTGACTTGAAATAAATTTTGCGATTTGCATAATAATCAATCAAACTTGCACCTCCATTCTAACTGATTAAGTATATAAGAACCAACTTAGGTGTGCACAATTCATGCTCATAAGTTGTACTACCCTTTGATCTTTTTCTGTTAACTTCTGTGTTTCAGGTTTTCCTCCGTCTTACACGTGATGACGGAGCAGCGCAATGACAGCCTGTGTTTACAAATAAACCCATTGGACTCTCACCTGGTGTCGTTTAATTTTTGATATTGTCTAACCCAGTCCAAAACCAGCGGCTCCATATCCTAACCCCATGTGTTCTTGAATTGCATATTAATCTTTTGTGAAGCACGTTACGTACTGATGTCTGGAAGTCCAGATATAATACATCTGTAGGATCCGCATTATACACCTTGCTTGTTACGTTTTATTTAAAGAAAGTTAGTCAAATCATTCAAACATGATTTATCCTTCATAAAACTTTGTTGACTGTGCTGGATTGTGGCTTGACTTTGGAAATGTTCTGTTATTAATTCCTTCATAACGGATTCTAATAATTTGTCTTGAATCCCAATAGTTTTCTCATTTCTTTTCATTTCCCAGTGAAGCTGGTCATTCGAAGTCCTTCCCTTTCTGTAACCTCTATTTTCCCTTTCACAATTCCTGTGTAACAGTCACAAGACTGTAAAAGATCTGCTCCAATTGCTGTGTAAGAGGCATGATTGGCTGATTGGACTCATTCTGTTCCTGCTTTACTCACTCGCTGGGCTGAATGTCCTCCTGGTATTCCTACATTGTAGTCTCAATGGACTTGCATGTCCTGCTCCTATTCCTGACCAAGCCGCTCAAGATCTCAATGTCCATCTCCTGTCGCTCAATGAGAGGTCTGGGGACTTATGAAATCTCCCTGCTCAAATGTCACTTTTCAAGGGCTGAACTATGCAGGCAAGCTGTGTTGCTCACACTGGGTAGCTCAGTCGTTAGCACTGCTGCCTCACTGCACCAGAGATCCTAGTTCAATTTCAGTCTCCAGTTTCCTCCCACAGTCCCAAGATGTGCATGTTAGATGGATTGGCCACGCTAAGTCACCCAGAATATCAGGGGATGTGGAGGCCAACTGCATCAGTCATGGAAAATGCCAGGTTATAAAGATTGGGTGGGGTGGGTGGTGGGATTAGATGGGACGGTCTTCCGAGGATCATTGTGGAGTCGATGGGTCAAATGGCCTGCTTTCACACTGCAGAGATTTTATGACTAACACGTTCGTTGCAGAAATCAGCTGAGGGACCAATCTTTGAATTCAGTCCAACATCCTTTCCTCAGTGAGGAGATTAAATCTCTGTGCACTACTCCAGATGTGATCTTACCACGATGCTGTACAGCAGCAGCAACGCTTTACCACACTGCTGTAAGGCTCCCACCCAGGTTAGAGCAGTCTCAGCTGTCTGGCGAATACACAGCATTGCTGAAAGTTCATTGTCATTCTGTACTCCACCAGCATATTGAGAGATCTGGAGAAAATCTCACAATGACGCCTGCGAAGAACGGGGAAGATGTGGTGAGATAATAACCAAGTTGAGATATGCCTCGCCAAACATCTCGCCTGAATCTTCCATTAACCTCGCCAGAGCCCACGTCACTCAGATTCCACAGAATCTGGTAAGGTCGATCTTAGAAACAGCAAGGAGAAGCAAACAATCATGAGAGTTATGTATCGAAGTGAAAGCTGCAATACAAATGCTGGGTATGTTATAAAACAGGAAATTAGACATACAGGTTTGTGGGTACTGCAGTAATAATGGACAACTTCAAGTTACATCTTACCAGTGTTTACCCAAGTGAATGTTAATGTTGAGTGTGGATGAACCGGGTTGGTTTAGTAGTATGTTGAGCACCAAGATGTTGATCAGGCAATTTTGCAATTGGTGTTGTGTGATCAGAAGAGCAAATCGAAGACTTTGCTGTTGAGGAGCTTTGGGGAATAGTGATCTTAATATATTGAATTTTTCATGACGTCTGAATACAAGCAGATTTTTTTTCTTATATTACGGGCATATACCTGAGTCGTGCAAGCCATTAAGATACGAGAATAAACTTGGCTTTGGTGAATTTGAAAAGTACATTAAAGTGACTTAATGAAAGACAGGCAATGTCTGTTATTTACAGAAGCACTGTAATATACATATATTGTTCCAAGGCATAAATCAAAAAGTGTAAGGTGAATCAACGATGGTGAACAAAAGAAGTTAAGAATTGCATTAGATCGAAGAAAGTGCGTTAGAGAAGGGGCATATATTGTGGATTCATTGAAATTGCGGACGCAACAAAAGGGGACTGATAAACTGACAAGTAAATTATAAAGAGAACAGCAATACAAACTAAACAGAAACAAAAGGACTGACCACAAACCTATTAATATTTAAAAGGAAAATAAAAGCAAGGTCAAAGGTGGAATGTGTGGACAGGATAATTCATTGTGGAGAACAGAAAAATGATAGGAAAACTAAACAGTTACTTTATATCTGTCTTCACGGAGAAAGGTCCAGAAAATCTCCCAGAAATACCAAGTGACCATGGGACTTGTGAAACTAAAGAATAAAATCATTCATATCAGTGACCAGGTACCGTTTGAAAACATAACTGGATTGAGCATTCATAATTCTGACAGACCAAATGTACTTCATACCAGAATTTCAGAGAAAGCAAAAATGGACATAATAATTGCATTGGGAATCACTGTATTTTTTCGTATTCAATTTGGAAGGTTATAAATGCAGTGTAAGGATTTACAAAGTGAAGAAGAGGGAGAATGGTGAACTACAGACCAGTTAACGTATTGCTCACAGTGAGGAATCTGTCGGAATTTATTATAAAGAATGCGATATTGGACACTTGGAAAGGTATAGCAAACATCTAGGCAATGATGCTATATTTCTGAAAGGGAAGGCAACATTTACAAACCTTTTGCTTGAAGATGTACCTTGCCGATGTAAACAATGGAGAACAAGTGGATGTGGTATAGTTGGACATCAGGAGGATTTTTAAAGAATCCATACAGTAAGTTAGCCCAACAACAATAAAGCAAATTGTATTGGGAGGAACATACGCAAATGGGGGAAGGTAAAGTTACGTCTGCCTTTGTTTGAAGGGAATCAGAATGTAGGCAATGAAGGGCTCAGTGATCTCTCTCCATGGATGATGTCTGACTCACTGTGATCACTGTGATGACCAGCATGTGTTGGTTTCAGTACAGATTCCAGCTTCTGTAGCACACTCTCACCACCCCACCCTCCCTCCACATTCACACTTACATCATTTCTAAATACCACTTACATCATTTCTAAATAAGGGACACAGCACTGGTCCCTGAGATACGCCAGGGGAGACTGGTCTCCAAACACACCAACAGCTTTCTACCAGTACTCTCTGTCTCCTGCCAGAGCACAAAGATTGTCCGGGTGGTTGGCAGTGAGGAGAAAGGTTTTATGTTGCAGGAAGATACAGATGGAATGATCAGATGGGCAGAGCAATGGCAGATGGAATGTAACCCTGATAAATATGAGGTGATTCATTTTGGAAGAAGGAACCAGACAGGGGAGTACTCAATGAATGGCAGCACACTAGGAAGGTCAGAGGGTGCTTCTCCACACATCCCTGAATGTCACTAGGCAGAATAATGGGTTAGTTCGGAAGTCACATGCTACTGTCGGCATAGCCTTTAATCATTGAGACAGAGATTGTAAGAGTTATACAAAATTTTGATTCGGTCACAGATGGAATACTGTGTGGAGTTCTGGGAGTCACATTATGGAAGGGTGTGATTGCACTGAAGGGGGTGCAGAGGAGATTCGCCAGGATGTTCCCTGGGATGGAGCATATCAGCTATGGAGAGAGGTTGGATAAGCTCGGGTTGTTTACACTGGAGCAGAGAAGGCTGAGGAGGACTTGATTCAGAAGGATAAGATTACAAGGGGCATGGACAGGGTGGCTACGCAGCAGGTGCTCCTTTTAGTCAAGGGACAAGAACAAGGGAGAATACTTTTAAAGTGAAGGGGTTGAGGTTTAGAGAAGATATGAGGATTGTTTTTCACCCAGAGGGCATTGGAGTCAGAATTAAATTTCCTGAGAGGAGAGTTGTGATGGGTAATCTCACAACTATTAAAATGTACTTGAAATATCATAACATTTATGGCTACAGATCTCATGTAAGAAAGTGGGACTAATGTAGATCATACTACTTTTCTGACAGTACAGATTATATGCTTCTGTGATTGTTTGATTATGGACAGTGAAAGCAGTTAAGAATATAAGTCGTGCGTTGACCATCATTTCAGGGGGATTTGAGTACAGGAGTAAGGGTGTCTTACTGCAGTTGTACAGGGTCTTTGTGAGATCCCATCTTGAATATTGTGCAGTATTGTGTGCTGTGTTAGTGTCCTTACCTAATAAAGGACAGATCTGACATTGAGGGAGAGCAGTGAAGGATGAGCAGACTGATCTCTGGATTGACACGCTTGTTGTGGGAGCAGAGTTTGGGTGACTGGACATGTATTCCATGAGCTGTAGGAAAATGAGTGAAATATATAAAACACTGACGGGGGAGACAGTATGGAAGCAGGGATGATGATTCCCCAGTCCTGGACGTCTAAAACAAGAGCCCACAGTATTAGGTACAGGCAGGCCACTCTGCATGGAGATGAGGATAAATGTTTGCACTCAGAGACTGGTGAACCTGGGGAATTCTCTTTTATATCAGGCAGTGGAAGACAAGGCATTGAATATAAATAATGATTGTTAGATACGAAGGGGATGGGAAGAGAGCCGGAATATGATGTGGAGATAGAGGATCAGCGATCATTACAGGTTGTTCTCTGATTACGCAGCAGCTGTGTTCCTGTGGAACGCTTTTATAGAAAGCAGTGCAATATAAATAATGGGGGCTATGGGAAGAAGGGGGTAAGGGGTGAAGATCCAATAATGCCAGGAAAAATCAAATCATAAACATTAGTCAGCCTAACACTAACAACAGCACATTCTATGTAAATCTTTAAACAATATATTGTAATGTAATAGTGCTGTAAATATACCACTTTCACACTACAGTTACTGACTACAACACTGGACCTTACACAAAGCTCTTCACCAGAAAGCACGCGAACAGACTGACCACATGATGCTACTGCGGGATTCCAGTTACAGTGGATTCCCGACATTAAGGAAACAAGCCCTTCAGCCCAACAAGTCCACACCACCCTCCGAAGAGTAACCCTCCCAGACCCATTCCCCGATCCTATATTTACACCTGACTAACACATCTAACACTATGGCCAATTTAGCATTGCCAATTCACCTGACCAGCACATCTTCAGACTGTGGGAGGAAACTGGAGTACCTCGAGGAAACCCATGCAGACACAGGGAGAATGTGCAAACTCCACACAAAAATTAACCCAATGCGGAAATTGAACCCAGGTCCCTGGTGCTAACCGCTGAGCCACTCTGCCTTCCCAAGATTCTTCCCCTGGTTTGAAAGCAAGTTCCTTCTAAATGTCGACTACAGGTCCCAGTTCTGGATGGAGGTTTGCTCGCTGAGCTAGAAGGTTCATACATCTATAACCTCAACCTCAGCTACAAATCTTCTCAAACCTTGCTAACAATTCCAAGTTTCAGGCTCAGTTTCAAGACGTTCAGAGTGGATTACATTCCTGTTTTAGCTGAACACATTGAGGGTGCATTTTGCAAACTGAGGACCCGGAGGCTGGGTTTGCTGTTCAACTGGTGCCGAGGATGGAATCACGTCACAGTTAACGGGAGCTCGCTTTATAAAGAAAGGTGCACAATTCATGAATCGTGTTGCAGCCAAATCGTGTTTAATAAGCACACATTATTGGAGAACTGCCTGTATATTGAATGGAGGAGAAAGTGAGGTCTGCAGATACTTGAGATCCGTGGGCTGGAGATCTTGAAGAAGGGCTTATGCCCGAAACGTCGATTCTCCTGTTCCCTGGATGCTGCCTGACCTGCTGCGCTTTTCCAGCAACACATTTTCATTATTGAATGGAGGAGCAAAATTAATGAGCCGAAGGGACTACACTCATTTTTTTTTTCATTTTATATGTCCCGATGTTTATACATACTAAGGGATATGAAACTTGTGTGGGGAAAACTGCATTGAGGAGATTTTCTCCATGAACTAGAATGGAGAAGGCTCAATGCGTCGAAAGACCTCCTCCTTTCCCGATGTTTCTGTGCAGTCTGTGGGAAATCTCTGTAAATGTTGTCACAAGTTGTCAGATGTTAGGAAGGAGATCTCTGCAAGGTGGAAGGACTGTGTTTCCAATTCCCTTTTCCAACGCCGAGACTGATGCTGGGTGTTCTGTCCGGGTTTATCCTTTATGACCTCGGAGCAGTTTGATACAATAGAGTGTCTTGCTTGGCTGTTTCCGAGACCATTGAAGAGTTTAGCACATGTCTGTGTATCTGGAGTCACTTTTAGGCCAGACCAGGGAAGCACAGGCGATTCATTTCTTGAAAGTACATTGGAGAAGCAAATTGGTGTTTACAATTGACATTGGCTTCAAAGTCACTGTTACTGACGCCAAATGTTACATCTTGATATTTCTTAACTTCCACCAGCTGCCAGGGCATTAGATTGGTCTGGATTATTAATCCAGTGATGTTTCCACAACAGCACCATCTCCACATGGGAACCTATCTGAAACCACACTGAGCTGGTTATTTCTGTGCTGCTTGACAGCTCTGTCAAAAAGAACTCCCACCAATGTGACTATCGCGACTGA
>NC_057746.1:11876814-11911819 GCF_004010195.1 Chiloscyllium plagiosum | reverse complement strand
AGACCAGGTCTGATGAAGAACGTTTGAGGGCGCTAGGGCTTTTCTCATTAGAGTGAAGCAGGATGAAAGGTTACTGGATAGAGGTGTACAATATGATGAGAGGCATAGATAGAGTGAATAGCCAGATACATTTTCCCCAGGCAGAAATGCATATAACGAGGGTACATAATTTTAACGTGATGGAGGAATGTTTCGGGGAGATGTCAGAGTTCGGTTCCTTACACAGAGAGTGTTGGGTGCGTGGAATGCACTGCCAGCAATGTTAGCCAAGTCAGATACCTGACTTAGTGGGCGGCACGGTGGCACAGTGGTTAGCACTGCTGCCTCACAGCGCCTGAGACCCGGGTTCAATTCCCGCCTCAGGCGACTGACTGTGTGGAGTTTGCACGTTCTCCCCGTGTCTGCGTGGGTTTCCTCCGGGTGCTCCGGTTTCCTCCCACAGTCCAAAAGATGTGCAGGGTCAGGTGAATTGGCCATGCTAAATTGCCCGTAGTGTTAGGTAAGGGGTAAATGTAGGGGTATGGGTGGGTTTCGCTTCGGCGGGTCGGTGTGGACTTGTTGGGCCGAAGGGCCTGTTTCCACACTGTAATGTAATCTAATACCTGAGGGACATTTAAGAGATGCTTGGATAGGCTAATGAAAGATAATGCACATAAGTATATCGGTGAATCTGATCTTAGAGAAGGATAAAAGATCGAACAAAATCGAAGACCGAAGGGCCTGTACTGTCCTGTACTGTCCCATATCCTCTGTTCTACGAAAATATGTAAAGAGGCTTTAGATGGATTTTGAACTGTCAGACAGTTGAGTGCTAAGAAGAATTAGGCATGAAAGAGACCGAGAGAAGATCAGCAATGATCTTACTGAAGGGCAAGGCAATATTGAGGGGTGGGGGTAGTGAGTAAACGACTTGTTTCTGTTTTTATGTTCTCACATTCTATTATTGCAAAGTTACAGGGTGTTATTTTCCTGGAAGTTTTGTTATTGAATGTTATAGTCATGGCGACAAAAGGATTTTCTGAGCTATCCCTGGGTGAGGTGTCCGAACTGCATTCACAGTGAACCTGGTTCGATACCGTGACCAACAAATGGAGCACATTTTGCAGAATGGGGAATCTCTGTAAAGAGAGATTAGGGGCCTCTGTCATACCCAACCTGGATTTTCCAATTACATTTTTCAAATCAACCAAACCGTGTGGGAAAGTATTGAAGGACTGAATGGTCTCCTCTGTTTCTGTGCACGAAGTGATAGCAATGAGTGGCCTCCCACTTCTCCTGTCTAGCAGGTTTCAGGGGCTGAATGGAACACGGAAACATGAGATTGAGGAACAGGAGTGAGTCATTACACACTGTGAGCCTTCTCCACCAGGCACTAAGATTGTGTCTGATCAGGTTGTGGTCTCAGCCCCACTTTCTTGTCTGTATACAATTATCTATGACTCACTTCATGGACAAATATTTAACTAATGCATCTTTCAATAAATGTAAACAAAGACGCACCACAAACTTTTGGGGAAGATAATTTCCGCTCGAAAGGCCTTTTAGAACTTTTCCTAACCCGTCTTATCGAATCAGAGAGTCATACAACACGGAAACAGACACTTTTGTCCAAATTGTCCATGCTGACCAGGCATCCTAATCTGAGTTAGTCCCATTTGCCAGCATTTTGCCATTATACCTCCGAACCATTCTTATTTATGTATCTATCCAGATATATTTTCAATGTGTAATTATACCCGCTTCCATGTATGCTGTTCTACTCTGATATAGTATTCCTTACTGTCCATTGCATCACATTTTGCTGTTATCTGTAAACTTACTAATCATGCCTCCAATATTCACAAACAAGTCGTGTATATACATGATGAAAAGCAACAAGCTCAACACTGATTCTTTCAGCACACCACTGGCCACAGGCCTCCAGTCTGGAAAATAATCCGTTACCTTCAAGACAATTTTGCATCCAATTGTTTAAATTTCCATGGGACCTAACTGCTTTAAATTTTCATTTTTATGCTGTAACTCAATTAGTTTCGCTGATCTAAACATATTTCCATGATCATATACTTTCTCTTGTTTTGTTTCAACTATCTGATGAAACAAAGTCTCTACCAATGCCACTTCAGCTTCCTCGTCTTTTTATTTTTGATCTCTCCTGTTTCAGCTGGTGACATTGTGACTTGGTTACCCCACAATCATGAAAGGTTCCAGGATAAGGTTCCTGCTATGCTTCAGTTGCCTATGTCTCCACTGGCTTTTCAACCAGAGCAGGCAGCACTTCTCCCGGTGAATCAGCTATATACTTTGCAAGGGCAAATTGTATTCCTGGAGCAGAAAGTATGTCCAATACTCCCATCACAATTTCTCCACACTTTACTGTACACTCCATCCCCGTTTTACATAATTGTGCACTTTTTGTCTCACATGAGTTCACTTTTTTCTGGAAATAGTCCTTCAGGAGTACATGCCTTCGCATCTTTCAGCATCACAGACTGTGAGGATCCTGTGTCTCTTAATAGTGCATCCGCTTTATCTGCTACTCCTGACCTATGTGAATACACTTTCCCTATGCAGGTATATTTTATAAGCAGATCCGGCACTTCCTCCTTGACCAACCTCAGATCAACTTGTACTCTCTGATGCAGCTTTCTAGCCTCCACTGTGCTTGCTGTTTCCACTCCAATAAACTCCCAGGCCTATCCTGTTTTCCAGGAGAAAGTGAGGACTGCAGATGCTGGAGATCAGAGCTGAAAATGTGTTGCTGGAAAAACGCAGCAGGTCAGGCATCATCCAAGGAACAGGAGAATCGACGTTTCAGGCATGACCCCTTCTTCAGGAATGATTCCTGAAGAAGGGCTTATGCCCGAAACGTCGATTCTCCTGTTCCTTGGGTGCTGCCTGACCTGCTGCGCTTTTCCAGCAACACATTTTCAGCTCTTTTCCTGTTTTCATACATCCTTTTTTTTCATTAGCCCACCAACAGAGTGATTTCCTGTGACCTAATTTAGTGCAACGAAAACACCGGAGATTTTTAGCTTCTTTGTCCCCTTCAAGAGTTTATTTTTAACCTGTGGTAAGTTATCCTTCTGATCTTCACTGAGATCTACATATTATTTTCCACGTGAGGATTTCTCTATCCCTCATGAACAGAAATTGATTCTGGAAACCAAAATGTGTTTTATGGGACAATTCATAATCATCAGCATCTTCAGCTGCTAGACTTGCTATTTTAACTCTCTGCTCTTACACATGAGTTTGCATTACTTCAGGCAATGAACCTTTGAATTCCTCCAAAATAATTATTTCTCTAAGTGCATCATAGATTTGCACGATTTTTAAAGTTCTTATCCATTCATGAAAATTACTTTCTTTCACCATTTCAAACTCAATATAGGTTTGACCAGGGTCACTCACGGGGAGTTTGCACGTTCTCCCCGTGTCTGCGTGGGTTTCCTCCGGGTGCTCCGGTTTCCTCCCACAGTCCAAAGATGTGCAGGTCAGGTGAATTGGCCATGCTAAATTGCCCATAGTGTTAGGTAAGGGGTAAATGTAGGGGTATGGGTGGGTTGCGCTTCGGCAGGGCGGTGTGGACTTGTTGGGCCGAAGGGCCTGTTTCCACACTGTAAGTAATCTAATCTAATCTAATCTAAAATTCCTGAAACGTTGTCTATAGGCTTTTTGCACAAGCTTATATGCACTTTTTTCACCTCCTCATACTCCCCAGATCCTTCCTCTGATATTGTTGCGGATCCGTCACTAGTTACAAGTTTCGTTTGGATCAGCAAAACTCAGATGGCCACTGGCCACTACAATTGGTTAGCCACTTTTTCAAATGAAATGAAAAAGATTTCCATATCCTACTCATCAAATTTAGGCAAGGCGTGAATTTATTTAAAAAGTATCTCACAGGCTTTTGACTACCGTGGGTTTGCTCAATCTCATGCTGTTCAAAACTAAGCTTACCTTCAGCCTTCATCTCCATCGTTTTCAGCTGACTTTCCACTCTCAGTGTTCATCTCTGAAGCTCAAACTCTCTCTCTTTTTGTTTCTCTCCTGCTAAAGCCACTCGTTTTTTTCTTTTTCCTGGATAAAACCAATTCGTTTTCTTTGTGTCTCTTTTAATTTTAGTCGTAATGCAAATTGCTTCATTTCTGCTTCTAACTCAAGCTACTTTATTTGCGATTGAAGTTTAGTAATTTCTACGGACTGCAGTGGAGTTTCCAGCAAATTGGAATGCTGAGCTATTGCTGCAATCATCTCAGCTTTTCTCACATTAGGAGGTCCCTTCAACTTCAGCTTGTCTACTAATTCCCGCAGCTTAGACTTATGTGCATTTTGTAAAACTCCCACGGTCGATTCTCCCATCTACAAAACACCATTTGTGACTGCAAGAGCTATTGCTATCTGAAGCTGTTTACCCACCAAATCCACACACGAAAAAAGAGACACTAACACCTGCCACTCGCTGTCTAAATTCCACACAAGGGCCCCAATCTGTTATGGACCAGGCCCGACCACTCAAAACATTTTAAGCAGGTAGCCCAGACGTAACTTTGGTATTTGTTGAAGGTTATTGTATAGTCGATATTCCTGGAGTAAATTCGCTGGTCAGACTGCCGAGTTTTAAACAAACAGAGTTTATTCACCAAATTATCGAATGAAGCACATGAACTGAAACTAGAATACCCAACTAACTTATTATATCCAACCGAGAAGCAACCCCGAATTTAGGATGTTGTTCCAAAATACTTGCAAGAATCCCAATAGACAAACGCTTTATCACAAACAGTATATCTGATTAAAAAAAACCTTACAGGTTATGTGATTGGAAGGGCAGAAGGAGGGGGAGAACGTCCAATTTCAACAGTGACCCTGACTCGACTAACGCCCAAACTGAACCGATCTACCCAGCTAGATAGCTGGCCACGTCCTCTTGATTATACAAGTTTTTGTTTAAAGACAGGAAAGCGTTCTGCCTGAAGCATTACCAGTTAGGTAGAAACAAAATGACCCCAAATGAACCTTTCAAAATTCAGACATATTGGATTCTTGGGTCATTTAGATCCTCCCTAAAGAAGAAAATTCAAGGATGACATAACCTTGTAAAAGGACCAGCTTTGTGACAATATGCCACATTTGTTTTCGGACCGAATTCAAACAATATAAGTCTTACTGCTTTGAATCTAATAAAGTGTTTTAAGGTCTTTGTGAGTTTATACATTAAAAAAAAACTGCTGAAGCACATTGAGTGTTGAAAATACAAAATTTCCTCATTAGATCAATTAAAGGAATGCCTAGGTAAACCCACATTTCCTGTGTATTGGAGTGCAAATATATCCACTGTAATTATATTGGCTGGTCCCTGTTCCAGTCGATGAGAGATCGACACGGTAACAAATCTAGATTGTGGGTTTTGAGGGTGGTGGTTGTGGGAGGTTCAGGCGGTTACAGTACTGCAAACGGACACGGAACAGAATCATCTAGCCTGCGATAAGAAAACTTCCACTATTTTCTCTCACAACTAACTTCATGAGAGCAATTTGTGATTGGAGATGTGTCTAATAGCCAGAGATGCCAACATTCAATCCAGTCCATTTCTTTTTGTGAACTGAAGGAAACATACTGAAAGGTGTTAACTTGATCTGTTTGTTCAGTGACTGTGATTGATGTCAGTCTCCATGGATCCTAATGATGTCACTGGATGGTTTCCCTCTCCTATTCGTAAGGGATCTCTTGCAATACCTTATGCCATTGTAGAAGCAGATGCACCACCTCCAACGCTCACAGGGATCAGCAGCTGCAGAGACAGGAAAAGAAGCGATAACCATCTGAGAATAGTCTGGAATGATCCATTAATTGATCAGAATCTGAGAACATTAGACTGGAATGCTGCAACAATGGACAGGAGTTTATCTATTTTACTGATGTCCTTTGGTAAAGAAATCTAGCGTTATTACCTGGTCTGGCTTAAGACTGATTTCAGACCCACAGCAATGTGCTTGGTTCTGTGCTGCCTGAAAGAATGACCTCACAGTAAAGGGCATTTACTCAGGTGAATAATGCTGCCCCTGTCAGCGATGCAGACATTACAAGTAATATTAAAATTAAAGGTTAAATACAATAAAGAATGAAGCAATAATTCAGAAACAATAAAGAACGAGAAAGTGCCAGACAAACTGAGCAGATTTGGCAGCTCGGGTCGAAAGAAAAATAGAATTGGCAATTCGATTCTAACGACCATACATCAGAACTGACCACAGTTGGAAAATAGGGTGATTGATGTTGGTGACAGCGACATCTGTTATGAAGGGGAGAAGGACTGAGTTGAATAGATGGAGAAAGAGAGAGATAGATTTAGAGCGAAGGAAGCAAACAAAGGGATTGTCGATGATCAGCTAGAATTGAAATTAAAAATGAGATTAATCTTATTTATTTTTCTCTGTTCCCATATTACTGAAATTCATGACCATGTAAGGTATACATCAAAGTCCCTGTTTAAAGTGGTTATTGTCGGTTTTTCTCTCTTCCGTGAGTGTGATCATCTTCCTTTATTCATTAATGGGATGCTGGGCCAGTACTTAATTCCCTTTCTCCATTGTTCTTGAGAAGTATTTGGTGAGCTTCACTCAGCGAGTCGTTAGTTCATGGAATGCCCTGCCAGTAACAGTGGTGGACTCTCCCTCTTTATGGGCATTTAAGAGGGCATTGGATAGGTATATGGAGGATAGTGGGTTAGTGTAGTTTAGGTGGGCTTGGATCGGCGCAACATCGAGGGCCCAAGGGCCTGTACTGCGCTGTATTCTTCTATGTTCTATGTAGCTGCCTTCCTGATCCACTGCAGTCCGTGGACTGTAAGTAGTCAGTGCTGAGGTCCATGCGGTTTTATTTCTTTGAGGCTTTGCAGTGAGTGATATAACTGAGTGGCTGGCTTGGCCATTTCAAACAGCAACTGAAAGTTAACCACATTGCTGTGGGTCTGGAGTTTCATGTGAGACCGACCAGGTGAAGATGCTACATTTCCTTCCCTGAAGGGCATGAGGGTGCAGGTATGGCAGTCGACAATGGTTTCATTGTTTCATTTGATTCTTGATTCCTGCTATTTTATTCAATTCAAATTCCAACATTTACCGTGATGGGATTCGGACCCGGGGTGTGTGTCATTACCTGATTCCCTGGATTAATATTCCGGAGATAAAGCTGCTCGGCCACCGCCTCCACAGCATCGACAATCAACACCAATGGCAATAGTGATGTTGTTGTTGGTATGACTTTGTTTCATAAGGCGACAAAATGATTTGGCAAAACATACCATCCTTCTCATTTTGTATTTATGAGAAGGCGAGTGGATGGGAAGTTCTCTTGGTGAAAAGGAGGTGGATGTCCTTGGGCATGGGTCACTAACAGAATTCATACGGAGCAGCCAGGTGCTGGCATGTGGGAATAGACTGGGTTGGAATATCAGGTTGGCATGGGCGGGTTGGACAGAAGGTCTGTTTCCATGCTGTACAGCTCTATGACTCAGCAAGTAATCAGCACAATAAATGAATAGTGTCTTTCATTGAAAAATGATTAAAGTATAAGAGTGAAGACACCGTCCTGCAATTGTAGAGTGATCTTGAGACAGTATTTTTTCTCCTGTATAATGAATGATCTCCTTGCTATAGAGAGACAATGTAATGGAGTTTCACCAGACGAATCCCTGCAGTGATGGTACCACGAGGAGAGTGTGAAGCAAATGAGTGTTTAATCTGTAACGCTACGAGAAGAATAAAAAGTGATTGCATTAACACTTGAGTGTTATGAATCAACACTCATTATTTCCAAAACATACCATTGATAGCATTAAATATAACATGTTTTCCCTGATACGTTTCTTCATATTAGGATAAATTTGTAGATAGGAAAGGTTTAGAAGGATATGGACCAAGCGCAGGGAAATGGGGTTAGCAAGAATGGACATTTTGGTCAGCATGAAACAGTTTGGGCGAATGGGCCTGTCTCCGTGCTTTTGGATTCTCTGACACTATGATCATTTACAGAGTTCTGTGGAGCCCCCATGTTGGTTGAGTGAGAGCTCCACTGATTCGATGTGCAGTTGGTGTGTGACTCTGCACTGAACGTCATATTGTTCACAAATCTGTCAGCAGCCACAATTTGATAGAGTTCGCCATTCCCACCAGCTTCTGGCCTCCATACAGAACACGAGCCTGTCTTCTCTGTCACAAACCAATCCTTTTTTTTTGCTAAAAGCTGTTCATTGTCTCAAGGAGACTTTGTCATTGCTGTTTTTCAGAGGGACAATAAACGAGCCAGGCTCCGATCAAACTGGTTTTGTACAGACATGAAAAGGATTTTCAGAGGCCTTTTATTTACATGAAAACAGATGAAACTTCAGGCCAAAGTGGTCCTGCTTTAAAAGTGACCTGTATAACGAACGGGGAGTGGTGAGCTCTTTTAGCTGAGCTGAGCAGTTTTCAGTTTAGTCTTGAAATTGGAAGTTCAAGAGTTTAGGATAGTAATGACTCTTGCAGTCGCCAAACGTTTCCTGGGTGTGCATGCAGTGACTTTGGAAATTATACAAAAAGTGAATAAGACCAAGTTGCAAAAATTATCAGAGAAGCTGGAATTGAAACTAACTGCTTCTGTGAGGAAAGGAGAGATAATTACAGCAGTAGCTCGTCAATTAAACTTTCTGGATAAACCATAAGAATCTATAGAGATGGTAAGAATTCAGGTGCAAATGAAGCAGCTTGAGATAGGGGCCAGAGATAAGAAAAGAGCAGCAGAAATGACGCAGTTTGAGTTACGAATAAAAGCAAAAGAGAGGAAAAACGAGAGAGCAGCAGAACAGAGAGAAAAAAGAAACAATGGCAAAAGAGAGAGCAGCGGGGTAGAGAGAAGGAGAGAGCTTTTGAGTAGAAAAACTGACACTTGAAAAGGAAATTCAGTGTAAAAGACTGGAGATAACGGATGATGGTGGGCTTAGTAAGGAAGAGAGTGAAGATGAGCAAGCCCCTGAAAGTCAGACGTCTGGTGAGAAACTGATTGAGCATGTTCAGGCATTGCCTCAACTTGATGACTTTTTCATCTAATTTGAAAAGGTGGCTAAATAAATGCAGTGGCCCGAGGCATGTGGGCTTTGTTGATCCAGATGAAACTTGTGGGTACAGCTGGTGAGGTATTCACATCCGTATCAGAGGAGGTATCTGGGGAGTATGAGGAGGTAAAAAAGAAAAACCATTTTGTCTGCATATGAGCTTGCACCAGTAGGCTATAGACAACGTTTCAGGAATCTAACTCGGGATCGTGGTCAAACCTACATTGAGTTCTAAAGGATTAAAAGGGCTAATTTCAATAGATGGATAAGAGCTTTGAAAATCAAGCTGATGCCCCTAGAGTGGTTAGTATTTGGAAGAATTCAAGGATAATTTACCACGGTAAAAAAGAAAAGTATGAAGGGGACAAAGTAGTTAAAACACTCTGGTGTTTTCATTGTAAAAAAGTGGGCCACACAAAATCACAGTGTTGGTGGGCTGGGAGAAGACTAGATGCAGGATAATCAGCCAAGCTTAGAAGTTTTTTTGGACTATTAACAAAAAGTTCAAGGGAAGATAAACAACTGCCTCAGAGTGTACAAGATGTCAGATCTGCTTATAAAATCTACATGAAAGGATAATGTTCATTCACATAGGCCAGGAGTAATTGGTAAGGAGGTTCCAATATTAATGGACGTAGGATCTTTTCAGTCTGTAATCCTGAGGGGTGAGGATATATGCACTCTTGAGAGACTATTGCCAGAAAATATATGGCAAGAGGAATTCATGGTGAGACAAAAAGTGCTCGGTTATGTAAAGTGAGGCTCTAGAGAGTCCAGAGAAGAGTCGAGAATGTGTGGTCGGAGTATTGGATAAACTCTCAGCTCCAGGAATAAAATTTGTCCTTGCAAGTAATATAGCTGATTTACCGGTAGACGTGCTGTCTACTCTCGTTGAAAAGCCAGTGGAGACACGGGCAATTGAAGACGTGGAAAATGTTTATCCAGAAATGTTCGTTGATTGCGTGATCATAAGATCACAGATGCACAGCTTGAAGCAGGATAAATACACAGATAGGAAAGCTGACATACAGTTATCCGAAAGTTGTTTTTGATCAGGTAAGTGGAACAGAGAAGGAGCAAGTAGGAAAACATGCAAGTATTTTTAGCTCTGCTAAGCTCATTGATTTGCAGCAGCAGGATGAGAAGTTAGAACAGTTATACCAAAAAGCATTTCGCAAGAAAGGGAATGAATGCATTCCTGTGTGTTATTATTTAACAAATGATGTCTTAATGCGGATGTGGGGATCAGCACACATTGAAGCAGATCAGACGTGGACAGAAATTCATCAACTTGTTTTGCCTGTTGGGTATAGAAAGGAGGTGCTGCGTGTGAGCTACAACTTTAACACCATTTCGGGTTGAGGACAATACAGGCTGAAATACAAAGATATTTTCACTGGCCTGGACTATACAAAGATGTAGTTGAATTTTGCCAGACGTCTCAAACATGTCACACAGGCAGGAATGAAACCTGCAAATTTAATACCTATTCCAGCATTTCAGGAACCTTTCACAAGAGTCTTGATGGATTGCGTAGGACTCCTCCCTCAAACAAAAAGTGGGAAGGAGTATTTATTAACGATAATGGATGCGTCGACTCGATGTCCAGAGGCAATCCCATTATACAGCATCACAGCTAAAAGAGTTGCAGAAAGAATACTTCTTTTAAACTAGATACGGATTACCAATAAAGATCCAGACAGATGAAGGAACAAACCTCACATCGGAACTATTCAAGGCGGTGATGGATAACTTGGGAATAAAGCAATTCAACTCTACTGCGAACTATTCGGAATCGCAGGGAGCATGAGAGAGATGGCATCAAACACTGAAGACCATGTTGAGGGTTTATGGTCGGGATTATCCAGATGATTGCGATAAGGAAATTCCTTTCGAACTATTTGTGATCAGAGACGCACAGAATGAATCGAGTGAATTCAGACTACTTGAATTAATTTGTGGGCATGAAGTAAAAGGAGTATTACAATTGATTAAGGAGAAATTAACAAGTCAAAATTCAGCGACCACGCATTTGGACGACTTGTCCAATTTTAGGGAACGATTAAAAAGGGCTGGAGAGTTGGTTAGACAGCATTTAAAAATATCGCAGCATACAATGAAACAGGAAGTGTATAAGAAATCGCAAATTCGCAATTTTGCAATTGAGAATAAGGTATTGGTGTTACGTCCAGTAACAGTTGAGCCTTTAAAAGAAAGTTTTAGTGTACCTTATTAAATTTGGAAGAAATTGAATGAGATGAACTACTTGACACGGACCCCAGACAGGAAGAGATCTCACAGAGTGTGTCATGTGAATATGCTCAAAAGGTATTTTGACAGGGAAGGAAAGCAAGAGGACAAGGTGTTAATGATTACAGCACAGAAGGAGGAACCAAGTTCAGAGGATTCTGAATTGGACATTCCTCAAATTAAAGTGGAAATGAGAAAGTTGTCAAAAATTGGCATACATTATTGAGTTACTTTCCACAAGA
Source organism: Chiloscyllium plagiosum (assembly GCF_004010195.1). Lineage (NCBI taxonomy): Eukaryota > Metazoa > Chordata > Chondrichthyes > Orectolobiformes > Hemiscylliidae > Chiloscyllium > Chiloscyllium plagiosum. Next base: position 11,900,230 of record NC_057746.1, on the reverse strand, counting down.
AAAGCATACTTACTTGAAAGAGATATGACTATCTCGTGGAGAGATATGCGGAAATAAACTGGGAAGTACGAACATAATTGTGCATGACATCGACACAGGAGATGCTGTTCTGATTAAGCAACATCTTTATAGGCATGACCCTCCAAAATTGGCACAGGTGCAGAAGGAGATCGAGCGCATATTCCAAGATGGCATAATCGAAGTGAGTTACAGAGACTGGAGCTCACATATAGTCATGGTGCCAAAGCCAGATGGGTCTCAACGGCTATGTGTGGACTATCACAAAGTCAACGCCATTACAAAGACTGATGTATATCCAATTCCATGTTTGGAAAACTGTGTCGAAAACATGGGAGAAGCTACTTTCATTTCTAAGTTGGACTTGCTCAGAGGCTACTGGCAAGGACGTCTGTCAGAGAAAGCAAAGGCAATTTCGGGGCTTTCATAACGCCAAGTTCAAAGTCGTGGCATTTGGTATGAAAAACGTTCCAGCCACATTTCAGAGGGTGATAATAAGGTCATTGCCGGATTACCCAACTATGTGGTGTACGTTGAGGATCTGGTGGTTTTTAGTCACTCATGGAAGGAACATGTACAGCATTTATCGGACTTGTGCGATCAACTTCAGAAGGCAAGCTTGGTAGTAAATCTAGCTAAAAGTGAATTTGAGAAAGCCCAAGTCACGTTCCTGGGTCACGTTATTGGACATCGACAAATGATCCCATGAGATACGAAAATGAAAGTAGTTGGGGAATGTTTCACACCGTCGACAAAAACAAATATGCAGTACTACGGTTCCTGGGATCGAATGGATTTTACCTAAAGTTTGTGCCAAACTTTAAGCAGTGCGGCTGCTCCACTCACCAAATTGTCGAGGGCAAGAACTCTCAGTGGACAGAAGACTGTCAAAAGGCATTTTACAGCTTGAAGACTGTGTTAACCACTGCCCCCATTATTAGCTACGCTAGGTTACACGAAGCTTTTCAAGGTGGCTATCGATGCCAGTGATGTGGGTATTGGTCCGGTGTTCTTGCAGGAGGATGATGAGGGAATAGAAATACCTATCGGGTTTTTTTCTGGGAAGTCGAACGTTCATCAACAGAAATGTTCAACGGTGGAGAAAGAGACTTTAAAGTTGGTGTTGACATTACACTATAACTGTGTTTATATTTCCAGCAATGCATCTGAGACAATCGTGTACACTGATCACAACACATTGACATTTGTGGAAAATATTAAGGACAAAAATGCCAGACTTTTCAGATGGAGCTTATTGTTGCAGCCATTCAATCTGACAATTGTGCATGTGGCAGGTCGTGAAAGCATGAAAGCTGATGAGTTATTGAGACTCGAATGAGATACTTATATGTTCGGTGCTGGGTGTACCACGGCCTGAATTTGCATGGGTTTGTGCATGTTTGAATGTTTACAGTTAGTATAGTGTATCTGTCAGTTTTGAGACTACTAACTGGGTTTGAAGGGTTAAAATGCAGCCATCTTTTAGCATTGATGGTTCTTTTTTAAGGGGGTAGACATGTCACAAATCAAGTCCCTTTTTATGTCTAAAAGCTGTTCCTTGGCTCAAGGAGACTCTGCCTTTTGCTTTTTTTCAGAAGGACAATAAAACGGGGCCAAGCTCCGAACAGTCTGGTTTGGTACAGAGATGAAAAGGATTTACAGAGGCCTTTTGTTTTGATGGCAATAAATGAGACTTCAGGCCAAAGTGGTCATGCTTTATAAGTGACCAGTATAATGAACGGAGACTGGTGAGCTGTTTTAGCTGAACTAGCTGAGCTGAACTGAGCCGAGCAGTTTTCAGTTGAGTTTTGAACTGGGAAGTTCAACTGGGAGCTGTGTGGAAACTCTCTCTCCTTTCTGACCTTCAACTTCAACGTGCAAGTCTGTGTTCCGTATGTACTGGTTTTTATTGAGAGTTTGCTTATTGGGAGAGTTGTGTATATTCGAAATAGCATAATTAAGTCTAGATGAATAGGTTGAATTCTGTCGTGATGTTTTAATTCTGTTCTTTGTGTTTCATTGTGTAATGTTATGAATAAACTTTTTGTCTGTTTTAAAATCTAGTAGTCAACCTAGCTAAATTACTCCGGGTAATTTTCATTGTACACTTACCGAAACAAATTGCAAAGGTATGCTCTGGGCTGTTTTGAGTAGGCTAGCCTAGTCCATAACATCTTGTCGATGGAAGATGCCTCCTTGGGGCTTGGTACAAACCAATCACTTTCTCTCCTCAAGGTCAGCAAACCGCGTTAACATAATACGTGTGTACCATTAGCAATAGGGCCAGGAGGAACAACATGGAGCAGTCTGTCTGTTCAGTCTCTGCTTCATTGGTTTGTCATGTTGCAGCGTCAATGACATCCTCCTATTTCAGTGCAAGTTAGGAGGGACTGAATGGCCTCTTCTGTTCATGTGTCAGTGTCTAGAGGAACTGAATGTCTTCCTCCTGGCCCGAGGGCAGAAGTTCAAGAACTTCAGTGGGCAACCCGTGGTTTCTGCCTACCAGCACTTTGTGCCGACTAGACTCTATCTTCCTGAGTTATAGGAGACAAACAGGAGGCTGGAAGAACACAGCAATCCAGGCAGCATCATGAGCTGCGAAAGTCAACATTTCAGGTATAACCGTTCTTCAGAATAGGGTTGGGAGGTAGGGGAGCTGCAGATAAAGAGGGAAGCGAGTGGTTGGGGTGGGTAGAACAGGGGAATGGTGAGTTATGGCTATGTAGACACAAGTGGTGGGTGCAACCTGGTTGGGCGATGGGAGGGGTGAATCCAGTTGAGAGCTCAAAGGTAGGGTCGTTAGGTGGAATGGAAGACTTCCCAATCACTTCGTATTTCAATTCTCTTTCCCAATCCCTTTCCGACATAGCCATCCTTGGCCTCCTCCAGTGCCACAATCAACCAAACCATAATTTGGAGGAACAAGATCTCTTCTGTCACCTGTGAAGCCTACACCCAGGGGACTCAACATTGAATTCTCCAATTTCAAATAACCTCCCTTCCAATTCCCGACTCCCTTCGCAAGCTCTCCCCTCCCTTCCATTCCTCTGAGCAACCTTTTGTCCAGCTACCAACTGGATTCAGGCCTCCCATCAACAACTTTCTGATACCCTTTATCTGTGCTCACTTATCCCCACCTCGCCACTCTTCCTCCTCCGACCTCACCCGCCACTTTATCTATAGACCCCCTTACTCCCATCCACAGTCCTGACGAAGGGTTATGTCCAAGGCGTTCGCTTCTCAAAGTCTTGATGCTATCTTGCTTATTCTGTTCTTCCAGCTTCCTGCGTGTGTATTCTGGATTCCAACACCTGCTTTTATTTTAAATTGTCTTCTTGTGTAATAGGCAGGAGTAAGCGAATGCATTGCTCCTCTTGTTATCCAATAGATCTGGTGGGCGGAATTGCTTTCTTATATTACTGTGAACCCAGCTAGAGTTGCTGAATGGGTTCCTCTTTCTTTTTACTGTGGAAATGTTTAGTGTCCAGCAGTGCTTTTGATTAATGTTACCTATACATTACCATCACAAGCTTGAATGTTGTCCAGATTTGATACGTTAGTACCTTCGGAGGTGACTCATTGTTCTGAACATTGTATAATCTTCACAGAACATCCCCACCTCTGATGGTATGACAGAGGGAAAGACATTGATGAAACAACTGAAGATGTTTGTGCCGAAGAAGCTACCCTGAGGATTGCCACAGAGATATCCAGGGACTGGGAGGACTGATGTCCACCAGCCCCATTGTGTTCTGAATGATTCAACCAGTGGGGAGTTTAGAACTGATTCCCATCAAGTTCAATTTTGTTCAGTCTTCTTGACATCTTGCGCAATCAAATACTGCCGTGATGTCAGGGCCAGTCACTTTACGCTGTGTTCATATTTTCTATCCATGTCAATAGGCCAAGGTATATGCGTGGGGAGTGTTTCCTTCTCTCGGGGAGTAGTGATGGTTGGGACCAGACAGTTAGGGGAAGCTACATCACTGAAATGTTTGGGAGTGAGTTTCAATGGTTTTTGACCCGTCAGAGAGTCGAGGGCTACAAACAATTGGGCATGAAAGAGAAATTGCGGCCGAGTGCAAATCAGCCCTGAATTACTGAATGGAAGGGTGGGTCTGAGGGGCTATTTAGCCTGGTTTTATTCCAGTATACCCCATAGTCCAGTCACTTTGTGGCCTCCTCCATTTCCTGTGTTAATGATTTCAAGTAGCTGAATAGATTGCTCCTGTTGCTGTGCAATTGGATACTGGTGCTGCATGATCTGGTCACAGTTTTATAGGCCCTAGGGGCTTATTGGCCTCCTCCTGTAATTGTATATTAGGCTCCAGGGGCTGAAAAGCCTCATTCTGTTCTGCTGTAACTGAAATCCATATCGACTAAATCTACCACCCATGGAGAAAGTGAGCACGGCATTTGCTGGAGATCGAAAAGTGTGGCAATGGAAAAACACGGCAGGTCAGGCATTATCAGAGGAACAGGAGAATCGATGTTTTGGACGTTCCTGATGAAGGGCGTATGTCCGAAACATAGATTCTCCTGCCCCTCGAATACTGCCTGAACTGCTGTGCTTTTCCAACACCACATGTTTTGAAGTCTACTGCCCCACCCAAGTCAATCTTCCTGGTCACATCATCCAATTACTTGAAGATAATTGTCAAACACAAACTTCCTCGCACAAAGCCACACTTACTATTCCTAATCAAAGCCTGTCTTTCTAAATGCATGTAAATCTTATCCCACAGAATCTTCTCAGGTAACTTACCTACCACAGTTGCTGCCTGACCTGCTGCGCTTTTCCAGCAACACATTTCCATCTCTGATCTCCAGCATCTGCAGACCTCACTTTCTCCTACCTACCACAGTTGTTAAACCTACTGGTCTACAGTTCCAATGCTTTTTTTTTGTTCAATTCTTCTTGAATAAGGCACAACATTTGCTATCCTCCAGTCTTCCGAGACATTACCTGTCGTTAATGATGATCAACATTATAAGCCAGGGTCCCCACAAATTCTTCTGGAGCCCGTTGAGGTGTTCTTGCATATATCGGGTAAGGACCATGAGATTTATCCACTTTCAAACATTCTGGTACGTCCAAATCTCCTCTACTATGATATGGATTGTCCCTAAGATATCGCCACTAACTTCCTCAAGTTCTCAAGTCAACATGTCTTTCTCCACGGTAAACATACAGTAGAAATATTCGTTGAGGACTTCAACCATCTCTTATAGTTCCACACATACTTGTCCACATTGGTCTACGAGGGAACCTATTTTCTATCAAGTTTTTGCTTTTTCTTTTAATATATTTAAAGTACCTTTTTGGATTCATCCTAATCTTCCTCTTTCTTGCCCCCTATTCACCCTTCTGATTTCCTTCTTCAGTAAACTCCTGTATCTCTTGTATACCTCCAGGGATTCCCTTGATCCGAGCTGCCTGTACCTGAGCCACGCCCCAAATTCGACATGAACCTGTGGACCAGTTTTGTCCCTCTCCATAACTATTTGAAAATTAATAGAACTATGGTTACTCGTCCCAAAGTGCCCCCCACTGTTAACTCAGTCACCTTTGCTGCCCTATTTCCTAAGAAGATTTCGGGGTTTGCCTCTTCCCGAGTAGGACACTCTATATACTGCTTAAGGAAAATTTCCTGAAGCTTTTATCAGATTCTATCTCATCAAATCCCTTAACGCTCTGGCCGTTCTAGTCTGTATTAGAAAAATTAAAATCCCCTATTATGATAGCCATATTGCTCCTGCAGGTCTCCCCTCTCTCCCTGGATATTTGTTATTCTCATTCTTGTTGACTCTTTGGGGGCCTATAGTACATCCCCAATCACCTCACCAACCACTTCCTATTTCTTAACTCCACCCACAACGCCTCACTGGGTGATCCATCAGTTATTTTATCTCTGATTACTGCTGTGGTATCCCCTTAATCAGAAATACAACTCCCCTCCCCTCCTTCCACCATCGCTGTCTCACCTAAATCACCTGCACCCTTGCACAATAAGCTGTCAGTCCTATCCATCACTTAGCCATGTTTGTGTAATGGTTATAATATACCAGTCCCACCTACCCGTGCACGCCCTGAGTTCATTGGCCTTATCTGTAGGCCTTCTTGCAATGAAATAGATGTAATTTAATCCAAAAGGCATTTCTCTCTGTCGTTTTCCAGCCTAATCTCACTATTTCTGATTACTGTATCTCCTTTCAGCCTCGCACCTGCCTTCCTGCTCTTGAGGATACCACCCCCTGCCAAACTAGTTTAAACCCGCCCTTGTATCACGAGCAAAACTGGCCGCCAAGATATTGGTGTCCCCTCCAGTGCATGTCTCGGATGGTAATGTCCATCTCAGGAGATTATCACTGTCAAGGATTTTTTTTTAATGTTTCTCCGAGCTCTCTGTAATCACGCTGCAGGACCTCGTCCCTCTTTGTACTGGTATCATTTGTGCCAACGTGCATAATGATTTCTGGCTGCTCACCCAACCCCTTGAGAATGTTCTGCAGCCACTTGGAGACATCCTGGACATTAGCAGCGGTGAGGTAACGCACCATCCTGGATTCCCATTTGCGACAACAGAATCTCTGATCTGTCCCTCTAACAATCGACCCTCCTATCTTTAAAGTCCTGTAACCTTTACCCTTTCCCACTGTTCCCCATAGCCAGTGGTAGTACAACCAGCCTGGCTACTGCTGCTTTCCCTTGAACGGACATCGCCCCCAACAATCCGAAATGGTCTACTTGTTATCGCGAGGAATGGCCACAGGGGATTTCTGCACTCTATGCCTACTCCCTTTGCCATTCCTGGTGGTCGCACAGCTACTCTCTGCCTGGAACATGACAGGAGGCAAGGAACGCCTGTTGGATTAAATTGAGTTTATTTAAATACAACAGGACTGACAGGTAAGGCTAATGAACTGAGGGCGATGAACGTTGGACTGAAATATTACAGTCATGAAAGAAACATAACTAGGGGCGTGTCTTGGGTGTGGCCACCACACTAAAGCACTTATCTATGAAGTTCTCAGTATTTCAGATGACCCTGAGTACATCCTCAATTCGATTACCTACTGTGTGTAAACAGGCCCTTCGGCCCAACAAGTCCGCACCGACCCACCGAAGTGTAGCCCACCCAGACCCACACCTCTACACCCAACACTACTGGCAATTTAGCATAATCAATTCACCTAACCTGCATATCTTTGAACTGTGGGAGGTAACCGCATCACCCAGAGGAAACGCATGCAGACACGGGCAGATGTGCAAAATCCACACAGACAGTTGCCCGAGCCAGGATTATGAAATCTGGTCCCTGGTGCTGTGAGGCAGCAGTGCTAACCACTGAACCAGTTCCAGCTCCCTAACACGGTCTCCCAGGAGCTGAAGCTGGGTGCACAGTCCACAAGTGTAGTCATCAGGGACGGTGGAAATCTCCGTGAGCTCCCACATCCAACAAGAGGAGCGTGCGACTGCTCTAACTGCCATCTCGACTGCTGTAACAATAAAGTTAAATGGACTTTATTTCAGTTTCCCTGTACATTTTGCTGAGCTGGAGCTGTCCGAAGCCTCTCGTGTCAAAGCCTAACTGCTTACTCTGCTACAACGGCATGTCTCTCTACCCCTCCACATATAGTTTTGGTCAGGGAAGGAAGGAGGCACGACAGTGATGAGTATTTAGGCCTTCAGCACAACTTGACACCTGGTCACTGACTACCAGGTCCCCAGTGCAGGTCACTGCTTGGCCTTGGAGGGTGTCTTGCTGAGGTCTTCCTTCTGGTAAAAGTGACTGTGTCAATGCAAATCATCACCCCGACAGACAATCCGTGTTGGTGCAGTCCTCTCGTACTTTCTGTCTTTTAGTATCGCGTTTATGAATTCCTTGAATCCCTCGATTGCTTTCCAAACTGTGCCTCACTCCATAGCGAGAGAGGTGATGTTCTTGTGAATACAGGGCTATTGGAAAAGAACACCATTAGACATAGGGGCAACAATATGTCTGTCTTCTCACTGAGTCTGCTTTTCCTTCGATTAGGTTATACTTAGTTTGTTAATCTCCCATTCCAGTTTCCTGCGATATCCTGAAACATTTGCATAAAAATCTGTCTGTTTTAGCCTTGAAGATATTTAATGATCCAGCCTCAACAGCCCTCCGAATTATCTACAATTGTTTCCCTCTCACTGGTGTGAGACTTGGTGGTCTTTAATCTCGTGACTTGCCCACTCTATCTTGCATAAACTTCCAATTCTTCCTCAGCTCCTGTGTCAATTTGCTCAAGGTCAAACGGTCACTCTCCCTGAGTGGAGAAATTGCTTCTCCAAACTGTAGACCGATTCGTAGAATGTATTTAACATATTCTCTGGCTCTGTGAACAGGCTGTCCCCTTAATATCTAACACTCCCATTCTTCCCCTTAATAAACCAAAGAAAATGACTTTGGATTCTTGCTAATCTTACCCGTTAATGTTTTATCACCCCCACTTCTGCTCTTCCACTGACTTTTTAAGTTTAGCCCTCCACTTTCTATATTCTTTTAGGATCTTCATCGACCTGCTTACTTGGTACCTGCTTTAAGCTTCTCTTTTCTTTTTCATCCTGTTCGGAATTTGTGTCGACATCTGAGGTTCTCTGGGCTTGTTTTCCTAAATTTTATCTTCGGTGTAACATGCTGGGCCGACACTGTCATCAATTCAATTTTAATCAAATGATTCCTCAACCCCCGCCCCACCTTGTTCTGCTACAGTTTCACATAGAAGCAACTTCACTTTACCCAGATCCTGTCATTTTTTTTTCATAAAATCTGTCTACCCAATCCAAAAACTTTTATGTTTCAAACATTTTTGGGGTCTTGTGGTTAGCAAAGTCAAAATGTGTGATATCACGGTCACTGGTCCTATTATGCTCTCCCACTTCTGCCTGGAACACCTAATTGGCTTCGTTCCCCACGTGAGGCCCAGCACTGCACTGCCCATTGTTGTATCTGCTCAATCTTGATATAAGAAGCTCTCTGGAATAAATTTCAAAGCACCTGCCCCCTCTTAAGAAGTTATCACTGTCCTCATGAACGTTTGGAATTGAAATGCCTGAATATAATGATCCTATTATTGTTTTCACATCTCAATAACTTGGTTGCATGCCTGCTCCCATACGTTCATTTATCTGGGGGTCTACAATATATCCCAAGCAGTGTTTCTGTCATGGTTTTGAGACTGAGCTTTAACCACCAAGCCTCATTAGAAGATCTTTTCAAGATATCGTTCCTTGTTATGCCAGTAACTGACTCCATAATTAATAAGGGAACACTACCTCCTCTTTTACCCTCTCTCCTGTCCTGACTATAGTTCTGGTATCACAGAATATTGAGTTGTCAGCCATGACCTCCCTCAACACATCTCTGTAATGGCAAAAATGTCATACTTCCACATGTCACCTCGTTTCCTTGTCATATCTGTCTGTCTGATAATATTAGCAGCATTAAGGTAAAGCAGATCCAGCCTGGAATATATCACCTGGAATACTCTGTACCTCGGAGTTCTTCAGTCATTTACTTCTCGTTATCAAGCTGTCCAATTCATGACCAAAACTGTAATTCTGGGACTGAATGAATATTTGTTGAATTGTAATGACGTTTTTAGTAAAAATGTTCATCAAATGCAGCTTTCCAGAACTGAACAGTCAGCTCTAAATACAACGGGTTTCTGCTGATTAGTTGCCTGCTCAGTGTGCAGAGGGGACAGCCATCAGTAATGGAGAAAGTGAGGACTGCAGATCCTGGTGATCAGTGTCAAAAAGTGTGGCGCTGGCAAAGCACAGCCATTCAGGCAGCATCTGAGGAACAACAGAGTCAAAGTTTTGGCATCTGCTCTTCATGAGAAAGGCATTCGTGCCTTCTCATGTTTTTCGTTCCATAATACAAAGGATATTGGGAACCATACTTGCTCAAGAAGGCAGCACTATACAGAGCGCTGAAATGGAAAGCAGTCAATTAGTTGGTTGGAGAGGAAGTAAACAAGTTGAGGTGAAAAACAGACTGATTGAAGTACGATCATAAGGATAGATAAATCCCTCGGCCAAACGGGAAACACCCTAGGTTACTACAGGAAGAGATGAAAGAGATTTCTGTGCTCTTGTCGATGGCCTTTGCGTCTTCACTCTATATTTGAGTAGCGTCGGTTGATTGGAGAGTGGCAAATGTTACTCCCTTGTTCAGGCAAGGAAACAGGGATTGTTCTGAGAATGACAGACCAGTCAGTCTTACATCAATATTGGCCAAAGTATTGGAGAGGATTCTGAAAAATCATAGTTTGATTAGAAATAGTCAGCGTGAATGATAGCATAATGAAAGATATGTAGGTTAGTCTGATCTAGGAGTAGGATAAAAGATCGACAGAACGTCAAGAGCTGAAGGGCCTGTACAGTGCTGCACTGTTCTATGTTTCAAGTTTCACCCAGCTTGTGGATTCTCATCAATTGTTGAATGTGTGAGGGAGTGATGTTTGTGAGATCAGGAAGCTTTGGAGGGGTGTAAGGCCAAAACCTCCAGTTATGGTGTGCATTGTTACAGTCACCTGAAATCCAGTATAATATGTGTGATGACTTAGACCATACAGCATCCGCGAAGTTCAGTTATTAATGTGAATTTTGGATTGCCGTTTGCTGCTGGTTACTTCACATAAATTCTATTATGTGATTCATATCGTAGTCTCTGACCATTCATAGAGTCCATACAATTTTATTTTGATACTGGAGAATGTGAAGGTGACATTTATTGGATATGGCTTTAGAGGTTTCTTTGTGAGACACAAGGCACTGCAATAGATTGTCAACTTATTTACGTCTTCACCCGTGTCTGGTCTGGGGTGCAGATGTATGGAGTCTGGGAGGCAGGTCAGGTTTCATCACCATAGGTAACTTGTATGGTGAGATTCTGGCTCTCCATGTCAACACTCTTCTCTCTGGGCGAGGCTCTGACTGAAGATGAATTTCAAAACCTGGTTGCTAGTCAGCCATTAGTATTTAACATGGACAATATTTGTACCTACACTGAGACCAGTGATAGTCTGTTGGCCGGTTCTCCCCCTGCCCAAGGAGGATTCCAAATTATTTGTTTTGAAGTAATGTTTGACTGACTGCCCTGGACCAGGTTAGAAGCTCTATGAAGAGATTTGGGAACAGGCCACTGAATCTCTCTGTATGACAGGCAGCTGTGAGGTCTAATAACACTGCAAATGATTTCAGATAAATTGGAAGCAATTTTCAGTGTAGCTCATTGCAAGGTGTTGAGTTTACTGACCCGAACAATAATCGGATGTTTGCTAATTTTCATGAATTGGGCAACAATAAGATGTGAATGATAATCATTCAACTGAACTATAATCTCTTTAATCAATTATGTTTATTGTATATTTATCGAACTGAAACATAAACACCTGTCAAGATTTTCTAACACAGAAATAAAGCATGTACATTTTATATTATCGAAGAAAGAACATAACTCTTGTGGTGATTAGAATTAGATATTCAATGTCAGGATTCAAAGCAAGGTTTTGGCACTCCAATATTTTTAAAGTGCTTAGCTTCTGAATGATTATATATTCAGAGTAAGCAGAAGATTGAACATACAAATAGAATTAGCGTTCTTATACTTTGCTATAATCAGTTTAATTTCTCACTGAAATGTACGATCTTCAGCTATTTGCCAGAAATTTTAAAATGGCTTAAATTCAACATGCACGGTGAATATTAAACTAAATAAATTATTTGTGTTATCAAATTTCAATGAACAATAATTTGAAAACTTCCAATTTTTAGAATGAATGACATTTAATATGAAATGTGGAGAGTGAAAACAAAAACAACGAACATAATATCGTGTCAGTGAAAAGTCAGAGCTTTCCAAAGGATTTTGTGCCAAAGCAATGATATATTTGTTTTAGTAATTGGAATACAACATGTAAAGTATTCGTGTTCTGAGTAATAATTAGACTTCATAATGAAGCTGACCTTGCAATACTTGCATTTTAAATGCTTATGCTGCACCAAATAATCAGACATTTGCGAGCATTTACACTGTGAAGTAATTGGATACTGACTTTTATTCACAGCTGACACATGATAGAGTACAAATCTTTAAAATACAGGAGGAAGCCATTGGTATTATGTATGAATCAGTTCTAAAAATGTCTCCCAAGCACCTCCCATTTGCCAGCCCTCTCTTTGTTGCCCGTAAATATCATAATTTCCAAATATATATCCAGCTCTCCTATGAATCTTCATTCACAACTTTCTCAGCCAGTCAATTCCAATTCGTAACAACTCTCTAAATAAAGACACTTTTCCTTATTTCACTTCTCTGTCCTTTGCTGAGAACCTTGAAATTAGAATTCTTTGATGCTATAATGCCAGCTAATGGAGTATTATTTTTCACTCTGACAGTTTATTCATTCTTTTGAGCACCGCAATAAATTCATATCCTTGCCTGTTCTGCTTCAGCAACAATAAGCCAAGCAAGAACTGTAACAAACACTACAACGGAAAACCCAGCAGAAAACTAGTCACCAGGATATATAAATATCAACTCGCCACAAAATACATGACGCCAACACTAATTTCTTGCGTACTGATGAGGAGGTATGCCACTTTGACTGGAACTGCATATTCATCCTAGGACAGGCCAAACAGAGACAAGCACAAGATTTCCTAGAAACATGGCATTCCAACCTGGACTCCATCAACAAACACATCAATTTTGACTCCTCTGTTCTCTCTGTCCCAAACCTGTCCACTACCAGCTCCTAATATACCCAATCTTCATCTCTGCGTCAGTGCTGTTGATAAACAATCCATTGCCTCCACGTTGGTAAAATTCAGACAATGTTTCAAGCTCTCTTCTGACCACTTTTCCGATTACAAATATTTCAATCATAAAATTGTTCTTGTCCCAGACGTTACTTCCTGATTAGGACAATATATAAATGTAGGAATGTCGCTGGATGTAGTTCAGGAGCAAAGCTTATTAAACGAAAGATATTGTTTCAAGTCATTTGTTTCAATTCCACCACAACTGATGACAGAACTTCAATAAAACTGATAAGAATTGAAATAAAAGTGAATTTCACAAAAACAACCAAAAAGGCAACATTTTGTCTGAAAACATTCTTGTTTCACTGATCACCTTCGGTAAAGAAAACTAATAATATTACCCAGTCTGGGTTAAGTGAGACTTCAGACCCATGACAATGTGCTTTACTTTATATTGGTTTGTTGAATGGCCTCAGAGTCAGGGCAATTAGTGATGGTCACCAAATGCTGCCCTTGGCAGAGATGCCAACATCCCACGAAATAACAACATTGAATGGAAAATCAAATAAAGGAAGATGCTGAAAATCGGAAATTACATAAGGAAATGAAAAGAAACGAACAGAAAGTGCTGGGGAACTTTCCTGAACTGAAAACAGCTTGAAAAGAGTGTGCTTAATACCGTTGACAGGGAAGTCTGCTTGGAAGGGAATGAGGAATCAATAGAAAAAGAGGGATATAGAAGAAAAAGAGCAAACAAAGAGAATGATGATCAGCTGGGCTGGAAATAAAATGTGTGATTCACCTCATTTATTTTTCGCCATTCCCATCTTCCTGAATATCATGCCCATGTACATTCCCCGTTTTTCCTCGCATTCCTCGTTTTTCAAAAGTTCGCTTTTCTCCATCTCACTTTCCTAATGACCTACATTAGGGCCTTGTTTCGCTAACCAAAATAAATCCGAAGAGGATTTTCACTTTTACGAAGAAAGGCGAAATTTTTCCCATATAAATTAGTGCTACTGCACTTTACACCATATCAGCTTGTGAACGGTTTCTGTCAGATAGCGAGGGAAACCTGTATTTCTCTAAGATTATGTTTTAAGCGATTTGATTTCCCCTGTCCATATTCCCTGAGTGTGGTCATCTTCTTATATGGGTGTCTCTGACTGGGCCAGCATTAGATCATTTTCACAGTTGCCGTTGAGAAGATCTTGAGCCAATGCAGTCCACGTGATCTGATCTGATTTGATTTATTTTAGTCAAATGTACAATGGAAAGGTTTGTTTTGCGAGTAGTGCAGGCACATGATAGTAAACAAGAAAACAGAGATCGTGGGGTACTCACACAGAGTGAGGCATACGTGGTTACAGCTTCACAGGAGGTGAGCAAAGCAAAATCGACATTAGCAAGCTTAATATTATTTGAAAAGTTAGAGATGTCAATTCGTCAGTCTAATTTTAGTAGGGAAGGAAGTGTTCCTGAGCAAGCTGGTCCATGTTTTCAAGCCTCTGTGTCTCCTGCCTGTTGGAAGAGGTTGTATGAGATCATTACTAGTTTGGGAGATATCTTTGATGTTGCCAGCCTTACTTCAACAATGACAAGTATAATGGATGGAAGGCTATCTTTTGTGATGGGCTGTGCTGTGCACACAACCGTCTGTAATTTCTTATGGTCCTGGGAAGAGCAGTTACCATGTCAGACCATTATGCACGTGAATAGAATGTTTTCAGTTGCCAGCGTACGGAACATTGGGAGACGGGTTGTTCCAAAATAGTTAGATGAAACAATTGACGGTGAAATGGATACCCATGTTCTAGTTGCTGTTTTGATAACAATTGAAATTTAACCGATAATTTGAAATTATGTCTTCGATACCAAAACCCAGTTGAGTTAAGTGTATTGCCAACATCGAAACAATGAGCCATCAACTTCTTCAAACGAGTAGAGAAGCCATCACCATCACAACGAGGGAGAAAGAGACAGACACGAAGGGAAGGAGCGAGAGAACACAGCGAGGGAAACAGATGGAGAGTCAGTCGAAGAGAGAAAGGAAGCAAAACAAGGAAACAAACCGTCACATGGACAGGGAGCAGGGAAGATAATAAGTTCAGGGAAAGAAACAGAAGGCAGGGAAAAGGAAAACAGAGGGAAACAGACAGTGTGAGAGACACAGTGAGAGACAAAGGACACGGGGAGCTGGGGATGGGGTCACAGGGAGCTGGGGATGATGGGAGAAGCTGGGGGGTGAGGGCAGAGAGACATGGGAGTGAGCACTGGAGGGAACAGGGAGGAGGGAGGTGAGGATTTGTTTTGACCTGTAACAAGATGTCCAGGCAGATCATAGTAAGCAAGGATGTACAGAACGATGGCTGTAAAACATGTCTGAGAGGCATATAGGTTACGCTGCACAGGGCATGCGCTAGGTGAGATCATCATGAACAAGATCAGCATTATCTGAGATTAGAGAGTCCATTCATCAGTCTAATAACAGCCAGGAAGAAGCTGTTACTGAACCAGCTGATCTGTGTTTTCAAGCTTCTGTATCCTTTAGCTTGATGGAAGAGGTTGTGGGAGATCTTTACAGGCATGTGATGGGTATTTGGTATTATTAGAACAAAGGAAATCAAAGTACAGGAACAAGCCATTCTGCGGTCAATCCTGCGCCGATCCAGATCATCTATCCAAATCAGTCGCCTATTTTCTAAGGGTCTGTATCCCTGCCCATTCATGTACCTTTCTGGAAACATCTTGAATGGAGCACCACTGGTCACAGTTCTCCATTTTGAGGAACTGCCTTCCCCTACTACGCTCTGTACCCTGTTGCCCAGCCAGTTCTTTATCCATGTCGCTAGCACACCCTGGACACCATGTGACTTCACTTTCGCCATAACCCGACCATGGGAAAACTTATAAAACGCCTTCCTGAAGACCATGTACATGACATCTACAGTCCCTCCCTCATCAATCAACTTTGTCACTTCCTCAAAGAATTCTATTAAGTTGTGACCTTCCCTGCACATAACCATCTTGTCTATCACTAATAAGACCATTTTCATTCAAATGAGAATAGACCCCATCCCACAGTATCTTCTATAGCAGCTCCCCTACCCCTGATGACAGGCTCACTGATCTATAATTAACTGGATTATTCATGCTACCCTTCTTAAACAACAACTTTCCAGTCCTCCGGGATCTCAGTTGTGTTCAAGTATACTACAAAGATATCTGTTAATGCCCCAGCTATTTCTTCTCTCCCTTCCCTTAGTAATCTGTGATACTGCTGGAGCTTCTCGTCAAAAGGACGTAGGTAGCATACGTAAAGTGGAGGACGCTAGGGTGAAGCTCAGGATTACAGGCAGGCGAGGAAGGAGCTGAAAAATGGTCTGAGGAGAGCCAGGAGGGGGTATGAGAAAGGCTTGGTAGAACGGATGAGGGAGAACACAAAGGCATTTTACACTTATGTGAGGAATAAATGAATGGTCAAAGAAAGAGTAGGGCCGATCAGGGATACCATAGCAAACTTGCGTGTGGAGTCTGAGGAGGTAGGGGAAGCCCTAAATGAGATTTTTGCTTCTGTCTTTACTAAAGAAACAAACATTGCAGTGAATAAAACCTTTTAAGAGGAATGGATAGAGATAGAGGAAGCTGATGTGCTGAACATTTTGTCAAACATTAAAAATGACACGTCGCCAGGCCTGGACCAGATTTGTCCTCGGCTGCTTTGGGAAACGAGAAATGCAGTTGCTTCAGCACTTGCGAAGATCTTTGCATCCTCGCTCTCCACTATAGTTGTACCTGAGGAGTGGAAGGAGGTAAATGTAATTCCTCTCTTCAAGAAAGGAAATAGGGAAATCCCCGGCAATTACAGACCAGTAAATCTCAACTCTGTCGTCTGCAAGGTGTTCGAAAGGATTCTGAGGGATAGGATTTATGACCATCTGAGAGAGTATGGTTTGCTTAAATACAGTCAACACGGCTTTGTGAGGGGCAGATCATGCCTCACAAACCTTATCGAATTATTTGAATATGTGACTAGAAACGTTGATGAAGGTCGAGCTGTGGATGTGGTGTATATCGACATCAGCAAGGCATTTGATAAAGTTCCCCATGGTAGGCTCATTCAGAACGTCAGGAGGAATGGGATACAGGGGAACTTAGCTGGCTGGATACAGAATTGGCTGGCCAACAGAAGACAGCGAGTGGTAGTGGAAGGAAAATATTCTGCTTAGAAGTCAGTGGTGAGTGGTGATCCACAGCGCTCTTTCCTTCGGCTTCTACTGTTTGTAATTTTTATTAATGACTTGGATGAGGGGCTTGAAGGATGGGTCAGCAAGTTTGCAGATGACACAAAGGTTGAAGGTGTCATTGATAATATAGAGGGCTGTTGTAGGCTTCAGCGCGACATTGAGAGGATTCAGAGATGGGCTGAGAGGTGGCAGTTAGAGTTCAACCTGGATAAATGCGAGGTGATGAATTTTTTTTTAGATTAGATTAGATTACTTACAGTGTGGAAACAGGCCCTTCGGCCCAACAAGTCCACACCGACCCGCCGAAGCGCAAACCACCCATACCCCTACATTTACCCCTTACCTAACATTACGGACAATTTAACATGGCCAATTCACCTAACCTGCACATCTTTTGTGACTGTGGGAGGGAACCGGAGCTCCCGGAGGAAACCCACGCAGACACGGGGAGAATGTGCAAACTCCACACAGTCAGTCGCCTGAGGCGGGAATTGAACCCGGGTCTCTGGCGCTGCGAGGCAGCAGTGCTAACTGCTGTGCCACCGTGCCGCCCACACGGTTTAGAAGGTCGAATTTGAAAGCTGAGTACAGGATTAAGGATAGGATTCTTGGCAGTGTGGAGGAACAGAGGGATCTTGGTGTGCGGGTACATAGATCCCTTAAAATGGCCATCGAAGTGGACAGGGTTGTTAAGAAAGCATATGATGTTTTGGCTTTCATTAACATGGGGGATTGAGTTTAAGAGTCGTGAGATCTTGTTGCAGCTCTATAAAACTTTGGTTAGACCACACTTGGAATACTGCGTACAGTTCTGGTCGCCCTAATTTAGGAACAATGTGGATGCTTTGGAGAGGGTTCAGAGGAGGTTTACCAGGATGTTGCCTGGACTGGAGGGCTTATCTTATGAAGAGAGGTTAACTGAGCTCGGACTTTTTTCATTGGAGAAAAGGAGGAGGAGAGGGGACCTAATTGATTTATACAAGATAATGAGAGGCATAAATAGATTTGATAGTCGGAGACTATTTCCCAGGGCAGAATTGGCTAACACGAGGTGTCACAGTTTTAAGCTGTTTGGATGAAAGTATAGAGGGGATGTTAGAGGCGGGTTCTTTACACAGAGAGTTGTGAGAGCATGGAATGCGTTGCCAGCAGCAGTTGTGGAAACAAAGTTATTGGGGACATTTAAGAGACTGCTTGACATGCATATGGTCACAGAACTTTGAGGGTGCATGCATGAGGATCAATGGTCGGCACAACATCGTGGGCTGAAGGGCCTGTTCTAGATTAGATTAGATTACATTACAGTGTGGAAACAGGCCCTTCGGCCCAACAAGTCCACACCGACCCGCCGAAGCGTAACCCACCCATACCCCTACATTAACCCCTTACCTAACACTACGGGCAATTTAGCATGGCCAATTCACCTGACCTGCACATCTTTGGACTCTTCATAAGAGTTCTGTGCTGTGCTGTTCTATGTTCTTTGTTCTAGATATTGGCAGCATGTCTGCGGCAACGAGCCGTGTAAATAGACTCAATGTTGGGAGACTGGCTGTGCACCTAACCTTCGGTAGTTTCTTATGGTCCTGGGCAGACCGTTGCTGTATGAAGCCGTGACGCACCCAGACAATATGCTCTCAATGGTGTATCTGTCAAAGTAGTACATGCTGAATTTCCTGAGCCTCCTGAGGAAGAAGAGGCGTTGTTGAACCTTCTTGACTGTCACATCTATGCAAGAAGACGAGGGTAGGTTGTCATTTATCGTCAGTCCGAGGGGGTTGATGCTCTGCACTTCCTCAACCGTTGATGTAGATGAAAGCGTGTTCCTCTCCTTTCTTTCTGAAGTTAATAATCAGTTCCTTACTATTGCCGAATTTGAGAGAGAGGTTATTATCATTAAAGCATGCCACTAAGCCCTCGATCTCCTTTTTGTTTTCTGACTCATCATTGTTTGATATCCCTCTTGATTTGGCGATGTTATCAGCGAACTTGTAGCTGGCGTTGTTTGGAATTTGACAACACAGCCGCGTGTGTACAGGGCGTACAGTAGGGGGCTGAAGACACAACCATGGGAGTACAGGGAGTACAGTTTGGGGCTGAGGACACAACCATGGGAGTACAGGGAGTACAGTGGGGGGTTAAAGACACAGCCATGGGCGTAATGGGAGGACAGTAGGGGGCTGAGGACACAGCCATGGGAGTACAGGGAGTACAGTAGTAGGCTGAGGGCACAGCTATGTGTGTACAAGGAGTACAGTCTAGGGCTGAGGGCACAGCTGTGGATATACAGGGAGTCCAGTAGGGGACTGAGGACACAGCCATGGGAGTACAGGGAGTACAGTTGGGGGCTGAGGACACAAGGGCTTATGCCCGAAACGTCGATTCTCCTGTTCCTTGGATGCTGCCTGACCTGCTGCGCTTTCCCAGCAACACATTTTCAGCTCTGATCTCCAGTATCTGCAGTCCTCACTTTCTCCGCGGCTGAGGTCACAGCCTTGGGTATACAGGGAGTACAGTAGTGGGCTGAGGGCACAGCCATGTGTGTACAAGGAGTACAGTAGGTGGCTGAGGGCACAGCCGTGGATATACAGGGAGTACAGTAGGGGGCTGAGGACACTGTTGTGGGTGCACGGAGAGTACAATAGGGGGCTGAGAACACATCCTCCAGGAGTTCCAGCGTTGTGTTTTATTGTGGAGAATGTGCAGATACCTATCTTCACAGATTGTCGTCTGTGTGTCAGAAACCGGGGATCCTGTTGCAGAGGGTGGAGCCGTGATCAAGGTCACGGAGTTTTGAGATCAGCCTGGAGGGGATAATGATGTTGAAGGTGGAGCTGTAGTCAATGACCAGGAGTCTGGTGTAGGCATCCTTGTTGTCCAGATGTTCATGGATGAGGGCAGGGCAGGTATATGGCATCCGTTGTGGACCCGTTACATCAGTCGGCACGTTATAGGACAGCAGGTCAGGCTGGGAGACTGGAGGTGATGTGGGCCATAACTAGCGTCTCAAAGCACTTCATGTTTATTGAGGTCAGAGCCAAATGCGGTAGTCATTTAGGAATGTTGCATGTGCGTTCTCACTTACAAGGATGATGGTAGTCTTCTTGAAGCAGGTTGGGATTTCGGCTTCAGGAGGGAGAGGTTGAAGTTGTTTGTAAATACCTCTGCCAGTTGCTCCTCACGGGATCTGAGTGCTCAGCCGGGAACACTCTCCAGGCGTGTCCCTTTCATTTACTTGACCTGCAGGAAGACTGATCATGTCTGCCGTGGTGACAGCGAGCACAGGTATATCCGAGGTTGTCAGGGCAGGTTTCATGCTGGCAGTTACACAGTCATTCATCATAGACATTCCCTCCACCACCTCCCTCCGTCATCATCAACACACATTTACATTGGTTGTCGTGAGCAGCATACATTTAGTGTTGAGACAGAGTAACATCATTAGATTGTCATTAGGGGCAGGGCGTGCTCCTATTGGGTATCAGTGGTGCAGGAAGTGAAGATTTTACAGGTATAATTCCAGTCAAGTCACTGCTTGAACCTGAACGGAGTCAATCACCTTGGGTGCTGTGCCTTTTCAATGGTGGACTGTCTTTAGGGAGTCAGGAAGTGCCATTTACATGAACCACCTGAACAAAGGATCTGAGGGCATTTTTGCTAAATTTGGAGATAATACAGTGATGGATGGATGGGAAGGCGATATTCATGACGTGGAGAGGCTGCAGAAAAACTTGGACAGTTTAGGACTGTGGGCAAACACGTTGCTGATGGAATACAATATAGGAACGTGTGAGATTATGCACTTTGGTAGGCGGACTAGAGGCAGACACTATGTTCTAATAGGATCCATTAAATCTGAAGCACAAAAGGATTTTGAAGCACTCGTCCTCTGGTATTGTTATTATGCAGGTTCAGTTGCCAGTTAGGAAAGCAAATGCAATGTTAGCATTCATTTCAAGGGACTGAGAACACAAGAGAGGAGACATACCGCTGAGAATGTAATGGGCAACGGTCAGACGGCATTAGGATAATTGGGAGCTATTTTGAGCACTATCTCTTGGTAAAGATCAGCTGGTGTTGGAGGTGATCCATCCTCGGGATGGTGGCTTGTCATGAGCGGCAGTGTGTGTACTCGATGGAATTTGGAAGAATGGGAGGCGAGGATCTGATAGAAACGGTTTGATTACTGCAAAGATTGATGCAGTCAGTGTGCAGAAGATATGTCCACTAGTCATGGGGACTATGACAAAATGGCACAGTTTCACAGTGAGGGAATGGGCTGAATGGCCTCAATCTATAGCAATATCTCATGCTCTTATGGTCACATGGTCTATTATTCAGTGCAGAATTGTAAGACTCTGAGCAGTCCTTATAACACCTGTATTTGTATGCTGCTTTGACTTCACGTTCTGTTCAATAGTAACCCCTGTGATATGGACGATAGTAGGATTCAGTGTCGGCCAGTAGTCCATTAAACGTTGAATGTAAACAGCTACCTGTGAGTTTCATCTGGCGGGAATACACTGTCTCTCAAATGATTGCCATTTTCAGTCTGGTGATTTCGAAGGATTAATTCTGCTACGCCAGTATTGTTGAATTTAACAAAAACAGATGCAATTTATCACAGCACACAACAACAAAAAGTTATCGACCACTGAACACCCTTCTAATAACAGTAACGTCGATAATGTTCTGTATAAGAAACATTGCTTTCCTGTTCATGTTCAAATCAGATAACCTGTCCCATCGAGAAGCTCAACTTGGAACTATTTTAAAAAAATATTTTGTTGGATGCGGGAATCGCTGGATGGGCCCATCATTTCTTGTCTGCCCCTCGTTGCTCCCTTGAGAAAGTGGTGCTGAGCTGACGTCTTGAACCGCTGCAGTCCACCGGCTGTATATTGACCGACAATGCTATGAAGGAGGGAATTCCAGGGTTTTTACCAGTAACAGTGAAGGAACAGCAAAATATTTCCACATCAGGATGTTGATTGGATTGGAAGGGAATTTATAGGTGGTGGCATTCCCATAAGTATGCTGGCCTTCTCATTCTAGATGCAAGTGTTCGTGGGATTGGAAGATGCTGTATAAGAATCTATGGGGAATTTCTGCATTATATCTTGTATGTAGTACACACTTCTGCTACTGAGCGACGATGGTGGAGGGAGTGAATGCTTTGGATGTGATGCCAATCAAATGGACTGTTTTGTCCTGGATGGTGTCAAGCTTCTTTAATCTTGTTGGGTCTGCACTCATTCAGGCAAGTGGGAGAATTCCTTCTCATTCCTGACTTGTACCTTTTAGATGATCGACAGGCCTTAGGAAGTCAGGAGGTGAGTTACTCGCGCAGTATTCGTAGCCTCTGATCAGCTCTTATATTAATGTGGTGAGTCTAGTTGAGTTTCTGATCAATGATAAGCCCCAGGATATTGATAGTGGGGAACTGAGTGATGATAATGCTGCAAAATACCAAGTTGTTATATTGTTTCTTATTGGTGATGGTCAATGTCTGGCATCTGCGTGGTGCAAATGTTACTTGCCACTTTTCCGCCCAAGATTGAAGAAGGTCCAGTTCTTGTTGCATTTGGGAATGGACTACTTCCGTATCTGAGCATTTGCAAATGATGCTGAACAGTGTGCATTCATTGTCGAATATCCCCACGTCTGACCTTATGATGGAGGGAAAGTCATTGATGAAGCAGCTGAAGATGCTTGGATCTAGGATTCATCCGGAGAGTGACTGAAGGTGTTGTCTTAGAAGAAGAATACAGCGCAGTACAGGCCCTTTGGCCCTCGATGTTACGCCGATCCAAGCCCACCTAACCTATACTAACCCACTATCCTCCATATACCTATCCAATGCCCGCTTAAATGCCCATAAAGAGGGAGAGTCCACCACTGCTACTGGCAGGGCATTCCATGAACTTACGACTCGCTGAGTGAAGAACCTACCCCTAACTTCAGTCCTATATCTACCACCCCTTAATTTAAAGCTATGCCCCCTTGTAATACCCGACTCCATACGCGGGAAAAGGTTCACACTGTCAACCCTATCTAACCCCCTAATCATCTTGTACACCTCAATCAAGTCACCCCTAAACCTTCTTTTCTCTAATGAAAACAGCCCCAAGTGTCTCAGTCTTTCCTCATACGATCTTCCTTCCATACCAGGCAACATCCTGGTAAACCTCCTCTGCACCCGTTCCAGTGCCTCCACATCCTTCCTATAGTATGGCGACCAAAACTGCACACAATATTCCAGATGCGGCCGCACCAAAGTCTTATACAACTGCATCATTATTTACCAACTCTTGTACTCAATACCCCGTTCAATGAAGGAAAACTT
>NC_057746.1:11855182-11876760 GCF_004010195.1 Chiloscyllium plagiosum | reverse complement strand
CTCTTCCATGTCATTTATAAAAATGACAAACAGCAATGGTCCCAAAACAGATCCTTGCGGAACACCGCTAGTGACGGCACTCCATGAAGAAACTTTGCCATCAACTACTACCCTCTGTCTTCTTCCATCCAGCCAATTTCTAATCCAAACCTCCAACTCACCCTCAATGCCATATCTCCGTATTTTCTGCAGTAGCCTACCATGGGGAAACTTATCAAAAGCCTTACTAAAATCCATATATACCACATCTACCGCTTTCCCCTCATCAACCTCCTTCGTCACCTTTTCAAAGAATTCAATAAGGTTTGTGAGGCACGACCTGCCCTTCACAAAACCATGCTGACTATCCTTGTAGGTTGTTGTCTTGTAGGTGATGAAATGTCTGATTATGAAACTTCCAGCTCAGCGAGCAAATCTACATCCATATTATCCTGAGGGACTACTGCAGAAATGTTCTGGAGCTGAGATGACTGACTTCCAACAACAATGACCACCTTCCTATCTGTCAGGTATGACTCCAATAATGGAGTATTTGCCCGCAATATCCTGTTTGATCGGGTTTTGTGAAGCCACGTTTGAAAGAATGTAGTCTTGATGTTAATGGCTGCAATTCAGCTCTTTTTTCTATGTTTGAACCAAGGCTGTAATGAGGTCAGGAACTGAGTGTCACTGGTGGAACCCAAACTGAATGCCACTGAGCAGGTTATTGCTGACCAGGTGCTGGCTTGATAGCACTTTTGATGTCCCCTTCCATAACTTTACTGATAATGGGGAATAGACTGATGAGATGGTATTTGGCCGGGTTGACTTTGTCCTGCTTTTTATGTACAGTACAAACTTGAGCAGTTTTTTTCTTCCCATTGTTGGTTTGTAACCAGACTGGAACAGCTAGGCTAGGTTAGCGGGAAGTTCTGGCGTTCAAGTCTTCAGGACTATTGTCAGCATGTTATCAGGGCCCATAGCCTTTGCAATATCCAGTGCCTTCAAACGTTTCTTGATATCATCAATTGAATTTGCTGAAGACCGTTATCTACAATGATGGGAACCACGGGAGGAGACCGAAGTGGATCATCCACTCGAAACTTCTGAGTGAAGAATTCTGTGAAATCTTCGGCCTTATCTTTTGCATTGATGTACTGGGCTCCTCCACCATTGAGGATGGGGATATTTGTGGAGCCTCCTACTCCAGTGAGTTTTTTAATCGTACACTACATCCACGATCAGATTGGCAGGACTGCAGAGCTTAAATTTGATGTGTTGGTTCTGAGATCGCTTAGCTCTGTCTGTCCTTTGCATTTTAGGCTATTTGACATGCAGATAGTTCTGTTTGGAAGCTTCAGCAGATTAACATTTTATCTTTATGTATGCCTGGTTCTGCTCCTGGCTTGCCCTCCTGCACTTTCTTTTGAACCAGGGTTAATTCTCTTGCTTGATGGTAATGGTTGAGTGGGGGATATGCTGGGGGTGTGAGGTTACAGGTTACAGGGTCTCCCAGAGCATCTACCGCCGACTCTATCACACTAAGCTGCCTCCTGTGCTGGATCGGTCCTGCCTTTGGGACAGGACATATCCAGGGATCGTGATGGTGCTGTCTGGATTATATCTGTAAGGTAAAATACCGTGAGTATGCCTATGTCAGGCTGTTGCTTGACTAGTCTATAAAACAGTTGTCCCAATTTTGGCATGAGCACTCATTGTTAGTAAGGAGGACTTTGCAGGTTCGACAATGATGTTTCTAATGTTCACTTTTCCGGTGCCCAGGTCAATACATCCGGTTTCTTTGAGGTTTTGTCGCACATCTGACTGACTCGCTAAACCATTTCAGAGGTCGATTGAGAGTCAATCACATTGCTTTGGGTCTGGAGTCAACGGTCGGCCAGTCCAGATGAGGAATGGAAGATTCCTTCATTGAAGGATCTCAATGAAACAGATGGATTTTTCTCACAATCAGCAACGATTTCATTATCATGGGTAGATTCTTAATTCCAGGGATATTTTAAAATTATTGAATTGAATTTCCACCATCTGCAGTGGCGGGATTCGAACCTCGGTCCACAGAACAGGAGTTGATTTTCTGGATTGATAATCTCGCGGTAATACCATGAGGCCTACTTGGAACCATACGTTGTACTCAACTGCTATTTATTGTGTTGTCCTGTTTTTCAATCATTGTTATGTTATTGTGGAACCTCATCCTTTAGTAAATCCTGTTTGAAATGAAAGTCACCCCGAATGCACGAATTACATTCAGTCTGCTTTGTTTGAATAGACACGTCAAGGCAGCTGCACATCAGAGAAGAAAATAAAGAGAGAATGGTAATTGTGCACTGTATCTGTCACCGGACCAGCGTCAGAGAACCGCAGAATTATTATAGCACAAATGGGAGTCAGTCAGCCCATCGTGGGGTCACAAGCTCTCCAACGGCACAATTGGAGTAAGAGAGAGTATGTGGAGATAGACTGTGTGAGAGAGAAATAAACAGAGAGAAAGAAAGTGAAGAGAGATAAACTGAGAGGGAATGGAAAGGGGAGAGACTAACTGAGTGGGAGATGAAGCGGTGTTAGATGAGGGTGAGGTTAGATAGATCAGAAGGCAGCATGAAGGTGGATAGATATGGACAGACAGAAGTTAGAAGTTTTATTTAGAAATGCCTCTGGGCTGCAAGCCCTTTGTCAGGGTGTGATACACTGGGCCAACAGCTGATACTGGCTGTTAGCCCAGATCACTTATTCCCAATAATATCACAGAGCTAGGTTAGTGACAGCTAAAAATCCATTCAGCCAATAGATTAGTATCATGGAAAAGGTGGATTTTTAAAAAGAGACTATGCCAAGAACAGAAGGAAATGATAACACCGCCCACCCCTCCACCCTCCCACCACCCCCCACATCCCCCCCCCGCCCCCACTATGTGAGAAACTGGTCCAGAGAATCTCAGTCAGTTGGATCACTGACTGTCGTGGAAATTGAACTGACTGGACTCAGATGCTAGCAAGAGCAAAGAAAACGCTTTATTTTTACCCACTGCAGTGGCGAAAACGTCTTGTGTAAGGGCCCTGAACATAATTAACGTATTCCTTTTATGCTCTTCTTATCACACGCTCAAGAACAAGGGCTGGGAAACATTCGTGTTCTTATTTTCTCACCCCCTTGCCGTGGGCATAACTGTCTTTATGTTTTCCTTAGCTTTTTCTGCTGAATTCGACTGCTCGCCAGGCCATGTTGAATGTTTAAAAAGTTCAGCAAAGACAAGCTGTTTCTTTGACTTCAGAATTCAGCAAAGTGTTTGCAACGTTCGGAAAAGTTCTGAATTTAGCATAGCATTCTCTTTCAGGTTTCACAGAAAATGTTAATTTTGTTAATTTTCAATTACATTTTCTCCCTTTTTGTCATTTTATGACAAGAAGGACAAAGAAAACAGAACCAGAATTAAAAAAAGAAATGCACAAAGCAAGATTTTTAAAAAATACAGATATCTATATATTTGCGATCTTAACAGCTGCCCGTGTTGTAAGGAGCACTTGAAACGATCCCAGTCAACTGTTCCCCATCTAGCTTTTCCTCCTGAGGTTTTTCACCACTATCCAGTCTCCAGATCGTGCAGCTTCCCCTCTGCTGATTGGGGTAGTATTGCTTTCACTTGATTCGATGCTTGACACAAAATTGTGGAGAGTTTTATACAGTAACACAACATCTCATCCTCACAGTGGTCTGTTATCTGTCTGACCTTAGGTCATGGGACCATTCCTGTTTTTGGTGGCCTATCAAACAAAATCTCAAACGGGCTAAGATTATCTCTTCCTCTTCTCCTAGATCTCATATACGTTAGCACAATTGGAAGTGCCTTTGTCCATGTCAATCCTAGTTCCTCACAACATTTCGTCAATTTATATGTTTTAGGGTAGCATTTTCTCTTTCCACTGCCCCGCCGCTCGCTGGGTGGTAGGCACAGTGTTGTCTCATGTTTATTCCCAAATAATCACTGATCTGCTGCAAGGCATTATTGACAAATGTTGTCCCATTGTCGCTACAAAGGCTTTCTGGGATGCCCCATCTTGTAATTATTTCAGTTAGAAAGGCCTAGGTACTGGCATCCTGTTTGAACGTGGGGAACGCTTCCAACCATTTGGAAACCATATCAACTATAATCAGACAATATATCTTCCCTCCGCTGGGAGTTAGCTCGAATAAATCCATCTGTAAATGTTCAAAGTATCTTTGGGATTGGGGATGTCCTGCCTGTCTCATCTGTAATCCCCTCCTCACATTATTAGTGGCACAGATAACACATCGTTCACAATATCTCTGGGATTAATGAGTAAATCCCTTAGTGTACCAGTGTGCCGAAATACTGCCTTACACCCCCCCTTTTGACACATAGTCCTTAGTGTGTGTCCATTTGGCATAGAATGGAAATAATGATTGTGGTAGGCAGGCTTTACCATTAGGGCCACAACACATCCCTTCATTCATGCTGCGCACTGCCCTTGTCCACTCACGCTTCTCCTCCAGCGTTGCCTGTGACGGTAACTCCCGTACATCTGCTGTTGGGGTGCAAATCTTTGTCATACACATGTCAAACTGATCACTTCGTGACTGCTGGGCTGCCGTCCTTGCTGCTGAGTCTTCCCTTGCATTGCCTTAAGAAATATAATTGTTATTTTTTTTGTGGGGGCTTTACATTTACATACGGAAATTGATTTGGGCAAAAGTACCACTTCCAGGAGGTCAGAAATCAGTCCACGGTGTGTGATGGGCTTTCCGGTGGAGGTCTAGAAGCCCCTGTGTTTCCATAGGTTTCCAAAATCATGTACAATTATGTAAAATGCACATCTGCTGTCGGTGTAAATATCCACTGTCCTTCCCTCGGCCAATTTACAAGCCTCAGTCAAGGCAAATGATGAGAAAGGAATGATCTCACTTTGACTACCTCGTGGGTAGTCATTACAGCATATCCAACACATTTCTGGCCTGCTTGATTGCTCCTGAATGTTGACCCATCCACAAAAACCTCCATATCCGGATTCTGAAGTGGAGAATCCGGCAAGTCTTGTCTAGAGCTGCAAATTTCATTAGTTGCAGCAACACAATCATGTGGGTCTCTGTCTCCTTCTGTGGGGAGAAGGCTAGCAGGGTTAAGGACGTTACATCACTTTATTGTAATGTCAGGCGTCTCCAATAATACAGTGTTATATCTGAGCCAACGTGCTGACGACAAGTGTGCTGTCTTTTACTCGGAAAGCAGTAAGGATACTGCATGTGGGACCAGTAGAGTTAATTCACCATAGCCGACTATATCCTGGATGCTACAACAGCCTTTTCATCTGCGGCCATGGTTCGCAAGCATTTAGGCAATCCTGCCGCTACGGTATCTAATTTAGTTGAAAAATAAGGTACTGGCCTCAATCGTTCCCCTATAATCCTGCAACAGTGCAGATGTCATGCAGCCACGCTTCTCATCTACCGTTTGTTAAATAGGCTTGTTTGGATTTGGAATCCCAAATGTAGGTGTAATTTATGTGGCTATCAAGCAATCATCAAAACACTGCAGAAGCGCTGACCCCAGAGTTAAAACAAAAGTCTCCGGACTCCTGCATAGAGCCTCATTGTATATGGTGGGGGACTCACAGTAACCTTGACAAAGTCATATGAAGTTATATGATTTCTCTTTAAATGAAAAAGCAAACTAGAATTGACTATCTGGGTGTACCAGTACACTAGAGAAGGCATTTGCTAAATCCACAACAGAGAACCATTTACTGTCCGGTGGAATTTGAACTAATATAGTACAGGGGTTAGGAACATCTGAGGCGAGCGGAACAACAGATTTATTGCCTGAAAAAGGGGATTCAAAGACTGGAGTGATTCCTGCTATCGCCTTAGGTTTTAACGGGTATTCTGCTCTGCAGCGGTGCCATAAATCGTTCTCGTAGCACAACTCATTTACCTAAACCTTGTGGGCTGCCCACCTCCACCTCAGCCTTCCCCTGTCAATCACCCTGCTGCCCAGCCTCCAGGGCCGTTTAAGGCTGTCTGTGCGGGCACTGTCACACCCAGTGGTCCATTGCTCCGCAAACTCAGCACCCACCAGATCTACCTCTGCCAGTGCCTCTTCTGTACCCCTTCCTCTTGCTCTTCCTCTTGCTCTTCCTCTTCCGCAACCTTCCCCTCTGCCTCTCTATTTTCCTGCGGCACCTCCCTCCAATTTTTGGGTGACCATTTGCATCATAGTAAGCTGAGATTTATGCACTTGCTGTTCCATCTTTAGTTTCCACCTATTCTTCTCCTGGGCCAGCAATCTTTCAGCATGTATCACATGTTGTTCTATCAAATTCAGCTTTCCAGTGTCGCTGGCAATACATGTGTCATTTATCTTTTTTGCTATTTCGTCCTTCATTCCATTGATGAAGCTGTTCCTCAGGTGTGCCTCATACAGCGTGATCTCTGCCGCCGTTATGTCCTCGTTTGGCCTCAGTCCACTATGGGTGTTATGGATTTCAGTGAGCTGCGTAAAGTACTGGGACACTGTCTCACCTTCTCCTCGTTTACACATTGCAGTTTTGGTCATGTTCATTCGCACTGGGAATGCCTCCCTACAGGCGGTTGCCAGCGCTGCAACAAAAGCACGAAAGTCTCTGTTTTCTTCCACTTGCGGGTTGACTGCTCTGGCATGCACATTTACGGCTGGCCAGTTACACTTGATTTGGGTGACATCAGCACCCAGCTTTCGTCCAAAGAGACGCCTCATCGCATGCAATGTGTGACAGAACTCGGTACAGAAATTCGTCACTTCTTCGGTGAACTTATTAACCTCCAATCTCGCGGGGAACAGGCAACTGCCCAGAGGCACTTCAGAAATCTTTCATGGTCTGTGGACCAACACTGGACACCCTTCTGGACCTGCAACTTCAACCATTGGTGCTTGCAGAACTACCTGGTAAGATGATCATACGCCAATACTCTCACCGCCTGACTCATCATCCATCATGGGGTCATCGTGGAGTGGGAATCCTTCTTTTGGGCTTTTTGCTTCAGGTTGTTGGGATTATGGCATGCTATCAGTGATTCAGCAGACCCTGAGGCGGCGGTCGCTAACTTGGAAGCTTCACCAGGCAGATCTCGTCGGGGGGGGGGGGGGGGGGGGGTGGGTTATTGGTCTCGGAGGGTAGCCGTCAATGTCAGGATCTGAAACAGACTTAAGGCACTGTTCAGCTTCGTTAGGTTGTTTTCTGCACATGTCTGCATGTGCTCTAGTGTTTGTACACGTATTTGCTATGTCTTTTACTTGAGATTTCCTTCCTCTGATATCCGCCTCAGCCTTCCACATATTATAAACAGTCCAATTCCTAGGTTCTATTTTCCCCTTCCGTGTCTCCTACTCTCTCTCCTCCAACCGTGACCTCAGTAATTCCAACTGCTTTTTACTAAAACCACATTCCTTGATCTACAATTCTAACTGCCTTACAGACTCTGGGCCGCAATTATTTAACGTATACTGTATTGTTGGTTGGCCAATCCAAGTCCTCTGTTAACCCTCTTTTTGTTTGGTATTGCTGAAGCCCATTTTCAGCGTTACTGGAAAAGTGTTCAGCTCTCTCGCGGTACCGTTATCTTTTCCATTTGACTTGCCTTTACCTCTGGAGGTCTCCTCTCGCATTGGGCGCGTCTGCCACATTGCCTTGGTTTTTGTAAACCAAGAAACCATGTACCCGGTATGTGTTTGGCGAGTCCAACTCAGTCAGTGTTGATTCTAAATCTGAAACCACCTTAAGCCTGCTGTCTCTCAACCACTCTAGATATGACAATCATTTCCATGGAGTTTTGCTCGAATACCATGCGAGAGTTTACTGAACCCTCTTCCTGATTCATTTATTCTCTTAGAATGAGTCTCTACATAGGATTAGGGAAGCGACGGCTTGTACCCCGTCCCTATTCGATTCAAACCCCTGGCTCTGGCGCAATCCACATAATTCCCAGTCCTCTCATGCAAAGGGGCCACTTCAGTGCTCGAGATGATGTGGTGGACCTTGAAGGCGCTGCCGGCTGCACCTCCTGGGAATCTTACCTAAACGCGGGATCCTGGACCAGCCCCCACCTTTACTGGCATGGAAATTAACCTGACTGGACTCAGATGCTAGCAAGAGCAATGAAAAAGCTTTATGTTTAACCACTGCAGGGAACCAATACACTTGGCAAAAATGCTTTGTGTTCGGACCCTGAACAAAATCCATATATTCCTTTTATTCTATTCTTATCACACGCTCAAGGACAAGGGCTGGGAAACATTCGAGTTCTTATTTTCTCATTCCTTTGCCGTGGAAGTAACTGTCTTTATGTTTTTCTTTTCTGCTGAGTTCAACTGCTCGCCCGGCCAGCTTGAATGTTTACAATGTTCAGCAAAGACAAGCTGTCTCCTCGACTGCAAAATTCAGCAAACAATTAGCAAAGTTCAGAAAAGTTTTAAATTTAGCATAGCATTCTCTTTCAGGTTTCACAGAAAATGTTAATTTTGTTAATTTTCCATTACACTGACAGATGAGAAATCAGGATCTCAGCTGTGGATCAAATAATGATTGATAAATATTGCACACTACTTCCATAGTTTTGTAATCCACATTTCAATTTATATGGCTCCATATCAGGATTGTATTTTAACAACCTATCCCTTTGTAGTTTGCATATTTCGGTCTGTACAGAAAATTATTTTTCCCTGTATTTTGTATTACATAAATGCATTTCATTAATATTGTCTCTGTTAATACCTCATTGTAGGTGTATCCTTGAATCTGTTCTTCGTATGAATTATAAAGAGTAACGTTCCAATGCTAGTGATTGGGGAACATCATTGTTCCTCCGCCCAGACTGAACAGCCATGTCCCCGAATCCTCTCCATCTTCTCTCTTTTCCTCAATGTCATAATCACAATGTAAATGAATTCCAGTAAGTGATACATCGTCACAGTTTCTTGGCATCGGTAACATCAACAACATGAACCACACCAGCCCTCTCTGATTCTGGATTACCAATCTGAATATTGCAATGACTGATCTGTAGTTACAGGATTTGTTTCTCCATTTATGAGCAGAGAAGCATGTTTATGTTCTGTTAAACTTCTGGCATCATTTCCACATCCAAGGCAGACTGAATGATTACACACAATCAATCTTCCATCTTCAACATTCCTTCGTTCAGTCACACTCACATATCACACCCAGAATGCACGAATGCTCAACATTAGTTTGAATTTTAATGAAATAGTATTGAATTGAAAGAGATTAACTGAGCTGTTTATTCAGTGATTGTGATTATGTCAGTCTCCATGGATCCTATGCGTCCCTAGAGAGTTTCCCTCTTCTATGAATAAGGGAATGTTTTCAGTGTTTTATCCCATCGTATGAGCGTGAACATCACCCATACCAGTAACAGGGATCCGCAGTTACAGAGAGAGGGTGAGGAGGGATCAGAAACTGATAGCATTAGACTGGAATGTTGCAACACTGGATAAGAATCTGTGATCATTAGACTGAAATTTTCCAACAATGGACAGACGTTTATGCGATGGTCTTTTCTGGCTTTCTCAGCCTTGAATATTTTTAGCATCGCGAATTGAAGATGTACTGATGGTTATTCAAGCTGGTTACTCTCCTATCCTTGCTATAGTTGGTGTTTTTGGTAAGTCACTCGAGCTGTCTAGTGAGACGGTCTGAACTGAATTGATGCTCATGATATGTAAAATTTGGAAAGGTGATAGTCAATGTTTT
Source organism: Chiloscyllium plagiosum (assembly GCF_004010195.1). NCBI lineage: Eukaryota > Metazoa > Chordata > Chondrichthyes > Orectolobiformes > Hemiscylliidae > Chiloscyllium > Chiloscyllium plagiosum. The sequence continues at coordinate 11,866,999 of NC_057746.1, read as the reverse complement.
CATTTCCAATCAAAGATTTCAGTCCTGAGAAATTATAAGTAGCAAATTACTCAATACAAATTGCTCACCAATGTGAGAATAAAACAGACTGTTCACAACCTCCTTGATTCATTTTCTCCTGCACAGTTTACATCTCCATACCCTCCGCACTCACCAATCCTTTCGAGTACCACCATTATGACGTCCAGTCTCCTCCTCAGCCTCAGTGCAACTCCTAAATAAACCATAATTTTTGCATTTGTTAATTCCGGATACAGCTGTTTCAAGACCCTTCTTACCACGAGTCCATTGCAAAATATTTGCACTCGATATGTTTTACTTGTTCTCTGCACAAAACCTGAAAGATGGGAAGACCGTGCATGATGATCACACCATTGGCTCATAATCTAGAGCCACAGAATAATAATCTATTGATATCGCCTTGCCTCATGCCCATTAAAGAAAGCAGTGGGTCATCCTTCCCTGGTCAGGTCTCTGTGTAACTGCAAACGCACAGCACTGTGTTTTACTATTTACTGTCCTGTGGAACGGCTGAACTAACCACTCAGTTCAAGATAGGCATAGGATGCTGGCCTGATCAGGTCTGCACACATCCCGTGAGGGCAGATTAAAAGGAAAGATACCTCCGTTCCTCTGCCTCTATCCTAAATTGCTGCAGCTGATTTCCATTCAGGTAGGTGGCCATTCACTGTTTTAGATGGATTCTTTATGATTGAGTCTCTCCCCGAGAGTAATGTCCATCTCGATAGGCACCTCCTGTGCTGGCTTTATTGATGCTGAACTACAGATGTAAGGATGTTTTAAATTTTTCATCAGTGACAGTGCGTCGTAAATGAATAGTTTCCCATTTCACACAAAAGAAATGGAACCAGCTAAGTGAGGGAAAGGAATTATTGCGATCAAACCTGAGAGTGTTGTTGAGGCAGTATTTAGGACATTGTGGGCAGATGTTCTCTCCTTTATAAGGTGTGAGCTCCTTACCACAGAGAGAGCGAAGAGGAGTTCCACCAGATTAATGTCTCGGCTGATGGCACCATGAGGAGTGAGTGAAAGTTGATTGAGAGCGCTGCGAGGGAATACGAGGTGATTGCATTGAACACTGAGTGGGAGTGACAATCACTCATTATATTATAAACAGACAATGATAAGGTCGTAGATTCCATGATTATTGTTTCATTCAGGATTATTGATGTTGGATAGTTTAAGTGCCTGGGACGACGTTACGCCCTCCCACCCCAACCCGCACCCCCCACAGTGATTGACAGAGACAGAGACGTCCAGGTTTTGAATAAACTCTCCCCACATTAATACAGTCCAGTGGATGTGTGATCCTGCACTGAATATCATATTATCGACCACCCTGATAGCAGCCACAATACCTTCATTCTAAAACAGTTAACTATTCCCACCAGCTACTGACATTCATGAAGGACACGAATCCATCTTCTCAGAGATGCAAGGTGCCTCCTTGAGGTTTAAACCATAAGACATAGGAGCAGACATTAGGCCAGTTAGCCCATCGAGTCTGCCCACCATTCAATCATCGCTGACAGTTTTCTCTGACCCATTTTCCGACATTCTCCTTGATTCCCTGGATAATCAAAACTTATCTATCCCCTTCGCAAATATTATCAATGACCTGGCCCCACTGCCTTCTATGGCAATAAAATTCAAAGATTTACCGTTCTCTGGTTAAAGACATTTCTCCTGATCACTGTTCCAAAAGGTGTTCCCTTTCATCTAAGGCGGTGCTCTCGGTCCTCGTCCATTGTAAACATCTTAACAACATCCACTCTATCCAGGTCATTCAGTATTTTGCATACTTCCGTTACAATCCCTCTCATCCTTCTAAACTTTATTGAGTATATAGAACCAGGCTCCTCAAACATACCTCATCCGATAAGTTTTTCATTCCTACGACCACTCTCGTGAAGATCTTGTGAACACACTCCAGGGCCAGTGCATCCTTCCCGAGTAATGGGGCTCAAAATTACACACGACACTCCAAATGTCGTCTGACCAGAGCCGTATACAACCGGTTTTATATTCAATTCCTCCCGTAATATATGCCATCAATAATAAATGCAATTGCCCTCCTAACTACTGCCTCAATCTGCAAGCCTACCTTGAGAGAACCCTGCACTAGAACTCCCAAGTCCCTTTACACTTCAGATTTCTGAACGTTCTCCCCATTTAGAAAATAAACCATGCCTCTATTCTTCGTGCCAAAGTTCACGACTTTACAATTTCCAACATTCGAATGCATTTGCCAATCTCTTTACATGTCGAAATCCTTCTTCAGCCTCTCCGCCTCGTCAATACGACCTGTCCATTTGCCTATCTTTTCATCATCTGCAAACTTAGCCAGAGTGCCCTCACTTCCCTCATCTAGATTGTTAGCGTAACGAGTAAAACGTTACAATTCCGACACTGAGCCTTGTGGAACACCACTTGTCACCGGCTGCCATCATGATAACGACCATTTCATCCCCACTCTCTGCTTTCTGCCAGACAGCCAAGCTTCTACCAATGCCACTACGTTGCCTCTGGCACCAGAGGCCCTTATTGTACTCAGTCATCTACTGTGTGACACCTTGTCAAAGACCTTCTTGAGGTCCAGGTGGATAACACCTGTCATTGCTGTGTTTGGTCAAGCCTCTTCAAAGAATTCCAACAGGTTTATCAAGAATGACCTTCCATTGTTGAAACCATAGTGATTTTGCACTGTTTTACCAAATACTTCCAAGTTTTCAGAAATCTCATCCTTCATAATGGATTCCAGGATCTTGCCTATGATTGAGGTTAAGTTATTCATTGTGGATTTTTTTTTTGTGTTTTTCCTTACTCCCTTGCTAAAAGGGGTATCACGTTAGTGTGTTTCCAGTTGCTTGGGATCGTTCTTACTCTAGTGGTTCCTAAAAGATCACCTCGACCACCTCCACTCCCGCTTCAGCTATCTCTCTTATAACACTGGGATGTGGTCCATCTTGTCAAGCTTATTTAACCACATTCGAGTTATTCATTTTTTTCTGGCATGTTCTCAATGAACGTGGCCATCATACTCAGCTCTGGCCCCTCAATCTCTTGAATTTTTAAGGTATTACTCGTGTTTTCCACCGTGAAAGCTGATGCAAAGTATTTATTCAGTTCCTTGGCCATTTTCTCGTTCCCCACTGCTATCTCTCCAGTATCATTTTCCAGTCTTCACATTTGCGGGTCTTTTGTACTTTATGTATCGAAAGAAACTGTTACAGTCTTATTTTATATTACTGGCTAGCTTACCCCCATATTTAATAATCTCACACATCATTTTATTTTGTTTGCCCTGTGTTTTGTCTTTGTAAGCTTCCCAATCCTCAGGTTTCCCACCGCACGTTGCCACATTATATCCTTTGTCTTTAGCTTTTATGCTATACCTGACTTCCCTTGTCAGCTACGGTTGCCGCGTCCTCCCTGTACCATGCCCATTTTTCCTCGGGATAAATCTCTTCAGTATCCTGAATTATTCCAAAAATCTCCTGTTGCACTGCCTTTCCTGCTGGGCCCGTCTCCCAGTCAATTATACCCAGCTCTTCCCTCATGTCTCTTTAATTGTCTTTATTCAGCTGTAATACCGTTGCTTAGGATTCTAACTTCTCCATCTGAAATTGGAGAATATGATCATTGCCTCCTACGATTTCCTTCACCTTAAGCTCCCCTCATCTACTCTGCTGACACAAGCCGCTCCAAAAAGCCATCTCATAGACATTCCACAATTCCTTTTCTTGCTAACCACGACCACCTGAATTCCCAGTCCACCTGCATAATGAAATTCCACATGATCACTGTAATTTTACCTTTCCTGCAGATCTTTCCAGCTCCTGGTGTATCTTGCACCCCAGCTACCTGTACATAACTCCAACTGCATTTTTTCACTTTTTGGATTCCTCAATTCTACCGACACAGATTCTACACCATTTGACCTTACTTCATTTCTTATTATTGATAATTGATTCAATTCCATTCTTAATAATAAGACAGCTCTATCTCTCTGCCCACCTGACTATCTTTTCGACAGGATGAATATCCTTGAATATTCAGCTCCCAATCCTGATCCTCTTGCAATCTTGATATCACTGTAAAGCCCACTATGTCGTACCTGCCAATTTGTGCATGAGTCACAAGGTGGTTTACCTTGTAATGCATGCATTCCGACACAATAGTTCAGTCCTGTATTATCCGTCGCTCTTCTCATTGGCATTTGTTTGTCCAGTCGTTGGTACCTACACGGATCCTTACCACTAGATCATTCCCCTCCCGCTACAAGTTCTGCAACCCAGCAGTAGGTCCACAGGTACAGTGACTGAGGAGGAGGTGTAGATTAATACTAGTACAGCTGAGACCAACTGCAAGCAGGCAGAGGGTACTGAACACAGTGGACCTGGCAGCCTGAAGTGTGCTGATTTTAATGTGAGGAGTCTGTTTGTTTGAACAGATAATTCGAGGTCGCTGCATGTCAGAAAACAGGAAGAGATAATGGCTACTTGTGCGATGTGTCCTTCAGTGGATCAACTTGTCTCTCCAGGCACCTAAAGCGTTTATTTGGGTCAGAGAAATTCAGAATTAATACAGCACAGAAGGAGGCCAATCAGCCCATCATGCGTCCACCACGTCTCCAACTTGACAACTTGAAAATAAAGAGAATGATCGGAGATAGGCTGAGAGGAAGAGAGAGGAATAATCAGAGAGAAAGAAAGTGAAGTGAGATAAACAGAGTGGCGAGAAAACGGAGCAACAGAATTAGTGAGAGCAAGGGATGTCAGACGAGTGTGAAGTTATCAGGAGGCAGCATGAGGGGAAATACACAGAAATTTCCTTTAGAAACTCCCATAGACTGCAAGCACTTTGTCTGGTTCCATACCCTGTGATACTGGCTCTTGTCCCAGTTCATTTATCGCCAGAGCTGAGTTGCTGACAGCTAATCAGAATCCAATAGACCAATAGATTGGATCCAGGGAGAAGGTGCATTAATTTAAATATATGGCCAACATTAACTTGTAACCCCTCCAGACAATGTGTGAGAGACAGGGCGAGAGAATCTCAGTCAGGGGGATTACTGGCAGACGGGAAATCAGAATCTCAGCTGCGGGTCAAATAATGATTGACAAAGTTTGCACATCACTTCCATAGTTTTGTAATTCACATTTCAATTTACATCGCACCACATAGTAAGTGTATTTCAACAACCTTGTCTCTTTGTGGTTTTCATATTTTGGGATGTACAGAAAAGCATTTTTTGTCTCGTGTTTTGTGTTGAATAAGTCCATTTTATTACGGAGGAAGAAAGGACCTGTCCCTATGGGACAGTCTTCGTTTGAACCGTGCTGGGACCAGAGTCCGACTGAATCCTAATTTGGACTGTAGACAGTGCTTTAAACTGATTAAGAGTGTGTGTGTGCCGGGTGGGGGTTCAGTTGCAGGATTTAATTAGAAAAGCCGAATTAAAAGATGAGGTAAGAGTACAGAACTCAGTCGAGGTTATTAAAATCTCCAGCCCAGACACAAATACGTTAGAGCATCTGGAAATGTTTAACAATCAAACTTCAAGCAAACTGGACAAATGAATGGCACTGAGAGGAGGGACAGTTAATACAGGACTGACCATATTATATCTGAATGCATGCTGTACAAGGAATAAGGTAAATCAGCTTGTGGCACAGATTGAAATCGGCAGATATGAGGTGATGGGCATCCCGGAAAAGTGGCTGCAAGGGGATCAGGATATTTAAATACATTTATCCTATCGAAAAGATAGGCAGGTGGGCAGAGGGAGTGGATTTGCATTATTAGTAAGAAATGAAATCAAATCAATAGTAAGAAAGAAAGTAAGGTCAGATAGTGTAGAATCTGCGTGGGTGGAACTGAGGAACCACAAAGGTAAGACAACCACAGTTGGACACTTGTACAAGGCTCCAAATAATAGTCAGGAGCTGGGGCACAAGATACACCAGGAGATAGAAAAGATGTGTAGGAAAGGCAAAGTACAGTGATCGTGAGTGATTTCAATATGCAGGCAGATTGGGAAATCAGGTTGGTAGTGGATCACATGAAAAACAATTACAGGAATGTCTACGAGATGTTTTGTTTTGGAGAAGCTTGTGGAAGAGCCCACTCAGAACAGATGATACTGGATCCAATGACGCAGGCCAGATAAGGGAGCTTAAGGTGAAGGAAAACTTCGGAAGCAGTGATCAGAACATGGTTGAATGTATTTTGCAATTTGAGAGAGAGAAGTTAGAAGCAGAGGTAACAGTATTTCAGCTGAATAAAAGTAACTACAGAGGCATAAGGGAGAAGCTGGGTAGGATTGACCGGGAGAGGGGTCCAGCAGGAAAGGCAGGGGAACAGCAATGGCAGGAGATTTCAAGATTAATTCAGGAGACACTGCAGAGATTCATGCTGAGGAATGGAGGCATGTTTCAGGGCTGACAAGGGAAGTCAGGGATTGCATAGAAGCAAAAGAGCAAGCATATAATGTGGTGAATGGCAGTGGGAAACGAGAGAATTGGGAAACTTATAAAGACCAACAGGGGACAAAAAATAAGGAGGGAGAATATTAAATATAGGAGTCAGCTAACTAGTAATATAAAGGAGACTGTAAGAGATTAATTAGATATATACATTGCAAAAGAGAGGCAAAAGTGAATATGGGCCACTGGAAAATGATGCTGGAGAGACAGTCGTGGGAAATAAAGAAACGAATGAGGAACTTCGCATCAGTCTTCATGGTGGAAGACATGAGTAATTTCCCAAACATTGAACAGAGTGAGAGGGCAGAGCTGAGTATGGTGGTCATCATCAAGATTATGTTAGAAAACTGAATGGCCTGAATGTGGATAAATCACTTGGACCAGGTGGACTACTCCCCAGCCTTGTAAGAGAGATAGCTGAAGAGGTAGTGCAAGCATAATTGGTAATCTTTCAGGAATGACTAAAACCAGGAAAGGGCCAAATGGCTGGAAAATGTCTAACATGACACCCCGTTTAATAAGGGAATTAGGCAGAAGATGGAAAATTACAGACTGATTTAGTCTAACCTTAATTGTGGGTAACATCCTGGAATCCATCTGAAGGATGGGATTTCTGAATACTTGGAGGTCTTTGGTAAAGTAGGACAGAGTCAGCATGGTTTCATCAAGGGGAGATCAGGCCTGACAAACCTGCTAGAATACATTGTGGGAGTAACCAGCAGATTAGACCAAGGAGAAACCAACAGATGTTATCCATTGTTCCTCAAGAATCCTTTGACAAGGTGCCACACAGGAGGTTTATCTCTGAAAGTTGCCATCCAGGTAAATAGTGCTGTGAAGAAGGCATATGGCGTACTGGCTTTTATTGGTATAGGAATTGACTTCCAGAGTCCTGAGGTCATGTTGCAGTTGTATAAGACTCTGGTGCGGCCGCATCTGGAGTATTGTGTGCAGTTTTGGTCACCATATTATAGGAAGAATGTGGAGGCAGAGGAGGTTTATAAGGATGTTGCCTGGTATGGTAGGGAGATCGTATGAGGAAAGGCTGAGGCATTTGTGGCTGTTTTCATTGGAGAAAAGAAGATTTAGGGGTGACTTGATAGAGGTGTACAAGATGATTAGGGGTTTAGATAGGGTTGACCATGAGAACCTTCCGCGTATGGAGTTTTCATTGGAGAAAAGAAGATTTAGGGGTGACTTGATAGAGGTGTACAAGATGATTAGGGGTTTAGATAGGGTTGACCATGAGAACCTTCCGCGTATGGAGTCAGCTATTACGAGGGGGCATAGCTTTAAATTGAGGGGTCGTAGGTATAGGACAGATGTTAGGGGTAGATTCCTTACTCAGCGAGTCGTGAGTTCACGGATTGCCCTGCCAGGAGCAGTGGTGGACTCTCCCTCTTTGTGGGCATTTAAACGAGCATTGGATAGGCATATGAAGGATAGTGGGCTAGTGTAGGTTAGGTGGGCTTGAATCGGCGCAACATCGAGGGCCAAAGGGCCTGTACTGCACTGTATTTTTCTATGTTCTATGTTACTGAGAAAGCTAAGGGCCCATGGTGTTAGAGGCAAGCTGCTCGCATGGATAAAAGCATGGCTGTCTTACAGAAAGCAAAGAGTAGGGGTAAAAGGGTCCTTCTCAGGATGGCAGGCAGGGAGAAATGGTATTCCACAAGACTCAGTGTTGGGACAACAACTTTTCATTTTGTGCATTAATGATTTACATGAAGGAACTGTTTGAAGTTTTCAAACAGTGCAAAAATAGATAGCGGGACAGTTAGCATTGAGGAGTTGGTTCGGCTGCAGGAGGGTGCTCTAGCGCATCTACTCAACTTCCCGCACCTCCGCCCTTAAACTCCATCCTTCCAACTACAACAAGGATAGAACCCCTCTGGTGCTCGCCTTCCATCCCATCAACCTCAGGATACAACGTATCATCCTCCGACATTTCCGACACTAACAGTCAGACTCCACCACCTCAGATTTACTTCCCTCCCGATCCCTATCATCAGTCTGTCGAGGCCATTCCCTTCACAACTCCCTCGTGAGGTTCATGCCACCCCCACCCCCACCAAGCCACCTTCCACTCCTGACACCTGCTTTGCCACTACAAGAGGTATGAAACCTGTGTCAACACCTCCCTCCTCGCCTCCATCCAAGGCCCCAAAGGCTCCTTCTACATCAGACAAAGAACATCCTATGCATCCAAACACTTCGCCTACTCTGTCCATTGCTCCTGGTCTCCTCTTCACTCGTCTCCCTACTTGGATAACGGTTCAGGCAACACTCTCAGACACACACACCCATCAACTCCACTTCCCTGTGCTGAATACTTCAACTCACCCTCCCACTGCACCAAAGACTTGCAAGTTTTTGGCCTCATCCACTGCGAAATTCTAGCCAGCAATCGTCTGGAGGAAGAACGCATCATCTTCCGCCTGGGAGCCCTCTAACCACACGGTATTGAGAGCAATTTCACCAGTTTCCTCATCTCCATTCCCACCATCTTATCCCAGAAGTAACCCTCCAACTCAGTACCACCTTCTTGAACTGCCCTACCTGTCCATCTTCCTTCCCATCTATCCACCCCATCCTCCACCCTGTCCTATCACTATCACCTAGCTATCGTTTTCCAAGCTAACTTCCTCTCAGCCCCAGCACCTCCCATTTATCTCTCAGCCCCATTCCACCCACCTCTCTCATTCCTGATGAAGACTTTATGCCTGAAACGTCGAATCTCCTGCTCCTCGGATGCTGCCTGACTGGCTGTGCAGTTGTAGCACCACACGTTTTGCCTGTGATCGCCAGCATCTGCGGTCCTCACTTTCTCTTGCTGAAGCATTTGCACAGGTTGGGGGAGTGAGCAAAGAAGTGGCAGATGGAGTATAACGTGGGAAAGTGTGACTTCATGCACTTTGCCAGGAAGAATGCAGGCATGGACTATTTTCTAAATAGCCAGCAAGTTTAGAAGTCTAAAGTGCAAAAAGACAAGGGAGTTCTAGTCCAGGAGTCTCGAAAGGTAAACTTGCAGATTGTCAGTAGTTATGAAGACAAATACAATTATGGGATTTATTTCAAGAGGGCTTGAATATAAATGTAGGGATGCACTTCTGAAGCTCTATAAGCCTTTGGTCAGGGCACATCTAGATTATTGTGCACAGTTTTAGCTCCCATATCTCAGGAAGGATGTTCTGCCCCTGGAGAGTTTTCCAAGGAGATTCATGAAAATAGTCCAAGGAATGAAAAGCTTAAACTATGAAGAACATCTGCGAGCTCTGGGACTTTATTTAATAGAGTTCAGAAAGGTACTAGGAGGTCTAAATGAAACTTACAGAATGCTGAATGACCGGACAGAGTAGATATTGGAAATTAATTTCCAATGGTAGGAGAGACTAGGACCTGAGGTGACCTGAGGGAACCTCTTCAGCCAGAGAGAGGTGAAACTATGGAGTCCACTGCTACAGAAGGCTGTCGAAGCACGGTCATTGAGTATATTTAAGAGTGATACAGATAGGTTCTTGATTGCAAAGTTGATCAAGGATTACAGATAGAAAGCAGGAGAATGGGGTTGAGAAGTTTAACAGCCATCATTGAATGGCGGAGCAGGCTCAATGCGCTGAATGGCCAAATTTCTGCTCCAAAGTCTTCTGGTTGCTTGGTTAATATTGGCTTTCCTCATTCCTCATTGGAGAAGTACCCTGGAATTTGATCTTCATATGATTTATAAAGAATAATATTCCAATGCGGATGACTGGGAAATATCATGTTCCCTCCCTCCAGTCTCAGCAGCCATGTCCCCAATATCATAATCACACTGCAATTGAAATCCAGTGAATGGTACTTAATCACAGTTGATTGACATCGACAACATTAACAGCAAGACCCTCGCCGGCCCTCTCTGATCCTCGAATAACCATCTGAATTGTGTGACATATCATGTTTTCTGTTAACATATCCACGCCATTTGTCTGGCAAATTTCCCTGTCTGATTATGGACTAGAAAAGTTCCCTCCATATTTTCCTTACATTATAATCACTGATCAGTAGGTACATAGTCTATGTTTCCATTTATAAATGGAGAAACTTGTTTATATTCTGACAATCCTTTGACATTACTCCCATATCCAAGGCAGATGGAATGATGACATACAATAAACCATCATCTCCAATTTCCTTCCTTTAGTCACCCCCATATACCCCATCCCAAATGTGTAAATTTTAAACGTTCTTTTGATTTTTAATTTAATCAATATTAAAATGAAAGAGGTTAACTGGAGCTATTTGTTCAGTGACTGTGATTAATGTCAATCTCTATGGATCCTAATTATCCCAGTGGAGAGTTCCCATCATTGAATGATAAATGGGCTCTGTCAATGTGTTATCCCATAGTATGAGTAGTAGCATCACTGACAGCACTAACAAGGATCAGCATCTCGGAGGGGTGGGGGTGGTGAAGACATCAGATCTGAGAGCATTAGAATGGAGCGTTGCAATAATGGTTCAAAATCTGAGGATAAAGGATTGGATTGTTCGAACAATGGATCAGAATCTGAGAACAGTTGACCGGAATGTTCCAACAATGGACAAGAGTTTATCCCTGGGTCTTTACTGGCTTTCTCGGCCTTGGATATCATTAGCATCGCGGATCCAGGGTATCCTTTGAATTATTCCAGGTGTTTACTATCCCATCCTCTCGATAGTTGGTGTTCCTGGTAAGTCATTATATTTCGTACGATATGTGGAACAATCCATCTTCCGCAACTACACTGGCCCCACACCCCCACCTTTTCCTCCGCTACATCGATGACTGTATCGGCGCCGCCTCGTGCTCCCACGAGGAGTTTGAACAGTTCATCCACTTCACCAACACCTTCCACCCCGACCTCAAATTCACCTGGACAGTCTCAGATTCCTCCCTCCCCTTCCTCGACCTTTCTATTTCTATCTCAGGCGACCGAATCAACACGGACATCTACTACAAACCAACCGACTCCCACAGCTACCTGGACTACACCACCTCCCATCCTGCCCCCTGTAAAAACACCATCCCATTCTCCCAATTCCTTCGACTCCGCCACATCTGCTCCCAGGAGGACCAGTTCAAAATACGTACAACACAGATGGCCTCCTTCTTCAAGGACCGCAATTTCCCCCCCGACGTGGTCGACGGTACCCTCCACCGCATCTCCTCCACTTCCCGCCCCCCCGCCCTTGAGCCCCGCCCCTCCAACCGCCACCAGGACAGAACCCCACTGGTCCTCACCTACCACCCCACCAATCTCCATGTACAGCGCATCATCCGCCGCCA
>NC_057746.1:11810539-11854674 GCF_004010195.1 Chiloscyllium plagiosum | reverse complement strand
AACAGGAGAATCGACGTTTCGTTCCTCATTCCTGAAGAAGGGCTAATGCCCGAAACGTCGATTCTTCTGTTCCCTAGATGCTGCCTGACCTGCTGCGCTTTTCCAGCAACACATTTCCATCTCTGATCTCCAGCATCTGCAGACCTCACTTTCTCCTCAGTCATTATATTTGTCTACTAAACCGGATTGATCTGGATTTCTGCTCATGATATATAAATTTTGGTAAGTGTAAGTCAATGTTTTCAGTTCCAAACAAAAATGCCTTTCATTATAAATTATAACTAACAAACTACTATATATAAATTACTCACTGATATGTGAGAAGGAACCAGACTGTTCTCAAACACCATAATCCATTTTGTCCTTCACAGATTTACATGTCTTTGTCCTCCCTAATCACCAATCCTATCTAATACCACCATCATGACATCCCAGTCTCGTCCTCAGTCTCAGTGCAACTTCTAAATAAACCATGATTTGCGACTTTGTACAATCCAGATGCAACAGTTTTAAGTTCCTTCTAACCAAATGTCCGTCACTAAATTATTGCTCTTGAGGATGTTTAACTTGTTCTCTGTACAAACCACAGTTTATGGTGCTCAAGCCATTGACTCATAATTTAGAACCACAGAATATCTCATGAAGGAAATTAGTGGAATTTAAAAGCAACCATTATCATTTGTTATAAAACCCATCTGCTTGCCTCATGTCCTTTAGGGAAGTCAATGTGTCATGCTTCCCTAGTCAGGTTTCCATGTGGCTCCTGTGATGCACATCTGAGTGTACTGTACCTTTAAGAGAATTAAAAGCCAGCAATAACTACCTGACAGCACCAAGTGCTCTGAAAAATAGATATAATGTAACCTTTTGTTGAACAATTCGATTAGCTCATTGTCTCAACCCAAAAACAAATTCAGCAAAACACTTTACATTATATCCCAAAATACCCACTTCCAATCAAATTTGAATTTAGTATATTAACAATCTTACAAGCCAATGACACATCCAATGGTTTGGAGCTACAAGACCGTGGAAAATTGAACAGTTGAGAGGGGATCTACCAAGCTACCAGCATGCAAAGACTGCCTGAAAAGTAGCTCTCTTAGTAATTGGTGAAGCAGAATCCCCAAGAAGATAAGAAAACAGGAATATGGAGAAGAACCGAAAGCTTCCTGGCTTTGAAGTTGGAAGTTTTGTTTTGTAAATCTTAATTAGCCGTCTTATCGGCCGAGTATTGTGGAGGGGGAAGGTCAAAGATAGGTGAGGGGAAGAAGTTGTAAACAGTCGTTCGTTTATTATTCTCTGTTATACTTTAAGAAATACAGTTGTTAATTTTTACTTTTAATGCTGTGGTTCTGTTTGCCGAACTGGTAACTTGTGTTGCAGACGTTTCGTCCCCTGTCTAGGTGACATTCTCAGTACTTGGGAGCCTCCTGTGAAGCGCTTCCATGATGTTTCCTCCGGCATTTATAGTGATTTGTATCTGACGCTTCCGGTTGTCAGAAATATACACATAGTCAAGGAAGAAACTATTGTCTCATTCGATGTAACGGTATTGTTCACCTCTATCGACAAAACGCTAGCCAGAGAAACGATAGCCAACCTGCAGGACAAACAAAACAGACAACAGGACGGAGAACCTATCAACAAAGACGGCATACTCAAACTACTGGACCTGTGCCTCACAACAAATTTCACATTTAACAACCAAATATATGAACAAATCAACGGCACACCCCTGAGCTCACCCATCTCTGGACTCATAGCAGAAGCGGTAATGCGAAGGTAAGAACAAACAGTCTTACCGCAAATTCAACCCAAACTCTGGGTCAGATATGTAGATGATACCTATGTAATCATTAAAAACACAGAAATAGAGAACACAAACCGGATCATCAACGCCACACTCACAGGAATCCGATTCACGAGAGAGGAAGAAAAGGACAACCAACTCCCATTACTAGACGTGATGGTACAGAGAACACCGAACGGAGAATTCACCACAAAGGTATACAGGAAAGCCACACACACAGACCAAGTCCTGAACTACGAAAGCAACCACCCCAACACACACAAAAGAAGTTGCATCAAAACACTGTTCAAAAGGGCCACAATGCACTGCTGTACACCAGAACTGCAAAAAGAGGAAGAAGAACACCAATACAATGTATTCGCCAAAATGGTAATCCCCCAATTTCATCAACAGATGCCTCAGGGAAAGACAACGGAATGAGGACATGCCACAACCCAAAGGACTAGCGAAACTACTATACATCAAAAGCATTTCTGAACTGACAGCCAGACTACTGCGACCACTAGGACTCATAACAGCACACAAACCAACAGCCACTCTCAGACAACAACTCACCAGAACGAATGACCCAGCATGAGCAAAACCAATGTAGTGTACAAAATCCCATGCAAGGACTGCACAAAACACTACATAGGACAAACAGGAAGACAGCTAACAATCCGCATCCATGAACACCAACTAGCCACGAAACGATGTGGCCAGCTATCCTGAGTGGCCACACACTCAGATGACAAGCAGCATGAGTTTGACTGGGACAACACTACTATTATAGGACAAGCCAAAGAGAGAACAGTCACGGAATTCCTAGAGGCATGGCACTCATCGACAGATTCAATCAATAAGCACATCGACCTGGACCCAATATACCGGCCACTGCAGTGGACAGCTGGAACTGACAACCGGAAGCGGCAGATACAAATCACTATAAATGCTGGAGGAAACATCACAGAAGCGCTTTACAGGAGGCTTCCAAGCACTGAGGATGTCACCTAGACAGGGGAAGAAACGTCTGCAACACAAATTCCCAGCTCGGCGAACAAAACCACAACTCACCAGAATGAATGACCTGATCCCCAGCATGAGCAAAATCAATGTAGTGTACAAAATCCCATTCAAGGACTGCACAAAACACTACATAGGACAAACAGGAAGACAGCTAACAATCCGCATCCATGAACACCAACTAGCCACGAAACGACGTGGCCAGCTATCCTGAGTGGCCACACACTCAGATGACAAGCAGCATGCGTTTGACTGGGACAACACTACTATTATAGGACAAGCAGTCCCACAGTCCAAAGATGTGCAGGTTAGGTGAATTGGCCATGCTAAATTGCCCGTAGTGTTAGGTAAGGGGTAAATGTAGGGATATGGGTGGGTTGCGCTTCGGCGGGTCGGTGTGGACTTGTTGGGCCGAAGGGCTTGTTTCCACACTGTAAGTAATCTAATCTAATCTAAAAAAAAGAGCACCCGAGCTACAAATCTTCTCCCGAAGTTTTACTTTTAATAATTTTGGACTCTAGAATTATCACATATTACTGCATGGGATTAATCTTTTCTCTGTTGCTGCTTTTAATTGTTCCTGTGTTGTAATACTAAAAGCCCCTAGCAATGTGTTTTACACTTTACTGTCCTGTGGAACAGCTGAACCAGCCATTCAGTTCAACATGAGCATAACATGCTGGCCTGACCAGGGCTGCAGACATCCTGTGAGAGAAGAACAAAAGTAAAGGCAGCTCCCTCCCTCTGTCTGTTTCCCGTATTCCTACAGCTCATTTCTATTCAGGTAAGTGATCATCCCCTATTTTAGGTGTATTCAATCGCATTGAAGTTCTCCCGGAGAGTGATGCACATCTCCATAGGCATCGATGGTGATAGCTTTATTGCTGCTGACGTACAGATGTAAGGAACTTATAAATTCCATGTCAGACGTAGAGCAGAGATAGGAAATGGCTTTTTATGGCACAGGAAAGAAAGGGCGATGTCTAAGTGAGAGAAAAAGGATTATTGCGATCATCCCTGAGAGTGTTGTTGAGGCAGTATTTGGGGTACAGTGGATAGACTTTCTCTCAAGTTTCACCAGACTAATCCCTGGCATGATGGCACCATGAGCAGTGAGTGAAGCTCAGTGAGAGAATACGAGGTGATTGCATTGAACCTTTAGGGGGATGGACAATCACTTATGATGTTCTAAACAGGCACTGATACAGAGATGAATTCCGTGGCTTTTTTCACTCGGGTTACATGATTCTCGATAGTTTAAGAGCCTCTACGAACGTTCCACCCAACCACACGCACTCCCTATTTTGATTGAGAGAGAGAGAGAGAGAGAGAGAGAGAGAGAGAGAGAGAGAGAGAGAGATATTCAGGCTTTTGAATAAACTCTCCAAACATTAATACAGTTCAATTGGTTTGTGATCCTGCAATGAACGTCATGTTATCCAGAATCCCGACAGCAGCCACCAGACCTTCATTATAAAAGAGTTAACTCTTCCCAGCAACATCTGACTTCCATGGAGAACATGAGTATGTCATCTCGGAGATGGAAGATGCCTCCTTGAGACTTGACACAAAACATTTGGCTTCCCTCCTCACTGCCAGCAAACCATGTTAAAGTAGCACACGTTCTACAAATAGTGGAGCCAAGATTAACACCATAGAGTTTCTATCAGTGCAGTCTCGGTTTCATTGGTTTGTCATGTTGGACTACGAATGACGCCCTCCTGTTACTGTACAACTGTCCCGTGGGGCTGAATAGCTTCCTCCTGGTCTCATGTAACAGGTTTAAGGATCTGATTGGGCTCTGCCTGTTCCTGTTTAACAGCTCGATGAAATGACAGACCCTTCTCTTCCTTTGGAACAGGCAGGAGGATTGAATGGGTTGTCCCTCTTCTTGTTCAGTAGTTTACTTAATGGCTTCCACACATCAGTATGTAACCAGCTTGAGATGGTGAGTGAGCTCCTCTTTTAAGTGGAGAAATGTGCAGTGTCTGGCGTGCTGTTACATGAATGTTACCGACGCTTTAACAGCACAAACCGGAATGTTGCCCGCGTCTTGCTGCACATGGACACAGAATGGTTCAGGAGCTGATGAGGAACAAAATATTCTGAACATTATGTGATCTTCAGTCATCATTCCCACTTCAGATCTTATGATGGTAAAATAATTTGATGGAGCAGCTGATGATGTTTGTGCTGAGGAGGTTAACCTGACGATCTCCTGTAGAGATGTCTCGGAACTGAGAGGACTGTTGGCCACTGACAACAAGCATCTTTCGCTGTGCTCTGAAAGACCCAGAAAAGTGGGAGATTACACCTGATTCCCATTCAGCTCAAGTAAGTCCCTATTCCATCCTCAGTCAAATACTGCCTTGATATCAAAGCCATTCACTCTTTTCTGAGCCCCTGTGTTCAACTCTTGTTCATATCAATAGGTGACAGTGTATGTATAGGAAGTGTTTTCCTCTCACAGAGGGTAATCACTGTCTGAAATTATCTGGGCTAGAGAGTTATTGGAGCTACATCACTGAAAGTATTTAAGGAGGACGTAGATGGATTTTTGACCTGCCAGAGAGCTGAGGGGTGTGAAGAATTGGGCATTAAAGAGGACTTAATGTTAACAGTAGATCAGCCATGATTGCGGACAATGGCTTGATCGTCTGAATTACCGATCCTGCTCCTTATGTCCTCATATTCTGTAATTACAAAGTTTATGGTTATAATTTTCCTGAACGTTCTGGTATTGAATGTTGCAATTAGAGAGAGTAAAGTATTTTGTGAGTCATCTCTGGGTGAGGAATGGGGACTGTATTCACAGGGAATCTGGGTCTATAATATAACCAACAAATACAACACAAGTTGAAGAGAGGAGACACTCTGTAAAGAGACCAGAGGGGTCTTTCGAACCCAGCCTCTATTTCCCAATTACATTTTTCAACCCACACCAAACCGTGCATGATAGTCTGGAGGGAATGAATGATATCCTGTGTTACTGTGGACCGGGTATTTGGAGGAAGAGGCATCGATCTGCTCCTTGCAGGAACGGTGAGGGGTTGAATGGAACATAGGGTTGACCAGTAGGAGTGGGCCATTAGACACTTTGTCACCGTTCCACCACTCACAAAGATCATGGGTAATTTGATTGTGGTGTCAGAAGCACTTTTCTGTCTGTATACCATTTTCCTAAATTCACTTGTCACCAAATACAACTTAGAATAAATGTAAACATCCAGGCACCACAAAAGTCTCGGAAGGGAATTACACTTGAACAGCCCTTTGAGAATTTCTCATTTGTGTTCCAGCCAAACTTTGGAGGGTCACTGTTTTCTTTTTCAGTCCCACTCCTCCACTGCTTACACCAATCTTAAGTGCAAACAGTTTAGTGATGTGGCCAATGATATAGGTCTCAGGGTAGGTAATTTTCGAGAGAAATGTGAGACACAGAAAGTTGAACTCATGACAGATGTTAAAATGATAGAGTGTCCCAAATGTTATTCTGACTTTGAAGTTATACTGGTCGTGGGATTTCTTTCTAGAACAGTTGGATTTGGCTGAATTCCCTTTGTTTCAGTCAGTGGAGAGATTCCAATGAATCCTCACCCGGAATCCTTCACATGTGGTAAAGATAACTCAGGGATTTTCTGGTCTCACACTTTGCTATCGGACGGAACAAAGTAAGAGAGAGAGATCAGTTGGCTGCTGCTTCTCAGGCAGGGAACATTTTTCTCCCTCTCTGTGTTGGAACATACAATAATGTCAACAGAACACTAAACTGGACCATGTGTGCTCTCCTGGAACATTCTTTGGAAAACTTGATTATAGATTAAATGCAAGTGCGTCATTCCTTTCAATCGCAAAAAAAGTCCCCACTTTTTAATTTAAAGTCATATGTCTGTGTAAGTTGTAAATATTGGTAGGTGTCATCATAGTATGTGTGTTAATATCAATACAACTTTTTCTTAAAATTTATTCAAGAGATAATATGCATCCAGTTTCTACACTTTTCAGAAAGTCATGGATGGTTCAATACTATTTCTCAGCTAAGATCGAAACTGATAATCCTCCATAATAAAAGGCCGGCATTCCAGGAATAAGTAAAGGGAAACCTCTTTGAAAATCTTCGAAAAGAATTATACCCAGTCATTTTATTTAGGAAATCGAAACTGCACACAGTGGTGGTGTGGTATTAGCAATGCCCTGTACAGATCAGTTAAACATTCCTGCGATTGAACCGGACGCCTTTTGCCAAAAACAACATCATTCCATTTACCTCCCAAAGCACTTACTGCATCTGCAGACTGACTTCATATGATTCACATACCAGGAAAGGCTGAGGCACTTGGGGTTGTTTTCATTGGAGAAAAGAAGGTTTAGGGGTGACTTTATAGAGGTGTATAAGATGATTAGGGGTTTAGATAGGGTCGACAGTGAGAATCGTTTTCCACGTATGGAGTCAGCTATTACAAGGGGGCATAGCTTTAAATTAAAGGGGGGGGGGTAGGTATAGGACAGATGTTAGGGGTAGGTTCTTTACTCAGCGAGTCGTGAGTTCATGGAATGCCCTGCCAGTAGTAGTGGTGGACTTTCCCTCATTATGGGCATTTAAGCGGGCATTGGATAGGCATATGGAGGATAATGGGCTAGTGTAGGTTCGGTGGGCTTGGATCGACGCAACATCGAGGGCCGAAGGGCCTGTACTGCGCTGTATTCTTCTATGTTCTATGTTCTATGTTCTATGTAACATGGAAACCGACTTTATCACAGAGTTCTGCAATCTCTCTCCATTTAAATTAGTTACCATTGTTTCATCCTTCATGCCAAGCTAGACAACTTACCCTATGTTATTTATGCTTTAGGTATGCTCACTAACATTCGCTGTCTGAATCACATCGCAGACTCACTACCTCCATTTGACGACACATTGAATGACCATCTTGGTGTACAAGCTAACTAAACTCCAAGCTATTCCCTCCCCTTCCTCCAGATCTTTGAGATAGCTTATTGGTCATTGATGACCCCACAGTGATCTCTGAGGCATTCCATCAGTTACTGCTTTGCAGCCTGGAAATAAACATTTGTGTCTATTCTCTATTTTCTGTGAGCGACACATTCCCTGTTCCTGTGTAGCCATTCGGACAGTTTGAAAGGCCTCCTCCTGGGCTGTGTAATGTACTAAACGAACTGAATTATTTCATTCTATATTCCTGTGTAATTAATTAGAGGGGCAGAATGGTCTCCTCTTGCCTCATTGTAACGATTCTGTCTGACTGAATGGGGTGGTCCCCAACCCTGTAACAGCATCGAGGACCGGGATGAGGGAACAACACATGGGGTAGGGACAGCAGTATATCTCTGTAACAGTCTTGAAGGGTCGATTGAGGGAACAACACATGGGACAGGGACAGAAGTTGTCCATTCGGCTGCACCATTCAGAATGCTCATTGCTGATTCGATTGTGTCTGACCATCCATTTCCTGCCTGTTCCCTAAAACACTGACCCTTCTGTCCAGCAAAGATCAGTCAAGCTGAGCCTTGAAAATCTTCAATAACCGATTCTTCACTGCTCCCTGAGGATGAGGACACCACAGATAGCACAACACTAAAGTGAAAGGGACGTCCTTATTTCATTGTGGGACTGTTATTTTAAAACTGTCTTAACTGAACAACAAATCACCACCTCTTTTCAGACATAAGAACAGAATAATTAGGAATGAAGATTATCCATTCCGGACACCAAACCTCTCCCACATTCCCACTGACTCTTTCCAATCAAATATGTATCACACCCAGCCTCTGCTGATGTCTCAGGAAGAGAACGCCTGATAGCATAATACCACAGGAGCATTCAGGAAATAAGCAGGTTGAGGCTATTCAGCCTATCGAGTCTAAAATTCCGTTCGACAATTTCTTATATGTACCTCGACATCATTCTGCTGCCTTCTCCCGACAATCCTTGATCCCCTTACAAATGAAAAACATATAGATTTGTGTCTTAATGTGCTTCTGTGTGCCTGTACGTGTGTGTGTATGTATGTGTGTGTGTGTGTTTGTGTGTGTATGGGTGTATGTATGTGTGTGCGTGTGTGTGTGCCTGTATGTGTGTGTGTGTATGTCCATATATGCTTGTCATCTGCGTGTTTGTGTGTCTACATCTGTCTTTGTTTCAGTCTGTGCTTCTATCTGTGTTTGTGTCTATTTGTTTGTGACTGTATATGTCTGTGTCTTTTTCTACGTGTGTCTATGCCTATCACCTTGGAAGTATTGTGTGTGTGTGTTCGTATATTGGGGTTTTTAGTAATACCTCTGTGTATTTCAATTTCTGCGTCTCTGTGCAGTGAGAAATCTGTGTTTTAGTTTTGGAAGTGAATGGACTGTTGTTGGAACTGCCAGTGGATTTAAAGTGAGAATTGTCTTTCACTGAACATTGCTCCCTTATCGGTCGGTGAGACGTGGATGTTTCAGAATCTCCATACGAGGCGTCCAGGTCCTCTCCTGCTCTTTCAGAGTTCTCCCCACATGGCAGGGGGAGGGGGAGAGGGAACGGATATCGGGCACTCTACCACCGGGCTTCGTACTTTCTGTCCTATTCCAGGCTGTTTCTCCTGGAATGGGAGAAAGGGATGGAGGGACAGTGGGAGAGGGAGTGGGTGACCCTGCTGTTTATGCTGGTGTAGGTGGGGGGAGTTGTGAGTTGTCTGAAATGAGTCAGTCGACAGTGTTGAATCCATATCGTATTATTAGTGTGGGGGGTATTGCGTAGGTGACAGAGAAATTGAGGAAGAAAGTTATTGAATTCAATAGTGAGAGTGGTAGTGTCTGAGCCTTATTTGGAGATAGAGCGTGTTCGGGGGTAGGTGCTATAACAGATCTATAACAGTGAGTGTGAGAGAGCAGAGAGTACATGGTAATTCCTATCCTGTCAGAGCGAGGATGATATTGTTGTATGTCCTGTATTGCGGGACATTTCTTCAGATCATCTCAGCGTCGAGGTGAGCCTCCCCCAATGTCTTGTCCAGGTCTATCACTAATAATGACACAGACCTGTCCCTCAGCTTCCACAGAATCAGTTTATGTAGAGCTTACAGATAGCAAGGAGAAGCAAATATTGGTGTGTTATATATCAAAACTAAAACGCTAGCAGAAAATATGAGCATCATATGCTGGAAATTAGATAGGCAAGTATTGTGGATACCGTAGTCTTATTGGATGGTCTCAAGTTGCACCTAAACTGCAATAACTAAGTGACTGCTCAAGCTGTCAAAAAAAAAAATTCTGTAAATGTATATGAGATAGATTGCAGAGTATGTTGTGAAGCAAACTAGAGAGCAGGTTATTTCGGATTTGATGTTGTGCGGTCAGAAGGACGAATTATTTACCTTGATCTGAAGCAGCTTTGAAGGAATAGTGATATTCCTAACGTGCATTTTACACGGTGTCTGCATACAATATAGAATGCTTGAACATTCTGGTCAAAAATCATGGAAGACTGGAGGCTAGATTGTCAAGATAGCTTCAGTGAATTTGGAAAGTGCAATATAACAGCCAGTGGGAGACAAGCAATAGTTGTTAGAGTCATAGAGTCTAGCAGCACGGAGACAGGCCCTTCAGCCCAAACTGGTCCATTCCGACCAAAATGTCCATCCACGCTAACCCCATTTCCTTGCCATTGTCCCGTATCCTTCTCATCCTTTCCTATCCATGTATTTGTCCAAATGCCTTTTAAATGTTGTTAACGTATCCACCTCAACCACTTCCCCTGGTATCTCATTCCATATGCATAGCAGCCCCTGTGTTAAAGCTGTTCCTCGGGTTCTCTTTTATTCTTTCCCCTCTGACCTTACACTGATGCCCTCTAGTCTGT
Organism: Chiloscyllium plagiosum; assembly: GCF_004010195.1. Classification (NCBI taxonomy): domain Eukaryota; kingdom Metazoa; phylum Chordata; class Chondrichthyes; order Orectolobiformes; family Hemiscylliidae; genus Chiloscyllium; species Chiloscyllium plagiosum. The sequence goes on along the minus strand of NC_057746.1, from coordinate 11,844,001 downwards.
GATTGCCAAACCCTGGGAAAAAAGACTGCGTGCATTCACTCTATCCATGCCTGTCTTATAGACTTCAATATGATCCTCCCTCAGTCTCATACATACAGAAGTGAAACGTCCTAGATTGTCGAACCTCTCCAAACAACTCAGATAATGGAGACCTTGGCTACATCCTTGTAAATTTCTTCTGCACACTTTCCAGTTTAATAACATCTTTCCTATAGCAAAGTGAACAAAACTGAACATTATACTACCAGTATGGCCTCACCAGCATCCTGTATAACTGCAACGTAACTCCCATTTTCGATACACAGTGATATGCACTGATGAATGCCAGTGTGCCAAAAGCTTTCTTCACTGCCCTGTATACCTGTGAATCAACTTTCAGAAAAACATACACCTGAATTCCAAGGTCCCTCTGTTATCTACACTCCTTAGGACCCAACCATTCACCATGAAATTCCAACCTTGATTTTACTTTCTAAAATGCAAAACTTACACTGATCTATATTAAAATCCATTTGCCAATTCTCAGCCCATTTCCCCAGTTGTAATTTCTGAAATTTCTGAAGTACTTCCTCACTCTCCATGACGCTGCCTATTTTAATGTCATCTTCAAACTTAGAAATCATGCCCGTACATTCTCATCTAAATCATAGGTATATGTAATATGTAATGGTCCCAGCACCAACCCGTGAGGCATTCCACTAGTCATAAGCCTTCAGTCTGAGCAGCATTTTTTTCAGTATTACACTCTGCTTTCCCATCAAGGCAATTTTGTACCTAATTTGCCAGCTCCCCCTCATTTCTATGCGACCTAACCTTCCAGAGCAGCGTACAATATGAAACCTTATTGAAGGTTTTACTGGAATCCATTTAGACTACATATAGCACCCGGACCTCCTCAACGTTGCTGGTCACTTCATCAAAGAACTCCGACAAAATTGTGAGTCATGATCTCCCTTGCACAAACTCCCGTACTGATTTTGATGAAGGGCTTTCACCCGAAACATAGATTTTCCTGCTCCTTGGATGCTGCATGACCTGCTCTGCTTTTCCAGAACCATTCTAATCTTACTCCGAATCACACCCTGTCTTTCCAAATGCAGGTATACCCATTCTCCCTGAATCTTCCCAGGTAACCTACCAACTAGATTTTAAGTTTGGTGGCCTTTAGTTCCCAGGTTTATCGTTGTAGCCTTTCTTGAATATGGGCTCAGCATATTGGCCAGTGACAATGGACAAGAACGAAGCAGGGCTCCCGCAATTTCTCCTCTATCCTCCTATCCTCCTGCAGTGATCCTGAATATATGTGGTCAGGACCAAGAGGTTTTAGAAATACTGCAAATTCTGAAAAATACGTCTATTTATTTCAGGTACAAAGACCAAAGTGACTCAATGATGGTTAACATAACAAATTAGAAAATATATTAATCATAGGAAGTGACTTCAGAAGAATTCCAGATATTTTGGAAACCTGAGAATTCTCAGAAATTAACGATCCAGAAAAGGAAGGCCATGAAGTTGATTAGGAAATCAAAAAGCGAACATGCATGCTAACAAACAGGAACGCAAAGACTGCATAAATCTATGGTCTATATTTCAAAGGAAACAAAATAAAAGCAAGGTCACATGTGGAAATTTGTAATCGGGAGAGGAGAGGTCATTGTGAAGAACAGGGAAATTACCAAGAAAACAACCAGTTACTTTGCATCTGTCTTCATGGAGGAAGATCCAGAAAATCACCCAATCATACCAAGTGATCATATCGGACTTCTGCAGCTAAATACATAAAGTAAATTCATATCAGTAACAAGGTAGTACTTGAACATGCAGCTGGATTGAGCATTGCTAAGTCTGACGAAACAGATGTACTTCCTATCAAAATGTCAGAAATAAATCACTGATAGTAGTATTGATTACACTGTTGATGACTTTGTTTTATTTTCCTATACCTTCTGCAGAGACCGGAAACTGTTGTGGATAAACGTGATCCAAGCACGATCGATGAATAGAAGGGATCCAAACAGCTGCAAAGGGAAAAAAAAGACATAGTGTGGAGAATTGCAGACAAATTAACTTGACATCTGTTGGGAAACTGTACGAATCTATTACACAGGATGACATTTTTGATATTTAAAAATTAACAGCAACAATGGAGAGAATCAGCGTGCATTTCTGATAGAGAAATCATACTTGATAAACTTCGGAATTGTTTGAAGTTGTTTCTTAAGGCATAGTTAATGGGGAACCAATAGAAGTTGTATATATTGGATTTTCGGAAGTGTTTCTATAAGAACTCAGTGAGTTCGTAAATGCAATGAATGTGAAATGTATTTGGAGGAATATATGTAAGTGGAAAGTTAAAGTTTGGTTCGCCTTTATTTAACAGAGTCAGAACATTGATGTTGAAGTAGTTTCACACCGTGTTGGTGGGACTGTACCTTGTATATTGTGTACGGTTTTGGTGACCGTATCTCAGAAAGAATATACTGAACACAGAGGAAGTGCATTGGACATTCTCCAGATTAATCCTTCAGATGCTGAGATTGCCTGATGAGGAAACTCGGCCTGTGTTCTCTCGAGATTCAAAAATGAGAGGTGGGTCACAGTGAAATTTAGAAAATTCACAGAATATCTGACAAGTTGGAAATTAACCGAACGCTTCCCTCGCTGTCTATTCCACATTCAAGGCAAATAATGGCAGGATCTGGGACAGGCCTGTTAACACTGCAATAAGGAGGAAATTCATCACTTGGAGGGGTCAAATTAATATAGTGGCATGGAAAGCTCCTGTCAGGCAAGATTAGGGAGAATCTCCAGATATTCTACAAGTGTCTCCAGTGGAACAGAATAACCAGGGAACAGGTAGGACTTCTTAGTGACTTGCCAAGCTGCATTCAAATCAACTTCCGTGGTAGGAGACAGAGGGTGGTGGTAGAAGACTGTTGGTGTGATTGGAGGCGAGTGTACCACTGGAATCAGTGCTGTGTCTCTTATTATTTCTGATTTGGAGGTGTTGGTGTTGGATTGGGTTGGACAAAGCTCAAAATTGCAAAACACCAGGTTAGAGTCCAAAAGGTTTATTCGGCGGCACTAGCTTTCAAAGCGATTCATCAAAGCGCACAACCACCTGATGAAGAAGCAGCGCTTCGAAAGCTCGTGCATCTGAATAAACCTGTTGGACTATAAGTTGATGTTTTTTTTAATTTTAAACCTTACCTTAAATGATGCGGCTGTGAATATTGACGAGGGGTGGGAGTGTCATACGTAAGTTTGTGTTTGATACACAGTTTGGCCGGGTGGTTGGCAGTGAGGAGGAAGGCCTTATATTTCATGAAGATACAGAGGAAATGGTCAGATGGGTGGATCAATGACAGATGGAATGCAACCCTGATAAATATGAGGTGATGCACTTTGCAAGAAGGAACCAGTCAGGGGAGGACTCATTGAATGACAGCACACTAGGAAGCTCAGAGGGTGCTTTCTGCACACATCCATGAATGTGATTGGACAGGTTATTTCACAGTTTGGGAAAGCATAGGTGAGCGTAAACACAGCCTTTATACATCGAAGAATAGATTATAAGAGCTATGCGGAACTTTGGTTGGGCCAAAATGGAATACTGTGTGTAGTTCTGGGAGCCACATTAGAGGAAGAATGTGATTGTACTGGAGGGGGTGGAGAGGAGATTCACCAGGATGTTCCCTGAGATGGAGTATATCAGCTATGGAGATAGGCTGGATAAGCTAAGGTTGTTTACTTTGGAGCAGAGAAGGCTGAGGGTGCCGTGAATCAGAAGGATAAGATTACGAGGGACATGGACAGGGTGGATAGAGAGCAAGTGTTCCTTTTTGTCAAAGGCTCACACTTTTATAGTGAAGGGTTAGAGGTTTACTGACGATTTGAAGACTGTTTTTCACCCAGAGTGTGTTGGGTTCTGAAATGCACTTCTTGAGAGGAGGGTTGTCATGGTAATCTCAAAACCGTTAGAAAATACATGGTTGTGCACTTGAAATGCCATAAGATTCACAGCTACGGGCGTTGTGTCAGAACGTGGGCCTAATGCAGACCGTGCTGTATTTCTGATGGTACAGAAACTGTGATTCTGTTATTGAATGGATGTGAGAGGTCAATCATTGCGTAGCTTAAGATAGTAATTGATGTGTTTCTGAAGAATATCTTATCAAAGTATATAAGAGAGAACTTGTAATATCTTCTGAAAATATGACAATGGCAAAATTAAGAGAAAAGGTGCAGCTTTTTTACAGTCTGATACCAGATAATTGAGGACAGGGAAATAACAGAACTATGGAGCAAATACTTCAGTTATGCCTTTACAGAAGAAGAAAAAAGAACACTTCCTAGAAAAACTAGGGAACTTCAGTCTGGAGAGAAAAAGGGAATAGCAACTAAATTAGCAACTAAACAGATTTAGAGAAAAATATTGGACTGAAATTAATGGACATAGACAAAGTCAACAGAGATTTATGAAATGGGAATCATATTTGAGAAAGTGGCTTTTAGCAAAATTATGAGGAAGTTATCAATGCAATACGATTAGAATCTCAGAAAGATTTTTGATAAAGTCCCAAGCCTTTTGTGCAAATTCGAATGCTGTGGGACTGGGGCTAATATATGGTCATGGTTTTAGAATGGGACAGCTGGCAAGAAACAGTGAGTCAGATTAAAACGATGGAAAGCTTAGCGAATATAACAAGAATCGAGATTTGGCATTCAGCTATTCCCAGCACACATCATATCTTTGGTTGAGGGGCTCAAAAGCATTCTTCCCAAGTCTGCTGACAGTACTAAACAATGTCAGCTTGTGAGTGAATGGGGAGGATGCAAAAAAGGCTCCAAGGTGATTGATTCAAGTGGAGAGACTGGGCAAATACATGGTAGATGGAGAGCAATGGGAGAGATGAGATGTTGTGCACTTTGATGGAAACAATAGAATGGCAGCCTATCATTTGAAAAGGGAGTGGTTGAAAATTGTTGCTCTCTACATGACCATTAGCTGCATTTTGGTTTATTTCTGTGCACGCTACCGAGTCCATGTAGGGCAGTGAGTTCTGAAGCCAGAAGTCAATACTGGGAATGATATTTGTACACTGACCAGTGTATATCGACCCAGCAAGTGGGGATCTGTAACATTGAAAATAATCGGGATCTCTCTGTACACCAGTCACGGAAAGCAATATTGCAGGAGCAGAAAGCATGTAGTCCGATACATGGGGTATTCACCTTCATTTCAGGGGGATTTGAATACAGAAGTAAGAGTCATTTACTACAGCTGTACAGGGCCTTTGTGGGACTCCATCTCGGACATTGTGCAGTATAATGTGCTGTTTTGGTCTCTTTGCCGAGTAAAGGACAAACCTAACATTGAGGGAGAGCAGTGAAGGATGACCAGTCTGATCTCTGGGATGACAGGCTTGTTCTGGGAGCAGAGGTTGGGGTGACTGGGCCTGTACTTCATGGGGATTAGGAAAATGAGTGGAAATCTCATTGCAATATATGAAACAGGACTGGGTGACATATCCATCATCTCCCAGTATGTTGCCATCAATGTAAACTTCCTGTGATAGAGGATATATATGGTGGACGAGGCAAATATATTGTTTCTCCCTCAGCAGAGAGCTTCCGGATGTATCCAGTATCGTGGGATTCCCGATGGTGTACATGGCATCTGCGGAGTAGCCATGTCAATGGGGAGAAGTAGAGGAACTGAAGGAGGTCTCTCTCTATTAATCCTGCAGCGTGCCCATCACAGGACATCATGTTGGCGAATACCCCTGTCCTGACAGCAGCCACAGCCTCTTCATTCAGAAGCAGGCAGCCATTCCCATCGTCTTTGGGTCTCCATGTAGAAAGGAATGAATGTATCTTAGATAAAGGCCGTCGCCTTTGAAAACACTATCCCCATCACCAACCAAACACTTCAAAACATTCCATGTGAACGGAGAGCAATGGGCTCACTTGGAGTGTCTGGGAGCAGACGATCAGGGATGGAGCAAAACCTCCCATGTCTGAACGGGTCTGAGTGAACCCCCCAGTATATAGTATCATTAAGTCCTGAAATCCCTCTCCATTTCAGTAACATACTGCCTTACATTATTCCTTAAATGAAATGACAGGTTATATCATTTTATATTGCACCTGCCAAATTATTATCCATTGCCTTTTCCTCTCTGTATCTATCTGTAGATCCTCCACCCTCTCTTGATATCTCTTGCTTATCACAGCGACATCACCAAACTCAGTATCTGTATATCTGTTCCATCCTCCTGATCATTGATATAGATTGTAAATAGTTGAGGACCCAGCACTGGTCACTGTGTGACTCCACTGGTGACGTTCTGTCAAACTGATTAAGACTGATTTATCCGGAGTTCCTGCTTCCTCTTTGATACACAATCCTCCTCCATTACTGTGTAACACAGACGAAAAGCTGAATATGAACGAGAAGAATCAGTCAGGAATCCAACCCTTCGAACCTGCTCCGCCATTGAATACAATCATGGCTGATGTCATCGTGGCCTCTGTTCCGCATTCCTGCCATCTCTCCATCCTCAAACTCTAGTCTATTGTTGTAGATTGCGCCTCATGAAAACATATCCACTCCACACCCACACTTTCAATTACTTTCAGCATTTACAGACCTCAATGTGCTCTCCTATCGTTCTTATAAATACGGGAGTATCGGCCTGAACTGCTCAATTTCTCTTCATAAGACAAACACTTCAAATATGGAATCAATCTAATGAAGCTCTTATGAATTGCCTCCAATGCAAATACCGCATTCTGCAGGACACCCAAATTGCACTCCAGTTGCAGCCTCACTAAGGCCTTGCATAGCTACAGCAACACTCCCTACCTTTCTATTCTATCCTTTTACAAATAAACATTGAAGTTATGCTTGCATTTCTCATGACCTGAAGTACCCGCATGCAAGTTTTCTGTGATATGCAAGCAGGCACCCAGATCCCTCTGCACTTAAGCACTTTGAAGTTTCTCTCAATTTAGATAATAATTTGTCTTTTTATTTGTCTGGCCAACTTGAATAACTCCATATTTATCCACTTTAATGTTCTTTGCCAAATGTTTGCCCATTCACCCAACCTTTCCATATAGTTTTTAAATCTCCTACATCGCCATTCCGAAGTAATTTCCCACCAATATTAGTGTCATCTGAAATGTAGCTATAATATTTTCTATCCCATCAACCGAGTAATAATCTCGATCACAAATGATTGAGGCATGAGAACTGAAATCAAGAGCACCCCAAAAATTGCATTTTCCAAAAGAAAATGACATATTTAATTCATCTGACTGCATTTTGTTGGTTAACCAATCCTCCATCCAAGCTAATAAATTACTCCTAAACCGATGCTGTCTGATCTTACCACTCCCTCTTTGGAGAAGCGACATATCTGAATCCTTCACGAAGACCAGATGCATTCCATGTCCAGGATTCCCACTATCCACCTTGTTTGTCACATCTTTAAATAACTCAAGAAAACGCTTCAATCCTTTGTAGAACCATGTTGAGTCCGATGGATTGTGGTTGAAGTTTGCAAATGTCCTCAACAATGGATTCTAATAATTTGCCTTAAATTACAATACCTTATTGTTACACTTTACTCCCTAATGTATTCAGTTATTATAAGTTATTCCCTTTCGAAAACCTTCACGTTTTCTTTAAATTCCTGTTTAATGGGTAAAAGGTTTTTAATGATGTGCTCCAATTTCTGCATAAGAGGTATGTGTGGCTGAATGGACTCATCATCCTGCTGGTGTACAAAATCGATGGGATGAAACCTTTCTGGCATTTCCATGTTGTCGTCTCCAAGGCCAGAATGACCTCCTCTTGTTGATGCATTAGAGGGGTGGGGGATTATGGAATCTTCCTGTTGCCGTGAAACACTTTGAGGTGCTGATGCGTCTTCTCATATTTCTCCATAATAGGTGGAGATACTGAACGGTCTCCTCATGTATTCAAGAGATGCGACCAAGGGAGCGATTGGTCTTCTCTTGTTCCCATACAATGAACACGTGTCTGAATTACCTCCTCCTTTCCCATAAAATAAGTCTCAGATAGTTTTTATCCTGATAGAATTCCCTTGCAACAGGCTCGGTGGGTCTGAATGGCCTCCTGTTATCCCAATGTATCAAATCTCCAGTCACTATGTGACCGGTTTCAGTTGCTATGTTACGGACTTGAGGTGGCTGAATGGACTGATCCTTTTGCTGTGTAACTGGTGTAACTGATACTGGTGCCGCATGGCCTACTCTGGGGCCAGTGTTATAGATTCAAGGGCTGATTGGCCTCCTCCTGTAAATATACACCAGGCTCCAGGGGCTGAACAGCCTCGTCCTATTCCGATGTAACAGGGTCAAAGGCCTGAATATCCTTCTGTTGTTCGTGTGTAACAGGCTGGAGAACAGAATGGATTCCTCCATTATCTGTGTAATTCGCTCCAGTTGTTGACTCCTTCCTGTCATCTATGTTGAAATACGATTTTCTTTCATTTCTGTAAACTCCAATGGCTATTGGATCAACCTGATCACCCTTTCGTTATAAGCTAGCACCTTCATTGCAGGAATCAGTTGAGGGGACCATCTCTGAGCTGCTTCCAATATAACAACATCCTTTCTTCTTTGAAGATACTAATTCTGCACACTCGACTCCAGATGTGATCTCAATAAGATACTATACAGCAGCAGCAATGCTTTACCACCCTGCTGTAAGGTTCCCACCCAGGTTAGAGCAGTCTCAGCTCTCTGGGGAAATACAAAACATTGTTGAACGATCATTGTCCTTCTCTACTCTATTAGCATAACGAGAGATCTGGAGAAAATGTCACAATGATGCTTACGAAGTTCATAAATGATGTTGTGAGATGATCTCTACCATTAATCTCCTCAGAGCCCACGTCGTTCAGATTCTACAGAATCTTGTAAGGTGGAGCGTAAAAACAGCAAGGAGAAGTAAACATTGTTGGGAGTTATACATCAAAGTGAAAGCTGCAATACAAATGTTGGGCATGTTATAAAACAGGAAAATGAGATATACACATTTGTGGGTACTGCAGTAATAATGTAATGTTTGCATTATATCTAATTGTGTTAACCCAACTGAATGTTAATGCTGGAGAAAATGGATTTCATGAGCATGTGTTAGATGGTTTGCATTAACATTTTGTCGAGCACTGAGCTAGAGATCAGGTTATTTAGGAATTGTTGTTGGATGATTAGATTAGATTAGATTACTTACAATGTGGAAACAGGCCCTTCGGCCCAACAAGTCCACACCGACCCGCCGAAGCGCAACCCACCCAGACCCATTCCCCTACATTTACCCCTGCACCTAACACTACGGGCAATTTACCATGGTCAATTCACCTGACCCGTACATTTTTGGACTGTGGGAGGAAACCGGAGCACCCGGAGGAAACCCACGCAGACACGGGGAGAATGTGCAAACTCCACACAGTCAGTTGCCTGAGGCGGGAATTGAACCCGGGTCTCTGGCGCTGTGAGGCAACAGTGCTAACCACTGTTAGGCAACAGTGCTAACCACGGTGATAAGAAGAGCTAATTGAAAACTTTGCTGTAAAGGACCTTTTGGGAACAGTGACCACAATTCATTGGTTTTCTTTCATGCTGTTTTGAGTACACGATAACTTTTGTTTCATTTGAAGTAACCGTTATAAATCTGAATCATGCAAGCCCTGAAGGTGTGAGGAGAAAGTGGGGACGACAGATGCTGGAGATCAGATTCGAAGAGTGTGGTGGTGGAAAAGCACAGTCAGGCAACATACTGGGAGCAGGAGAATTTACGGTTTGGGAATAAGCCCTTCATCAGGAATGATGCCTATGGGTCTAGGGGGCTGAGAGATAAATGAGAAGGGGGTGCGGCAGGAGGGAGGCAGCTAGGAATGCGATAGGTAGATGAAGATGGGATTGAAAGTGATAGTGATGAATGGAGACAGAACGCCTCATCTCGATTAAACCCAGTGTGGTCTTCTCTATATTGGCGAGATAGGTGGATCATTTCAGAGAACATATCTCGGACAGCCACATTGACAAACTCCACCGCCTTGTGGATGAACACTTTAACTCCCCTTTCCACTCTGCCAAGGACATGAGTGTCCTGGGCCTCCTCCGTCGCCAGACCCTAACCACCCGAAGCATGGATAAAGAAAGTCTCCTCTTCTACCTTTGCCATTCCAACTACAGGGGATTAATGTAGATTTCACTAGTTTCCCCATTTCCCCTAACTCCACCTTATCCCAGTCCAATCTTCCAACTCAGCACCCTTCCCCCTTTTGAAAGTTCCTATGTGTTCATCTTCCTTCCCATCAATCTGTTCCACCCTCCTCTCCGACCTATCACTTTCAGCCTCACCTTCAGCTACCTATTCGATCAAAGGAAGCAGCTTAGAAAAATGCCAAGTGTTGTAGTAGCCAGTGGATTCAGAGAAATGTAGGACCCGGAAACGGATAACCAAGAAACTGAGAAGAAAATCAAAAAGAGAAAACGCATGCAAACAAAAGAAAAACATAAAGCCTGCTAAAAATTTACATCACTTTATGAAACAAAAGTAAAAACACGGTCAAATGTGGAACAGTGGGTGTGCGGACAGGATAATGTATTGTAGAGAACAGAGAAATCACAGGGGAAAGAAACAATTTATTTGTGTCTATCTTCAAGGCAGAATATACAGAAATTCTCCCAGAAATACCAAGTGACCATGGGACTTGTGTAAGTAAAATCTAAGATCATTCTTATCAGTGTTGATGTCATCTTTTAAAAGAAAGCTGGATTGAGTATTTACAAATCTGACAGATCAGATGTACCTCATACAAGAATTTCAGAGGAAGCAGCAATAGACATATTGATTGCATCACAGATTTTCACGTTGTTTTCCAATACATTCCCGAAAGATATTTAGCCAATCTGGATAAGGCAAAGGTTATAAATATTATCAAACAGCTTAAGAAAGGATGAAGATGGAGAGTGGTGAACTACATACCAGTAACTTGAAATCCGTGGTCGGGTGTCTGTTGGTCTTGATTACAAAGAACGTGTTATTGGATATATAGAAGTTAATGACAAAACAGGGGAGTATGATAATGCATCGATGAAAGGAAAATCATAAGTGGCAAACATTTTTGGAATGGTTTTGAAGATGATTCTTGTGGACGTAGGCAATGAGGCGCTAATGGATAATGTATAGTTGGATATACAGGAGGATATTAGCTCTCACACTAATATTAGAAGAAAGGTTAAAGTGAAAGGAATTGGGAAAAACACATGCAAATAGTAAACTAAAAATTAGGTTTACATTCATGTGAATGTAATTGGAATATAGAAGATGTTGTCTGCCAGCTGCATAGAGTGTTGCTGAGACTAAACTTCGATAATTGTGTGCCATTTGGAGTCCCAATATAAATAGAATATATTGACTACAGAGGAACTGCAAAAGGCATTCTCCAGATTAATCCCTAAAATGGTAAGATTGTCTGTTGGGGGAAATTCAGCCTGTGATCTCGAGTTTCAAACGATGCGAGGTGATTTCAGTGAAACTTAGAAACTTAGAAACATAGAGGGGAGAGAATAATAGAGGGACATGGAGAAGCGCAAGCAGGTGAGATTAGGGAGAATCCCATGATATTCTACACGTACAAGTAGAACAGAATAATCAGTAAACAGTTAGTGTCCATTAGAAACCAAAGGGACAATCAGTGTGTCAACCCGGAGAACATTGATAGATTGTTACATGAGACCATCACAGCTGTTTTCCTTGGGAGAAGGAGGATGAAGGTGCAGAACTTGAGAAGATGGACTGGAAAGCTCTTGAAGAGATTGATGTAAAATACCAGCAGGGGTTTGAGACTCTGGTGTAAAATTGGACCAATCCACAGGTCTGGATACTGTTGGAGTCAAGGGAGGAAAGACCCTGACTGGAAATTTTAATTAGAATCTGACCATAGGGGAGGTGCCAGATGACTGGAGAAGAGCTAATATGATTCCACTTCATAGTAAGGGTGGTAGAGATAGACCAGGTAACTATAGACGAGAGAGTATTAGATCACTGTTCGGGAAACTACTGGAGAAAATAGGCAAGGAGAAAATTGACCTCCAATCGGAATGGCAAGGCTTGATCAGGGCTAATCATCATGACTTTATCAGAGGGAAGTCACATCCAATGGATTTGATTGAATTAGTTTGAGAAGGTCGCTTATTTAGTTTTTCAGCAAGGCTTTTGCAAAATTCCACATGGGAAACTGAATAAAATAAAATAAAATCTTACAGTATGAAGGATAACTTGACAAGTTACAATGAAAATTGTTTTAGTGTCAGGAGGTCGAGGGTGGTGGGAGAAGGCTGTTTGTGTTACAGGAGACCAGTCTCCCCTGGTATACCACAGGGATCAATGCTTTGTCCCTTATTATCATTTGTAGCATTCATAAATGGTATAGATGTGAATCTGGAGGGGGTGGGTGGAGGGGTGGGAGTTGTGATAAGTAAGTTTGTGTTTGACACAAAGATTGGCCGGGTAGTTGGCAGTGAGGAGGAAGGTCTGATTTTACAGGAAGGTACAAGTGGAATAATCAGATGGGCAGATCAATGACAGATGGAATGTAACCCTGATAAATATGTGATGATGTACTTTGGAAGGAGGAACCTGACATGGGATGTACATAATGATTGGCAGCACACTAGGAAGATCAGAGGGTATTTCTCCACACATCCCTGAATATAACTGAACAGGGTAATGGACTAGTTAAGAATTAAACCTTGGATATAGCGTTAATAAATCAGGGCGTAAATTATAAGTGCATTACAGGGCTTTGTTTAGTCCATGATGGAGTACTGTATGTAGTTCCGGGAGCCACATTACAGGAAGGACGTGATTGTACTGAAGGGGTTGCAGAGGTTAACCAGGATGTTCCCCGGGATGGAGCATATCAGCTATGGAGAGAGGCTGGATAAACTCGGGTTGTTTACTTTGGACAGAGAGGCTGAGGGAGTTGTGATTCAGAAGGATAAGATAACGAGGGGCATGGACAGAGTGAATAGACAGAAACTGTTCCTTTTAGACAGAGGGTCAAGAACAAAGGAACACACTTTTAAAGTGTAGGGTTTGAGGTTCAGAGAGGATTTAAAAATTACTTTTTTTTCACCCAGATTGTGTTGGGGTCTGGAATATACTTCCTGAGAGAGGAGTTATCACGGGTGACCTCTCAACCGTTAAAAGTACTTGGACGAGAACTTGGAAGTTTCATAACGTTCCAGGCTATGAGCCTGGTGTCAGAAAGTGGGACGAATATAGATCATGCTGCATTTCTGTTGGCACAGAGACTATGCTCCTGTGAGTGCATGGAGTGGAAGGTCAATTATTGAGCAGCTTAAGACAGGAACTGATGGGTTTCTGAAGATAATGTTCACAAAAGTTATAAGAGTGAACTTCTATAGCTTGGCAAATTATGTCAATGTGAGAAGTATGAAAAAACAGTGCAGGTTCCTTCCAGTTTGAAACCACAAAATGGAGAATGGGAAACAGGGAAATGGCAAAACTGTGAATCCACTACATCAGTTCAGTCTTCACAGAACTTTCTGACAATACCAGGAAAACCAACTCTGGTGTGGAAAATGAAATATTACATGGAAAATAGAACATAGTAATTTAATGGTTTGGGAGAAATTATTGGGCCTGAAAGCAATGGTCATAGACAACACTAACATAGATTTATGAAATTGGAATTATGTTTGAGAAACAGACTGGGAGACAAATGAAAGAAAAGCAATGGATGTAAAACACGTGGATTTTCAGAAAAAACTTTGGTAAAGCTCCAAGCTTGGTTTGCAAAATCAAATCTGAGTGGATTGGAGCGAATGTATGGACATGCTTCTAGAATGGGATAGCTGACAGGAAACAGTGAATAGAAATAAAAAGATTCGTGAAGCAGCAGGCTGACATTGTCTGTAAGGTATGATTCTGTGAGCATGACTATATCCGAGACACCCCATCACCTTCCACGGATATCTCCTGTCTCACCAGCAGGACATACACAGCAGAAGTGGTGGCACAGTGGAATACAGTTGGAAGGGAATTGCTCTGGGCTTCCTCAACAGTGTCTCTGTATCCCATAAAGACTCATGGCGTTAGTTTACACATGGGAAAGGAAACCTCCTGCTGATTTCCATGTACCACCCTCTCTCAACTGATGATTCAGTATTCCTCCATGCTGATCAACACTTGGAGGAAGCACTGAGGGTGGCAAAGGCACAAAATGTACTCTGGTTAGAGGATTTCAATGTCCACAAAAAGAGTGGTTCAGCAGCAGCATTACTGATTGAGCTGTTTGGGTCCTAAAGTATATAACCTCTCGACTCGGGTCTGCAGCAGGTGGTGAAGGAAGCAACAAGAGGGAAAAGACATATTTGACAAGAGCCTTACTAATTTGCCAGTTGCAGAAGTATCTGTCTATGACAGTATTGGGTAAGAGTGACCACCGCATAGTCATTGTGGAGACAAAGTCACACCTTCGCATTGAGAATAACCTCCGCCATTTTGGGTGGCACTATCACCATGCTAAATAGGACAGACTTCGAACAGATCTAGCGGCTCAAATCTGGGTTTCCATAAGGTGTTGTGGGTCATCAATAGCAGCAGAATTGTACTCCAGCACAACCTCATGACTGGCATATCCCCCTCACAACAATTACAATGAAGCCAGAGGATCAACCTTGGTTCAATGGAGTGTGCAGGAGGGCTGGAGTAGCACCAGGCATACCTGAAAATGAGGTGTCAGTCTGATGAAGCCACCAAATAGGGCTACGTGTGTGCCAAACAGCACAAGCAGTAAGTCATATACAGAGCTCAGTGATGCCACACGCAACGGATCAGATCTAAGCTATGCAGTCCTTCTACTTCTCGTTGAGAATAATTATGGATAATTAAACAAGTAACGCGAGGAAGAGATTCCACAAGTATCCACGTCCTTAATGATGAAAGAGCCCAGCACTTCAGTGCAAAAGATAACGTTCATGCATTCGCAATAATCTTCAGTCAGAAGTGCTGAGTGCATGATCCACCTCAGCCTCCTCCAGTGGGCCTCAGCAATTCAGTTACCGGTCATCAGCCAATTTGATTCACTCTACGCGATATCCAGATTCAGTTGGAGACACTGGATACCCCAGAAGGTACATACCCTGACAATATTCTGGCAATAGTACTGAAACGTTGTGCTCCAGACCTTGTCACTGCCCTCGCCAAGCTATTCCAGTATCGTTACAACAAAGACACATCCCCGATGACGTGGAAAATTATCCAAGTATCTCCTATACATAAAAATCAGAACAAATCCAATCCGACCAATTACCACCCCATCAGTCTACTCTCGATCAACAGTAAACTGATGGAAGGTGTCAGTGCTTTCAAGCAGCACCTGCTCAGCAACAACCTGGTCAATGACGCCGAGTTTGGACTCCACCGGGGTCACTCAGCTCCTGATCTCATTACAGTGATTCAAACATGGACAAAATAGCTGAATTCCAGAGGTAGGCTGAGAGTGACAGCCCTTTAAAACAAGGCTGCCTTTGACCAAGTGTGGCATCAAAGGGCATTAGCAAAACTGGAATCAATGAGTATCAGGGGCAAACTCCTAGCTGGTTAGAATCATACCTGACACGTAGGAAGATGGTCATGGTTAATAAAGGTCAGTCAACCCAGCACCAGGGCAAGTCTCTAGGAGTCCCCGGGCAGTGGCCTAGGCCCAAACATCTTCAGGGCTGCTGGATCAATGACCTTGCCTCTATTATAATGTCAGAAGTGGGGATGTTAGCCAATGATTGCCCAATGTTCAGCAACATTTGTGGCTCCTCAGATACTGAAGCAGTCTATGTCCAAATGTGACAAGGTCTGGACAGTACCCAGGCTGACCAGTGGTAAGTAATATTCAGGCCACACAAATGCCAGACCGTGACCACCACTAAACTACAATTTAATCTTGTTAAAATACAATCTAACCACTGCCCCTTGGCATTCAATGGTGTTACTATCACTGAATCCACAGTGGACTACAACGGTTCAACAAGGCAGCTCATCACCACCTTCTCAAGGGCAACTAGGGACAGGCAATAAATGCTGGCCCAGCCAGTCACACCCAGATTCAGTAAATAAATATTAAAAAAAAACAATAACAGGGATCTGTGCTCAGGCCTCGGCTGTTCACAGAATCAATTAAACATTTGGTTGCAGGAATCAAATACCTAGACTACACTTCCTCCCACCCTAACCCCTGTAAAAACGCCATCCCATATTCCCAATTCCTTCGTCTCCGCAGCATCTGCTCCCAGGAGGACGAGTTGCAATATCGAACAACCCAGATGGCCTCCTTCTTCAAAGACCGCAATTTCCCGCCAGACTTAGTCAACGATGCTCTCCACCGCATCTCCTCCACATCCCGCTTCTCCGCCCTTGAGCCCGCCCCTCCAATCGGCACCAGGACATAAACCCATTGGTCCTCACCTACTACCCCACCAACCTCCATATACACCGTATCCTCCGTCGTCATTTCCGCCACCTCCAAACGGACCCCACCACCAAGGATATATTTCCCTCCCCTCCCATATCAGCGTTCAGAAAAGACCACTCCCTCTGTGACTCCCTCGTCAGGTCCACACCTCCCACCAACTCAACCTGCACTCCCGGCACCTTCGCAACCGCAAGAAATGCAAAACTTTCGCCCACACCTCCCCCCTTACTTCCCTCCAAGGCCCCAAGGGATCCTTCCATATCTGACGCAAATTCACCTGCACCTCCACGCACGTCATTTACTGCATCCGCTGCATCCGATATGGCTTCCTCTATATTGGGGAGACAGGACGCCTACTTGCAGAACGTTTCAGAGAACACCTCTCGGACACCTGGACCAACCAACCCAACCGTCCCATGGCTCAACACTTCAACTTCCCCTCCCACTCTACCAAGGACATGCAGGTCCTTGGACTCCTCCATCACCACACCATAGCAACACGACGGCTGGAGGAAGAGCGCCTCATCTTCCGCCGAGGAACGCTCCAATCACAAGGGATGAACTCAGATTTCTCCAGTTTCCTCATTTCCCCTCCCCCACCTTGTCTCAGCCCCATCCCTCGAACTCAGCACCACCTTCCTAACCTGCAATCTTCTTCCTGACCTCTCTGCCCCCACCCCCACTCCGGTCTATCACCCTCACCTTATCACCCTCACCTTAACCTTCTTCCAACTATCGCATTTCCAACGCCCCTCCCCCAAGTCCCTCCTCCATACCTTTTATCTTAGCCTGCTTGGCACACTTTCCTCATTCCTGAAGAAGGGCTTATGCCCGAAACGTCGATTCTCCTGCTCCTTGGATGCTGCCTGACCTGCTGCGCTTTTCCAGCAACACATTTTCATCTCTGATCTCCAGCATCTGCAGTCCTCACTTTCTCCTCCTTAATGTGTTGTATGACCTCCTCCTTTACCGGTGTTTCTGTGTAGTCTGTGGGAAAGTTGTCACAAAGTCTCGGATGTTAGGAAGGAGATCTCTGCAGGTCGACAGGATTGAGTGTACTGTTCCCTTTTCCGATACCGAGGCTGGTGTCAGTTGTTCTGTCTGGTTTTATCCTTTAAGACCTCGAAACAGTTTGATACAATTGGGTGTCTTGCTTAGCCGATTCAGAGACCATTGAAACGTTTGTCACATCTCTGTGTGCCTGGAGCCACTTTTAGGCCAGACCAGGAAAGCACAGGAGATTCACTTCCTGACAGTCCATTGGGGTAGCAAATTCGTGTTTACAATCGACATTGGCTTCAAAGTCATATTACTGACACCAGATTTTGCTTGTTAATATTTTATTAATTATTCTTAAATTCAACCCGCTGCCAGAGCATTAGCCTGGTCTGGATTAGTAATCCAGTGACATTTCCACAATAGCGCCATCTCCACATGGGGACCGATCAGAAACCACACTGAGCAGGTTATTTCTGTGCTGGTTGACAGCTCTGTCAAAAAGAACTCCCACCAATTTGACTATCCTGATTGTACTGAGGGAGTGGTAATTGGTCAGATTGTAATTATTCCCGTTTTAGCGGACAGGACATAGCTGAGTAATTTTCCACATTACCAGGGAGATGTCAGAGTTGGAGCTGGAATGAACCAGTTTCCCCAGGGACACGGCTTGTTGTGCAGTACAATATTTTTGCAGCAATGCTGTCAGGGTCCATTACCTTTGTTGTATCTTCTGTGTTCAGTTGTTTCTTCATGTCACGTGCATCCAATAGAAGTTATTAAAGACTGGCATCTGTGATTCTGTGGGCATCATGGCGCTGGTGAGGTGGATCATCGACTCAACACATCTGGCTCAGGATGGTATAGATACGACATCCTTGTCTTTTACTCTGATGTGTAGACCTGTTCGATTATTTAGGATGGGGATGTTTGTGGATCCCTTTTCTCCAGTCATTTGTTTTTTTGTCCATCACCATTTACGACTGAATGTGGCAGGACTGCGAAGCTTCGATCAAATCTGTTGGTCAAGTGCGGTAGCTTGAATGGGTTAGCATCAGGTTTAGGTTCACATGGTTCTGACCTTAACATGTTCACCCACAGTCATTACTGAAACATAGATCGCGTTGATTGTAATGGCAGACTAAGGAGATTATCCCTGGACAAAAATGTTACAGTTGAATGGTGTTCTTCTTCTCCTGCTGCTGTGGTCTACAGCACTACATGAATACGCAGTTTGGAGCTGCATTATCTGAAATGCAATTCTGTTGTCTGTCCCCTGGTTCACATCGAGATCTTTTCACCCATCAACCCTGTACTTAGTGACCAACTCTGGTTTCTGATGTGGTAACAGTTTCATTTTCATATTCTCTTTCTGCTGAGGTCATAATTCCAATCTGACACATTCCATAAAAAAAACATTGAACTGATTTTAATTCAATTGTTTAATTCATCTGAATCTTTTTCCTTGAGTAATACCATCTTCTGTGTTTAAATTGAATGTGTTTCCCTCTGTTTCTCTCCCTAACCATGATTAAGAGCTCTGTAGTGTCAGCGATGCCAGCCTTATGTAGTTTCAGAGCCAATGAATTCTCTGGATTCCCAAGCATTTTCACCGCATTGTATGTTTCCTCTTTTGGTTTGATGCCTTATCGGTCATGGCTGCCTTGTCCTCCCATGAGTATGTTTCATCCTTTTTGGGAGAATTTCTGATATCCTCCGAATTATCCACAGAAATTCCTGCCTTTGCTGCTCCATGGTCGGCTCCCCTAACAATTAACTCTGGCCAACGCCTCCCGCATGTCTTTGAAGTTACAATTATAATCGCATTACATCAAGAAGACAGCAATAGATATAAACTGAAAGAAGGAGCTTTGAGAGATGAGAGATAAAGAATAATTGGCAGATTTTTAACTAGATACAAAGAGAGAACGGGAGAGAGGAGAAAGATGAGGAAATGTGAAAAATTAGAAAACTAGATTATTGAAAGAAGTAGATGCACATCCCTCAATGTTTGTTTCAATTCCTGTGTGCTGTGGTCTTTTGTACAGTGCATGTACAACAGAGTAATGTGTTCAAATGCTAAGTCTGAAGCCAGAATTTTAATCTCCAATAATATGACAGACACCAGCTTTGGAAAGAACCCAGCAGGCCAATATATTGAAGTCCCGGTAGAAAGGGGATTAACTGAGTTAAGTTGGGATACCAGAAACAAGAGTGTATAACACACATCCCAATAAGAATGAGAGATTAGAGAATTCCAGAAAAGGAGGGAACATTGAGAGAAGGGGAACATTTCACTTTAGATGAGCTTCAAGTAATGTTTTATAAATTTTATGCATCATGTGCATTATTTTTCGATAACTGTGTCTCCGTTATTCATTGAGAATGTGTTGTGCACATATGAAAAATATCTGCACACACATATTGATTATACAATGTATGTAAAATCATTTTTCCACCATTGCAATGATCCTGTTGTCCTGTTACCAGGATACATGAACACCAACTGGCCGCGCAAAAGACATGACCCACTATCACTACGTTCCATAATACAGACAAAGAAGGGTACCACTTTGACTGGAACAACACACGCACATACTAAGACACACAAGGACGTTCTTAGAGGAATGGCATTCTAACCAGAAGTCCACCAATAAAGACATCAATTTTGATCCTATCTACCTCCTCTTGTAATAGAAAAACCAGAAATGACATCACTCACCTTAAGAAACTAAGACATGTAAACAGAGGTGGGACATACCACCAGTGCTTCAGCAGAGACTCTCACTGATGATGTCATCTAGTCATGGTGACGAAACGTCTGATAACACACCTTCAAGTTCAGCGAGCTAACTTGCATACACATAAATTGTTATTTTTCATTAATTAGTGTAATTTAGGAGTTCTCTGTCACCCACGTTTTAACAGAATTTGATGTGAGGTGAGCTTTTCTGAGTGTGTGGTTTTAATTAACAGAGGGGTTCTATATTGATGTCATAACAGTTTGTGGCCTTGCCATATGTGATTTGGACAGATTTGGGATACAAAAGGTCTCAGCAAATTCCAACACGTGGCAATTAGTGACCAAGATCTTCAAATAAAACCGGAGGGAAAATTCATTTAATTTTGTTAAGTTGTGATTGTTTAAATTAAAAGGGAGAGAAATGGCTTTTAACATTACTAAAGAGGGTCCCAAATTTGCCAAGGAAGTTTACAAAGTCCGAAGAAGGAATATTTTTAGAATTAGCAAATAGGTTGGAATTGGGTTTAACCAGGGACAAAAAGAAAGCTGAAATTGTAATGGAGATAGTCAAGCACTTCGTTGTGTCAGAGAAACAGACAACTGCAGTAGAGTTAGAAAAACTTAAATTGCAAATATGGCAACTAGAGTTAGAAGATGAAAAAAGGGACGGAAACAGAGAGAGAACAAAGAGAAAGGAATATAGCGGGAAAAAAGAGGAAATTTGAAATTCAGTAGTTGGGAATTAGACAAGAAAGTTAAAGTAACAGGATAGAGATGAATGGAGAACGTCAGGATGTATATATTATTTTAAAATATTTTAATACATTGCCATATTCCGGTGAGAAAAATGTCAAAGTCTGTTTTTATTTCATTTGAAAAAAAAATGGCTCAGCAGATGGGGTGTCCAGTGAACTTGTGGGTAATGCTCGTTCAGTCAAGTGGGTGGGCACAACTAGTGAGGCAAGTGCAGCGCTGTCAGATGGCGGGTCAAGAGATTATGCAGATGTCAAACAGGCTATGTTGAGTGGTTATGCATTGGTACTAGAAGAATATAGACAGAGGTTCAGAAATATAGAGACAAAACCAGATGAGACTTATGTTGCATTTGAAAGATTTAACCACAGTCATTTTGATAGATGAGTGCTGGCCTTAAAAATGGATAAGACCTTGAGGCTTGAAGGGAGATTATTCTGTTGGAGGAGTTTAAAGACTCACTTCCAAAGAGGGTAAGAATTCATGTCAATGAACAGAAAGTTCAAAAAGTGAGAAGCGCGGCAGAAATGGCAGGTAAATATTCATTGGTGCATGAGATGAAATTTAGCTTCTGGGAGGATTTTCATCCGGTGAGGGATATAAATTGGGAGAAGGTGAGATCCTACACCACAAAGGGAACAGTAGAGCACACTGACAATAGTTTAGCACAGATGAAAAAAAAAGCTCAAGGGGGTTGAAAGGAAATGAAAGGCATCAGATGTTCTCACGATACGGGGGAGGAGCACTAAAATTACAGTGCCATGGATTATGAAGGGCACTGTGAGAAAGGTGTTTTCACTGCAGTAAGCTGGGACACACAGTGCTAGGCATTGAAGGAAGACACTTTGGGAAAAGATGTGGTAAAAGAGGCTAAGCCAGTGGCATTAGTGATACTGGTAAAGGAGACCCTAAGTGGAGCCGAAGAGCTGCAGTAGAGTGAACAGCCGAGACAAAGGCTAGGTATGGAGTTCGTACCTGATCTCTGTTTAGAATTTGCCTCTGTGGATAAACTTTATTCAGAAAGGGCGGTGTGTGTGTGTGTGTGTGTGTGTGTGTGGGGGGGGGGGGGGGGGGGTTAGTGAAGGGGATGGACAAGAAATTAACATTTTATGAGATACTGCATCTGCTCAGTCTCTAATAGTTGAGATGTGAGACGCCCGAAAAGCACAACAGATCAGGCAGCATCTGAAGAGCAGGACAATCGACATATCAGGCGTAAACCCATCGTCAGGAATGTGGCTTGGGGACAAGGGGCTGAAAGATAAATAGGAGGGTAGGAGCTAGGCTGGCAGGATGGTCACTGGGAAGTCTATAGGAAGATGTAGGTGGGAGTGATATTGACATGTCGGAGGGGAGGGTGGAGTCGATAGGTGGGAGGGAAGATGGACAATTAAGACGTTCAAGAGGGCGGTACTAATTTGTACGGTTGGATCTGGAATGAGGTTGGGGAGGGGAGATTTGGAAATTGGTGAAGTCGATGTTGATGCTGTACTGTCCTACCACCTATCCACTTTACCCTCCTCTCCGACCTATCACCACCACACCCCACCTGCATATACCTATCACCACCGTGGGCGGCACGGTGGCACAGTGGTTAGCACTGCTGCCTCACAGCGCCAGAGACCCGGGTTCAATTCCCGACTCAGGCGACTGACTGTGTGGAGTTTGCACGTTCTCCCCGTGTCTGCGTGGGTTTCCTCCGGGTGCTCCGGTTTCCTCCCACAATCCAAAAATGTGCGGGTCAGGTGAATTGGCCATGCTAAATTGCCCGTAGTGTTAGGTTAAAGGGGTAAATGTAGGGGTATGGGTGGGTTGCGCTTCGGCGGGTCGGTGTGGACTTGTTGGGCCGAAGGGCCTGTTTCCACACTGTAAGTAATCTAATCTAATCTAATCTACCTTCCACCCAGCTCCACACCCACACTCCTATTTATTTCTCAGCCCCCTTCCCTGTCCCTTACCCCCCACTTTTCTGATGAAGACTTGTGACTGAAACGTCAACTCCCCTGCCTCCCGGATAATGCCTGACTGCTGTGCTTTTCCAGCTCCACAGTTTTCAACTCGGATCTCCAACATCAGCAGTCCTCACATTCTTTCAGCCCCTAATAGTAAGAGATGGAAGTATTTTCACTCTTTCTGACATGTTAATCAAGAGCATGATAATTTGTCGAATGGGGACAGAAATTAAGGTTGGGGACAGAAACATCAGGTTAGAGTGCCAAATCAAGATTGGGGAAGTAACAGTGAAGTGAGTGACAGACTGTCAGTTCCAGGAATACGGTTTATTCTATGGAACGGTTCAGCATGATCCAAGGTGGGAGAGATATCCCTTGTAGTGAAGAAGTCAAATGAAAACCAGGGAACTGAGGAGTTAAAAGAAATATACACAGGAATTTTTCCACACTGTGTACTAACAAGATCCCACTGTCATAAGTTAGATCAGGAAGGAAAAACAAAAAAAAAGACAAAGGAGTTGATGTTCAGTTAATTGACACCCTGTTTGATGTAATGGTG
Organism: Chiloscyllium plagiosum; assembly: GCF_004010195.1. NCBI lineage: Eukaryota > Metazoa > Chordata > Chondrichthyes > Orectolobiformes > Hemiscylliidae > Chiloscyllium > Chiloscyllium plagiosum. Next base: position 11,820,454 of record NC_057746.1, on the reverse strand, counting down.
CAGGAAAATATCTGAACGTGAAGAGAAACGGTAGGTTAGTTCAGAAGGGAAATGGGCTGAAATGCACCAGATTGTGTTACCAGTAGCACACAGTGTTACGGGTAGCACATGAACTAACTGCAGGTGGACACCTAGGTGTACGGAAGACTCAGGATAAGGTACAGAAGCATTTCTAGAAGCCTGGAATGCACAAGGACGTGGTTAATTTTTGTTGTACATGTCATAAATGCCAAATGGTAGATAAGTCACAGGCAGTAATAAAACCAACACCTTTGTTGCCAATTCCTGCATTCGAAGAACTTTTCACGTGTGTTATGATTAGTTGTGTAGCTCCCCTTTCCAAAATAAAAGCGGAAACCAATATTTGCTGACCATAATGTAGGTGTCTCCCAGATTTCCAGAGGCAATTCCATTACGGATTGTTAAGGCAAAACGGGAGGTGGAGGGTTGGTAGCTTTCTTTTCTCGCTGTTGCCTACCCAGAGAAATTCAGTCAGACCAAGAGTCTCACTTTACCACTCAGCTGTGTAAGGAAGTCATAGATAGCTTAGGCATACAGCACTTCAAATCAAGTGCGCCCCATCCTAAATCCCATGGAGCATTGAAAAGTAGGCATTAGACACTGAAGACCATGTTAACAGCATACTGTCTGGATTGGCCAAATGATTGGGATAAAGGTGTCCCATTAAATTGCTTATCATCGAAGATGGCCCAAATAAATCTACTCCGTTTACTTCCTTTGAATGAATATTCGTACATGAAGTGAGAGGTCCTTTGAAATTTATTAAACATAAATTGACAGGACTGAAGTCGGAGATCTCACACTTAGATTATGTTTGTGAGGTGAGGGAGCAATTAAGTGGAGCAGGTGAGTTATCTAAACAGCACCTGAAGTGGGCACGGCATAGAGAAAAGCAAGTGGGGATGACCGGGAGATCAACAGCTGGAAGAGTGAACACAGCAGGGGAGATGGAGACTGTGTGGACTTGAGATTGTAATGTTTAATACATGGGTTGTTGGAACAACATATTTTTTACAGAGTTGGAGTCATATAGTAAGTAGTTAAGAAAAGAGGGGCTTGTATTAGTGTTCACTATTAAAGATAAGAAACTAACTTGTTATCTTTGTTTAAATACTGGAATGTAGAAGAACTGTGTCCCTCATATTTTAACAGATTACAAGGTGAAGCGAGCTTTTCTTGGTGTTTGGTTTTAATTAACAGAGGGGTTCGACTCTACCTTGTCAATGTCCATCCACTCTAACTCCATTTCTCTGCAGTTGGACCATATCCTTCTAGTCCTTTCCTATCCACATATTTATCCAAATGCGTTTGAAATGTTGTCAATTCCCCCCCCCCCCCCAATCACATCTGCTGGCAGCTCTTCCACGTACCATCCCTTCGTGTAAAGAAGTGGCCCCTCAGGTTCCCTTTTATTTCTTCTCCTCTAACCTTACACTGATCCCCTATAGTCCTCGATTCTCTACACCTTTGAAAAAGATTGAGAACATTAGCCCTAACCATACCCCTCATGATCTTATACAGCTCTACGGGGTCCCCGCTCAGTCTTGTACACGCTAAAGAAAATGTCCTACCTCTCCCTATAACTCAGATCCTGGCAACGTCCTTGTAAATTTATTCTGCACTCTTTCTAATTTAATAACATCCTGCCTATAACAAGGTGACAAAACTGAACACAATGCTCCAAGTGCGTCCTTAACAAAGTCCTGTGTAACTGCAACTTCTATACTCAATGCCCTGATTGACGAAGGCCAGTGTGCCAAAAGCCTCTTTCACTACCCTGTCTAACTATGACCCCACTCTTAGAGAACCATGCATGTAAACGCCAAGGTGTTTCTGCCCACTGCCAACCTTAAGGGTCTCCCATTCACCATCAAACTCCTACCTTGATTTGAGTTTTCAAAATGCAAGACATCACGCATCTATATTAAATTCCTTTGCCATTTCTCGGCCCACTTCCCCACCTGATTAAATCCCTTTTGCAATTTATGATAAACTTCCTCACCGATCACGATACCACTTATTTTAGTGTCATCTGCAAACTTACTAATCATGTCTTGTACATTCTTAACCAAATCATAGATAACAAACAGCAATGGACCCATGCTCCAGTCTGACAAGCATTCTTCCACTAAACCCTCTGCTTCCTACAATCAAGCCAACTGTGTATCCAATTGGCCAGTTCACCCAACATTCCACGTGGTATAACCTTCCAGAGCACCCTGCCATGTGAAATCTTATCAAAGGCCTTACTCAAATCCATAGAGACTACGCCTGCCGTTCTGCCCTCGTCAACCTTCTTGATCACTTCATCAAAGACCCTAACAAATTTGGGAATCATTATCTCCCATTCACAGGAATGTGAGGAAGTCATTCAGCCCATTGACATTATTGGAGAAGAACAGGGACTGCCCATTCAGTGCCTGCTGCCTATTACTCAAGAAGAGAAGGGGACCACATCAGAGCCCCTCGAAAATATTTGTAGGCGGTAGCGTAGATTCTAATGTTTTCTTATTTTAAAGGAAATGTAAAGTGTCTGTTCCAGATGCAATGTGACTGTTCAAAGCACTCGGTGTGAAGCAAAACACCATCTACTTAAACACCAGCGTGAGGTGTTGAATGAACTCTTGTTTTACTGTGGCAATGTGCAATTTCAGAGAGTGCTGTTACATGAATGTTATGGACCCTTTAACAGCACAAGCCTTAATGGAGTCTGGGTCTTGCTGCACATGGACACAGGCCAGTTCAGAACCTGACGGGGGACAAAATATTCCGAACATTGTGGAATCTTCGGTGACCATCCCCACTTCTGATCTGATGGTGGGAAGGGTGGGTGCGGGGAGATATTGATGAAGCAGCTGAAGCTGTTTGTGAAGAGGAAGCCACCCTGAGGATCTCCCACAGAGGTGACCCAGGACTGAGATGATGAACATCTTCCTTTTTGCCATGTTTGACATCAAACACTGGAGAGTTTACTCTGATTCCCATTAAGACCAGCTCCTTGATGTCAACAGAAGTCAACCATTGCCTTGATATCAGGGCTAGTCATTTTTACCTGAACCCTTGTGTCAAACTGTTTTGTTCACATCAATAGGCCATGATATAGGAGCAGCAAGTGTTTCCTTCAAACAGGAGGTATTGAATGTCAGATTGTTGGGGGAGCCAGATGACTGAATGTATTTGAAGAGGAGGTCGATGGATATTGACCTGTCAGAGAGTTGAGGGCTATGAAGATTTGGGTATGAAAGATGATTTCAGACAAAGAGCAGATCAGTCATGATCTTAATGAAGGGCAAGGCAGGGTTGGGGAGTGAATGACCTGCCCCAGTTTCTGATGTTCTCACATTCTGTTATTGGAAAGTTAATTTTCATGGATGTTCTGCTATAGAATATTGCAGTCAGGGAGACCAGACAAATTTGTGAGCCATCGCTGGGTGAGGTATGTGGGCTGTATTCACAGTGAATCTGGGTCTACAACATGGCCAACAAATGAAGCACAAGTTGCAGAGAGGGGAAGCTCTGAGAAGACAGATGACGGGCCTCTTCCATACCCAGCCTGGGTTTTCCAACTCCATTTCCCAAATCACCTTAAAGCGTTTGGGGCAGTCTTGAGGGGCTGAATGGTCTCGTCTATTTCTGTGCACCAGGTTATAGCAGTAAGTGGCTTCCAACTGTTCCTGTCTGGCAGGCTTGAGGGGCTGAATGGAACAAAGAAACATGGGACTGAGGAGCAGGAGTGGGTCATTAGATACTTTGAGCCTTCTCCACCAGGCACGAAGATTGTGGCTGAGCTGGTTGTGGTCTCAGCCCCATTCTTCTGTCTGTGTCCCATTATCCGTGATTCACATCTCTGTCAAATATTTAACTAACTCAGCTTTGTATCAATGTGAACATAGAGGCACGATAAACTTGCAGTTAAGAGAATTCCCACTTGAAAAGTCCTTGCAGAATTTTTCGTCATCACTCTTATAGAATCAAAGAGTCATACAGCCTGGAAACAGACCCGTTAGTCCAATCTATGCACTCCGAACAGATATCAAATCTGATTTAGTCCCATTTACCAGCATTTGGCAAATATCCCTCCTCTTTCAGATACTTTTTAAATGTGCGATTGTAACCGCCTTCACCACTTCCTCTGACATCACTTTCTGTACTTACACCACTCTCTGTGTGAAACATTCAGGTCCAGTCTCATGCGTTCGCCCTCTCGCTTTCAACCTATGCCCTCCTTTTCTGGGCTCCCCTATTCTGGGGATCAGACCGTGGCTGTTCAGAATATCCATGCCCCTGATGATTTTATAAACCACTATAGTGTCACCTCTCAACCTCTGACACTGCAGGGAGAAACACCTCAACCTCATCAACCTCTCCCTAAAACTCAAACCTTTCAGTCTTGGAACATCCCTGTAAATCTTTTCAATATTCTTAAAGTGGCATCACCGACATCCTGTACTGATGCAACATGCCACCGCAACTCCTATACTCAATGCTCTGACTTATTAAGGCAAATGTGCCAAATGTGTTAAACATCACTCTGTCTAATTGCGACTCCACTTTCAAGGAACAATGCACCTGCAGTCCTAGGTCCCTTTGTTTCACAACACTCCCCAGGATCTTACCATTAAGTGTATAACCTCTGCCCTGATTTGCCTTCCCAAAATGCAAAACTTTGCATTTATCTAAATTAACTTCATCTGTCACAACTTGCCCCTTTGTCCCATCTAATTGTGGTCTCGTTGTACTCTGAGATAATCTATGACACCAACTTTCTGATGTAAACTTACTAACTATGTCCCCAATTTTCACGTCCAAATCCTTGATATAAATGATGAATGCAGTGAACTCAGTACTGATTCTTGCAGAATACTGCTGGTCACAAGCTTCCAGTCTGAAAAATTACCCATTTATCTTCCAGCCAATTGTGACCAGCTTCCGCTGTATCCCAAGAGATCTAATCTTACTAATCTGTCTACCAATCGGAATGTTATGAACACTTTGCTGAGGTCCATATAGACAATATCTACCAAACTGCCTTCATCAATATTCTTTGTCACCTCTTCATAAAACTCAATCAAGTTAATGAGACATGATTTCCCATGCAGAAAGCCACGTTGACTAAAACGATCAGCCCCTTGCCTTCCCAAATGGATGTAAGTCCTGTCCCTCAGAATCCCCTCCAACAACGTATCCACCACTCCCATCAGGCTCACCGGTCTATAGTTCCCCGGCTTTTTGGGTCAATGTTTCCTTTTCAAGTCCCACTCCTCTACTGTTCACAACAAATGTTAAATATAACCAGGTTCGTGATATGGCCGATGATCTCGGTCTCAGATTGGGTCAGGGTCAGTTTTCGGAACAAGTCAGGCTAGTTTCTTTAATCATCTGAAATAGCACGTTTATGATCCAGAGCAATGTTTCTCCAACTATGATGGAAAGAGGAATGACAAACGGTGTGGATATTGCAAATAAAGAATCGATATTTCCCTTTCTAAAAACACTGACACACACACACACACACACACACACACACACACACACACACACACACACACACACACACACACACACACACACACAAACCGGTAAACAAAATCTCTGCGATTTGAAGTTGAAAGAACTTTGTCCAGATATTAGTGTAACTCATGACAATAGGAAAATATGAGAGATTGTCCAAAATATTATTCTGTTTCTGAACATATTCTACTCACACAAGCAGATAGCAATGGGATTTCATCCTGGAATAGTTGGATTTTTCTGAATTCCTTTTGCATTAGGCAGTGAGGAGATTCCAATGAATTCTTGTCAGGGGTCGCCCATAGAGTAGCATCGTGGCTCAGTGGTTTGCGCTGCTGCCTCCCAGCACCAGGGACTTGCGTTCAATTCCAGCCTTGGGCAACTATCTTTGTGGAGTTTGCATATTCTCCCCCTGTCTGCGTGAGCTTCTAATGGGTGCTCCAGTTTCCTCCCACGGCGTAGATTGGGATGCTATTGTGTTCAGAGGTTTGTACATTAGTCAGTGGTAAATGTAAGGGAAAGGGCCTGGGGAAGTCACTCTTTGGATGGTTGGTATGAACTCATTGGGCTGAAGGGTGTGTTTACACACTGCAGGGATTCTATAAGAATGGTAACGACGAGTGTCGACTTTTTGTTTTAGCTCGCACACATTGCTGTGATGAGCAATAATGAGGGAGAGAGAGTGCAAAAGACCGTTCCTTCGAGGGCAGATTACATTTTCTCCCTATCTGAGTTGAATCATACATTAATATCATCCTTTCCCAAACTGGATCATGTGAGGTCTCCTTGTACATTGTCCAAACTATGTCTCCATCACAGTCCCTGCTCCATGTAGGTGCATCAATGTTGCTGTCATACACAGAGCCACACCCTTAGCAGAAAAATGTCTCAGTCGATTTAAAGATGAGTTTACATGTCCCTGCGTCATAACAAAATAAAATGTTTAATGTATTTAGAATACCTGTGTTAAAATTAATGTTTTTTAACGAATAAAGAAAGTGCTGGAAAAACTCGGCATGTCTGTCAGCATCCAGAGGCCTTTTACATGTTGAAGTTGTGCCAGTGTTCACCACTTCCTCTGGCAGCTCATTCCATACGCACACCATCCTCTGTGTGAAAATGTGCTCTTTGGCCTTTTCAAAACCTTTCCCCTCTCACTTTCAACCAATCCCCATAGTTTTGGACGCCCCTACCCTGGGGAAAAACCCTGACTACTCGCCTTATCCATGACCATTCGGATTTTATAAACCGCTACTTTGGAGAAATGTGACTCCAATCAACACGAATAGCTGTACTTTCAGTCATCCCGGGTCTAAATCCTTCTCCATCAGGTAACAATTCAAAAACCAGTTTAATCATTTTGTTCAGATGTATTATGAAGCACTTGTGTGGGATTTACAACTAGAACTTTGTGTCTGAAGGTAGGGTCACGAGCACCACTCAGTAATACCCATAAAGCTGTAACATTTTTCTCCTGAGTGTTTGCTCATCAGCCTGTTATGACATGATGTGACATACCTCTGCAACAGGCAGGACTTGAATCCAGGATTTCTAGTCCAGAGCTAGGAACACTACCACACAAGTTCAGGAATTGGAATCAAATCGAGAGCTCTGTCTTAGAGGCAGGGACACTACCCACTACACTACCATACCCAGATTTTGGATCATGTTTTAAGTACCAACTTTAAGCTCAGTGTGGATTTATTATAATCGGGTTACCATTACTGAATTACAAAACAGCACTTTGTATTGTTAAACAAGTGCAAGACATTTGTCTCAAATGTAGGATGTTGAGTGAACGTGTTGTGCCATCGAAATTAACTATGAACGTCTTTAATCGCCATTATCTGTCGTCTACAATATTAGGGAAAGACGTCTGCATACACACTATGCACTATGAAGGGTCTCAAATAGATATTTATTCGTCAACACCAGAGACAGAGAAAGAGCATAATTTCTGGCCCCAAAGCACCGACCTGTATTACCCACCAATAACATGTGTGACTGCCCTCTTTCTAAAACCATGAAATGATACTAGGCCGCTGATTTCTGGCCATCCTCTCCTCCCCACTGACTGTGTCTGCAATCTGTCCCTCCTCCCTTTAGCCACACAAGGCAACCCAAGCTCAGGGTCTTTGCGAAAATCAAGGCCGGAGTGTGCAGGCCTCCTGGAGAGGGGGAAGAAATTTTAAAATTAAACGGGGAAGGTGAGGAGGTGGGAATATCACTCACTGGGCTGAGGAGTAGCAGATGGAGTTTAGTTTGGATTAATGCGAGGTATTGGATTTAGGAAATCAAACAAGAGCAGGACCTATACAATTAAAAGTAGGGTCTTTGGCAATGTTGCAGGTCAGAGACGTAGGCCATCAGATATAATTCGTTAAAATTTCCGTCTCATATAGGTACCGTGGTTAAGAAGGTGTTTAACACCCTTGCCTTCATTGGTCAGACCTTTTAGTACCGGAATTTGGACGTCATGTTGAGGTTGTACAGGACATTGGTGAGACCTCTTCTGGAATACTGTGTCCATTTCTGGTCATCTTGCCCGCTCTTTCCATAGGCACACCACCCTCTGGGTGAAAAAGCTGCCCCTTAGGTGACTTTTAAATATTTCCCCTCTCACGTTGAACCTATGTCCGCTAGTTTTGGTCTCCCCTACGCTTAGAAAATAGCTTCATTATTCACTTTGATATTATTGACCTTTATATTATTAAGCTGGAGAGGGTTCAGAAGAGATTAACCTGGATGTTGCTGGGAATGGAGGGAGTGAGCTGTAAGGAGAGGCTGGATAGGCTGGGACGTTTTTCACTGGAGAGTATGAGATTAAAGGGGTAACTTTACAGACGTTTATAAAATCATGAAGGATACAGATAAACTGGAGGGCTGATGTCTTTTCCCTTGAGTTGGGGATTCAAAACTGACGGATGTTTTAAGTTGCAGAGAAAAAAGATTTACAAAAGTCATGAGAGGTAATTACTTTAGACAGAAGCTGGCTTGTGTGTGGAATGAAAATGTGTTGCTGGAAAAGCGTTGCTGGAAAAGCGCAGCAGGTCAGGCAGCATCCAAGGAACAGGAGAATCGACTTTTCGGGCATAAGCCCTTCTTCAGGAATGAGGAAAGTGTGTCCAACAGGCCAAGATAAAAGGTAGGGAGGAGGGACTTGGGGGAGGGGCGTTGGAAATGCGATAGGTGGAAGGAGGTCAAGGTGAGGGTGATAGGCCAGAGTGGGGTGGGGGCGGAGAGGTCAGGAAGAAGATTGCAGGTTCGGAAGGCGGTGCTGAGTTCGAGGGATTTGACTGAGACATGATGGGGCGAGGGGAAATGAGGAAACTGGAGAAATCTGAGTTCATCCCTTATGGTTGGAGGGTTCCTAGGCGGAAGACGAGGCGCTCTTCCTCCAACCGTCGTGTTGCTATGGTCTGGTGATGAAGGAGTCCAAGGACCTGCATGTCCTTGGTGGAGTGGGAGGGGGAGTTGAAGTGTTGAGCCACGGGGTGGTTGGATTGGTTGGTCTTGAAGAAGGGCTTATGCCCGAAACGTCGATTCTCCTGTTCCTTGGATGCTGCCTGACCTGCTGCGCTTTTGCAGCAACACATTTTCAGCTCTGATCTCCAGCATCTGCAGTCCTCACTTTCTCCTTGTGTGCGGAATGAACTTTCAGAGGAAGTGGTGAAAGCAGGTACAGTTACAACATTTAAAGGACATTTAGATCAGTACATGGATAAGACATCCGTTTGGATGGTGCTGTGAGGAGCTGCCCTCTCCCCCCGCCCCCCCCCCCCCCCCCCGCCTGAATGAATCCCTGTTGGTTTTCACCCTCTGCCAATGCCTGTGCAGTGGCTTGGGAAGGCCAGCAGAGGGTGACATTGCATTACTGTAAGCACGAAGAGACAGCCAGACCTGCCCCACACAGAGACATACAGATACACAGACATGAAATGTTAGGACACAGCATTGAGCTCATCTGGTAATTTAAACAAAACATAAAGAAATGCTAAATTCACCTAGTAAACTGTTAAAGTATGAGTGACAGAGAACTCCCAAATTCCACTGTTTAAATAAACTCATCAATTTATTTTTTAACACTGAAAATGAACATTTTGCATCAACTATTCACAAATCTGAGACCCCCTTTCTCTTAACTGCTTATTCCCCAATTCCAACTCTATAACTATATACTGTTTCAATAAGGTGCTTATTAAAATTACATCAACTTAATTTCAAAACCACACAGCAGCTGTTGTTTTTGTCTCTTCTTCTGTGAGAAGATCTCCCTGGGTCATCTTCTGTCTTTTTACTGCGAATATGTTTCATATGAAAAGGTACCTTTCATAGAGAGTGTTTCCTAATCTTTTTGGATCTGTGTTGATGGCATTTGCTCTG
>NC_057746.1:11809418-11810039 GCF_004010195.1 Chiloscyllium plagiosum | reverse complement strand
CTGTTTGTTCTTTGCCTCTAACTTCCGTTTGGTAGCCAGTGGTTCCATCAAGGGCCTGTACTGTGCTGTAATGCTGTATATTCTATGAGTCTAACTTGCTTTATTAGCCGAGAGGTTCTATCAAGGGCTGTACTGAGCTGTTATGTTCTATGTTGTAGTGGACTAATGTCCTATATTTGCCGAGTCGTTCCATAAAGGGCTTGTACTGCACTATAATGCTGTATGATCTATGACTAACTTGCTGTATTTGCCGAGCGGTTCCATCAAGGGCCTGTACTGTGCTGTAAAGTTCTGCGTTGTATTGGACTAATTAATGTCCAGTATTATTCGAGTGGTTACATAAAGGGACTACACTGCACTGTAATGCTGCTTGTTCTATGATCCAATTACCTGTATTTGGTGAGCAGTTCCATAAAGGAATTTTACTGTACATGTAGTATTGGTCTAATGTCCGGTATTAGCCGAGTGTTTACAAAAAGGGCCTGTATTGCACTGTAATGCTTGTTCTATGACTTTAACTTGCTTTATTTGCCGAGCTATTCCATCAAGGACTGAACTGTGGTGTAATGCTCTATCTTGTATTGGTCTAATGTCTGGTATTAGCCGAGCGGTTCCATAAAG
>NC_057746.1:11806235-11808895 GCF_004010195.1 Chiloscyllium plagiosum | reverse complement strand
CCCACTCCGGCCTATCACCCTCACCTTGACCTCCTTCCACCTATCGCATTTCCAACGCCCTTCCCCCAAGTCCCTCCTCCCTACCTTTTATCTTAGCCTGCTGGACACACTTTCCTCATTCCTGAAGAAGGGCTCATGCCCAAAACATCGATTCTCCTGATCCTTGGATGCTGCCTGACCTGCTGCGCGTTTCCAGCAACACATTTTCAGCTCTGTTTGTTCTGTGACTCTAACTTCCTTTATTAGCCGAGTGGTTACATCAAAGGCCTGTTCAGAGCTGTTATGTTCTGTGTTGTATTAGTCTAATGTCTGGGAATAGTCGCATGGTTCCATAAAAGGCCTCTACTGCGCTGTAATGCTGTATTATCTCTGACTCCAACTTCCTTTATTTGTCGAGCGGTTCCATAAAGGGCCTGTACTGTGCTGAAATGCTGTTTGTTCTTTGACTCTAACATATTTTATTAGCCGAGTGGTTAATTCAAAGACCTGTACGGTGCTGTTATGTTCTATGTTGTATTGGTCTAATGTCCGGGATTAGTCGCGTGGTTCCATAAAGGGCCTGTATTGCACAGTAATGCGGTTCGTTCTTTGACTCGAACATCCTTTATTAGCCGAGTGGTTCCCTCAAGGGCTTGTACTGTGCTGTAATGTTTTATGTTTTATTGGTCTATTGTCCGGTACTAGTTGAACGGCTCCATAAAACTCCTGTACTGCGCTGTAATTCTCTACACTCTATGATTCTAACTTCCATTATCAGCTAAGTGGATTTATAAAGGGACTGTGCTGCGCTGTAATGCTCTATGTTGTATGACTCTAACTTCCTTTATTAGTCGAGTTGTTCCATATAGAGCTTGTACTGTGCTGTTATATTCTGTGTTGCATTTGCCTAATGTCTGGTATTAGCCGAGTGGTTCCATAAAGGGCTTGTACTGTACTGTAATGCTGTATGTTCTTTGAGTCTAACTTCCTTTATTTGCTGAGTGGTTACATAAAGGACCTGTACTGCGCTGTAATGTTCTATGTTGTATTTGTCTAATGTCCGGTATTAGCCAGGTGGTTCCATAAAGGGCCTGTACTGTGCTGTAATGCTGTATGTTCTATGAGTCTAACTTCCTTTTTTAGTTGAGTTGTTCCATATCGGGCCTGTACTGTGCTGTAATGTTCTCTGTTGTATTGGTCTAATGTCTGGTATTATTCGAACGGTTCCATAACCTCCTGTGCTGCGCTGTGATTTTCTATGCTCTATGAGTCTAAATTCCTTTATTAGCTATGTGGAATCATAAAGGGCCTGTACTGCGCTGTAATGCTCTATGTTGTATTGGTCTAATGTCCATAATTAGCCGAGTGGTTCCATAAAGGGCCTGTACGGTGCTGTAATAGGGGATTCCATAGTGAGAGGAACTGACCGGGGTTTTTGTGGCAGCAGGCGGGATTTAAGGATGGTGTGTTGCCTTCCTGGTGCCAGAGTTAAAGATATCACAGACAGAGTGCAGGAAATCCTCAAGGACGAAGGTGAAGAGCCAGAGGTGGTGGTACATGTTGTCTCAAATGATGTCAGGAAGAAGAGGAGGAACATACTACAGCGGGACTTAGGAGAACTAGGAAGAAGGCTGAAAAGCAGGATGTCCAGGGTGGTTATCTCCGGTTTGCTTCCAGTCCCTCGGGCTGGTGAGGCCAGAAACAGGGAGATAATGGACTTGAACGTGTGGCTGGGGAACTGGTGCAGGAAGCAAAGATTTAAATTCTTGGATCACTGGGGTATGTTTTGTGGTAAGCATAAATTTTACAAGAGATTAATAGGTTGGGGACCAGCATTCTGGTAGGCAGGTTTGCTACTGCAACACAGCCAAGTTTAAACTAAGTAGCGGGGGGAGGGGGCAAACTAGATGTTTAAGTAGGAAGTTGAAGGGAAAGTTAGAACAAGGGAAGTCAAGAAAGACAACTGTATCAATGAAGCAGAAAACTCAAAACGGGATCGTACTGGAAGGTTGAGTGAAATAGGAGTTAATGCGAAGGGTGAAGGCAGTAACAAATTAAAAATACTATATATGAATGCATGAAGCATTAGAAATAAGATGGGTGAGCTTGAGGCTGTTTTGGAAATTGGCAGATACGATATTGTGGGGTAACTGAGACGTGGCTTCAAGTGGACAGGGCCTGGGAAATGAATATTCAAGGCTACACGTGCTATCTTAAAGACAGACTGATGGGCAGAGGGGGTGGGGTGGTCATGTTGGTAAGGAATGATATTCAGTCCCTTGCGCGGGGGGATCTTGAATCAGGGGATGTAGAGTCAGTATGGATAGAGCTGAGAAATTCTAAGGGTAAAAAGACCCTCTTGAGAGCTATCTACAGGCCCCCAAACAGTAGTCTGGATGTCGGATGTAAGTTGAATCGGGAGCTGAAATTGGCCTGTCGCAAAGATGTTACTACAGTTGTTATGGAGAATTTCAACTTGCAGGTCGGCTGGGAGGATCAGGATGGTATTGGACCTCAAGAAAGAGACTTTGTGGAGATGTCGGATTAAGTTGAATCGGGAGCTGAAATTGGCCTGTCGCAAAGATGTTACTACAGTTGTTATGGAGAATTTCAACTTGCAGGTCGGCTGGGAGGATCAGGATGGTATTGGACCTCAAGAAAGAGACTTTGTGGAGTGCCTC
>NC_057746.1:11800109-11804108 GCF_004010195.1 Chiloscyllium plagiosum | reverse complement strand
GTAGGTTCACGAGGTCAATTCCTGGAATGGCGGGATTACCTTACACTGAAAGACTGGAGCGACTGGGCTTGTATACCCTTGAGTTTAGAAGACTGAGAGGGGATCTGATTGAGACATATAAGATTATTAAAGGATTGGACACTCTGGAGGCAGGAAACATGTTTCCACTGATGGGTGAGTGCCAAACCAGAGGACACAGCTTAAAAATATGGGGAAGACCATTTAGGGCAGAGATGAGGAGAAAAATCTTCACACAGAGAGTGGTGGCTGTGTGGAATGCTCTGCCCCAGAGGGCAGTGGAGGCCCAGTCTCTGGATTCACTTAAGAAAGAGTAGGATAGAGCTCTCAAGGAGAGTGGAATCAAGGGTTATGGAGATAAGGCAGGAACAGGATACTGATTAAGGATGATCAGCCATGATCATATTGAATGATGGTGCAAGCTCGAAGGGCAGAATGGCCTACTCCTGCACCTATTGTCTATTGTCTATTGTCTAATGCTGTATGTTCTATGAGTCTAACTGCCTTTATTAGCCAAGTGGATACATAAAGGGCCTGTAATGTGCTGTAATGTGCTATCTTGTGTTGGTCTAATGTGCGGTTTTAGTCAAGTGCTTACATAAAGGGCCTGTACTGCGCTGTAATGTGGTATGTTCTGAGAGTCTAACTTCCTTTATTAGCCGTGTCGTTCCATATAGGGCCTGTCCTGTGCTGTAATGTTCTCTGTTGTATTGGTCTAATGTCCGGTATTAGTCGAACAGTTCCATAAACCCCTGTGCTGCACTGTGATTCTCTACGCTGTGAGTCTAAATTCCTTTATTAGCTAAAGGGCCTGTACTACGCTGTAATGCTCGATGTTGTATTGGTCTAATGTCCGTTATTAGCCGAGTGGTTCCATAAAGGGCCTGTACTGTGCTGTAATGTTCTATGTTGTGATGGTCTAATGTCCGGTATTAGTCGAGTGGTTACATAACAGGCCTGCACTGCGCTGTAATGCTGTTTGTTCTTTGACTCTAACTTCCTTCATTAGCCGAGCGGTTCCATCAAGGGCCTGTTCTGAGCTGTTATGTTGTATTTCGTATTGGACTAATGTCCGGTATGAGCCGAGTGGTTCCATAAATGGCTTGTACTGCCCTGTAATGCTTTCTGTTCTATGACTCTAACTTGCTTTATTGGCCGAGTTGTTCCATCAACGGCCTGAACTACGCTTTTATGTTCTCTGTTGTATTGGTCTAATGTCTGGTATTAGACGATTGGTTCCACAAAGGGCCTGTACTGTGCCGTAATGCTGTATGTTCTATGACTGTAACTTGCTTTATTAGCCGAGTCAATATATACAGGGCCTGTATTGTGCTGTAATGTTCTTTGTAATATTGGTGTAATGTCCGGTATAAGTCGAATGGTTACATAAAGAGCCTGTACTGCGCTATAATGCTGTATGTTTATGGGTTGGACATCCTTTATTAGACGAGTCGTTCCATATAGGGCATGTACTGTGCTGTAATGTTCTATGTTGTATTTGACCATTGTCTGGAATGAGCTGAGTGGTGACATAAAGGGCCTGTCCTATGCTGTAATGCTGTTTGTTATTTGACTCTAACTTCCTTTATTAGCCGAGCGGTTCCATCAAGGTCCTGTTCTGTGCTGTTATGTTCTCTGTTGTATTGGTCTAATGTGCGGTATTAGTCGAGTGGTTCCACAATAGGCCTGTACTGTGCTGTAATGCTGTATGTTCTACGGTCTAACTTCCTTTATTAGCTGAGTGGTTCCATCAAGGGCCTGTACCGTGCTGCCATGCTGTATGTTCTTTGACTCTAACTTACCTTATTTGCTGAGCTGTTCCATCAAGGGCCTGTACTGTGCTGTAATGTTCCATGTTGTATTTGTCTAATGTCCAGTATGAGCCAAGTGGTTCTCTAAAGGGCCTGTACTGCGCTGTAATGCTGTTTGTTGTTTGACTCCTTTATTAGCCCAGTGGTTCCATCGAGGTCCTGTTCTGTGCTGTTATGTTCTATGTTGTATTGGTCTAATGTGTGGTATTAGTCGAGTGGTTCCATAACGGGACAGTACTGTGCTGTAATGCTGTATGTTCTACCAGTCTAACTTCCTTTTTTAGCTGAGTGGTTCCATCAAGAGCCTGGACTGAGCTGTTATGTTCGATGTTTTATTGGACTGATGTCCGGTATTAGCCGAGTGGTTCCATAAAGGGATTATACTGCCTTGTAATGCTTTATGTTCTATGACTCTAACTTGCTTTATTGGCCGAGCGGTTCCATCAAAAGCCTGTACTGCGCTGTTAAGTTCTGTGTGGTATTGGTCTAATGTCCGGTATTACACGAGTGGTTCCATAAAGGGTCGATACTGTGCTGTAATGGTGTATGTTCTACGAGTCTAATTTCTTTTATTAGCCGTGTGGTTCCATCAAGGGCCTGTACAGTGCTGTTATGTTCTATGTTGTATTGGACTAAAGTCTGCAATTAGCCGTGTGGTTCCCTAAAGGGCTTGTACTGCGCTGTAATGCTGTGTGTTCTATGTCTCTCACTTGCTTTATTTGCCGAGCGGTTCCGAGCCTGTACTGTGCTGTGCTGTAATGTAATGTTCTTTGTATTGGTGTAATGTCCGGTATAAGTCAAGTGGCCTGTACAAGCGCTATAATGCTGTATGTTCTATGCGTCTGACTTCCTTTATGAGAAGTGTCATTCCATATACGGCATGTAGTGTGCTGTAATGTTCTAAGTTGTAATTGCCTAATGTCTGGAATGAGCCGAGTGGTGACATAAAGGGCCTGTACTGTGCTGTAATGCTGTTTGTTCTTTGAGTATAACTTCCTTTATTAGCCGAGCGGTTCCATCAAGGACCTGTACTGTGCTGTTATGTTCTATGTTATATTGGACTAGTGTACGGTAAGAACCGAGTGGTTCCCTAAAGGGATTGTACTGCGCTGTAATGCTGTATGTTCTATGTCTCTCACTTGCTTTATTTGCCGAGCGGTTCCATCAAGGGCCTGTGCTCTGCTGTAATGTCCTTTGTTGTGTTGGTGTAATGTCCAATAAAAGTCGAGTGGTTACATAACGGGCCTGTACTGCACTGTAATGCTGTATGTTCTAAGAGTCTAACTTCCCTTATTAGCCGAATGGTTCCATTAAAGGCCTGTACTGTGCTGTAATGTCCTATCCTTGGTTGTTCTAATGTCCGGTGTTAGCCGAGTGGTTCCCTAAAGGGCCTGTGCTGTGCTATAATGCTGTATGTTCTTTGAGTCTAATTTCCTTTATTAGCTGAGCAGTTCTATATAGGGCCTGTACTGTGCTGTAATGTTCTATATTGTATTGATCTCATGTCCTGTATTAGTCGAACAGTTCCACAAACTCCTGTCTTGCACTGTCATTCTCTATGTTCTATGAATCTACATTCATTTATTAGCTAAGTGGTTTCATAAAAGGCCTGTACTGTGCTGTAATGCTGTACGTTCGATGACTCTAACTTGCTATATTTGCCAAGCGGTTCCATCAAGGGCATGTACTGTGCTGTTATGTTCCATGTTGTATTTGGCTATTGTCCGGAATGAGCCGAGTGGTGACATAAAGAGCCTGTACTGTGCTGAAATGCTGTTTGGTCTTTGACTCTAACTTTCTTTCTGAGCCCAGCAGTTCCATCAAGCGCCTGTACTGAGCTGTTATATTCTATGTTGTATTTGTCTAATGTCTGGTATTAGCCGTGTGGCCATGGGCCATTTCACCATGGACATCCAGTCCCTGTACACCTCCATCCCCCATCACGAAGGACTCAAAGCCCTCCGCTTCTTTCTTTCCCGCCATACCGACCACTGACACCCTCCTTCGACTGACTGAACTGGTCCTCACCCTGAACAACTTCTCTTTCCAATCCTCCCACTTCCTCCAAACCAAAGGAGTAGCCATGGGCACCCGCATGGGCCCCAGCTATGCCTGCCTCTTCGTAGGATATGTGGAACAGTCCATCTTCCCCAGCTACACTGGCACCACC